>NC_048574.1:48205991-48513491 GCF_013265735.2 Oncorhynchus mykiss | reverse complement strand
AATCTTTACTGATTTGCTGCATTGCATTAAGAAAAGTTAAAGTGGCAAAGGAATCATTGTACTTTTGAAACAGTTGAACTTGCTACAGGTCATCTTCATGCCATGAGCCTTAGCTGATCATCAAGAGCTCAAAACGGAGAGTTAATTGAATGGCCATCAATTCACCATTCCATACTGACGTTATCAATCGAACCCTGCAGCCCTTGGTAGAATAAGCCTTTACACTATAGAAACCAAATCACATACCTTTTTACATGCAGGAAAGGAGCTCACAATCAGCATCCTCAAGCTGCTGAATGAGATGGTGAGTTGTCTCTCTAAACCTGGCTGTAACCCCCACTCTTGTCACATATGTCCCAATATGACCCAATGTTCCTCAAATGTAACTTCTAAATCAGCCCCTCCCTTAGAACACAGGAAGTGGCTGTGTACCAGGCGTTGTGACAGGAAACCAGAGCAGGGGAGTGATTCGGTCTGGGGCTCGATGATCAGGGTCAAGGGTTCAGTGAAGGGTGAGAACCATCGAATATACACCACACCCCTTGCTTCCTTACAGGCAGACATCATGCTCACACACCCTCCTGGGGATTGCTGAAATTGATTGGGCGTCTTACAGTGATGATGGGGATATATGGATGGTGTAAAACATTACTGGTTATCAATGTTCCCTCAAAATAAAAAGTGTGTGTTTACTGTGAACATTGAGGCTGTACCCGCTTTAAGTTACAGTGGCCAAGTAGACTACTGTGGCTACTCTGCCAACGTAATAGAATTCTACTCCAATGTGCTCTGCCTACAAGATGATCTCTTACACAGTTAGTTTTGCATACTAAATCTTGCATAGTTTGTTTTGTTACAGTATATTGCATTGAAAGTGGCACATTTTGGGTTGATTCGATCACAATTCCCAATGTAAGGGGGAAATGTCTGTTGTGTTAACTAAAGGGGAAAACTGTAGAAAGTCGATTGCAATTCAATCTCGTGCTACTCTGCGCTGGCTCATATTTCTTCTGTTGAGGCAGTCTTGGTGAGCTTCTTGCCCTCGCAGGCGCGCACCTTAGAGGGAACATTGCTGGTTAATTGGTCTTCATAAAACACAAGTACAAAAAAAAATACTTTGTCAGGTCAAAGATCAGTTTAGGGTCAATTTGTTTTTGACAGTCCTTTTTAACCAGCTAACGAGTTACTCTGTAATCACGAGTGTTGGGGGTCAAACTTTTCAGGGTCAAAAGATTTCAGCTGCCTTACGAATCACTATTTTGACAGCTATTTCATTTCAGTTCCATGTTGAGGCTAAAGCTTGACAGTGGTTTCACTCAATTCTAGCTGACTAAATCAAATACATTTTTATTTGTCACATGCGCCGAATACAACAGGTGTAGACCTTGAAGTGAAATGCTTACTTACAATTCCTTAACACCCCCCCCCCCCCCCCCCCCAAAAAAAAGTAAGAGAAATTAGCTAGCAAATAATTGAAGAGCAGCAGTAAATAACAATAGTGGGGAGCGGCGCTATATACAGGGGTACCGGTACAGAGTCAATGGGTCAATGTGCGGTGGCATCGTTGTCGAGGTAATTGAGGTAATTACGGTGCCTTGCGAAAGTATTCGGCCCCCTTGAACTTTGCGACCTTTTGCCACATTTCAGGCTTCAAACATAAAGATATAAAACTGTATTTTTTTGTGAAGAATCAACAACAAGTGGGACACAATCATGAAGTGGAACGACATTTATTGGATATTTCAAACTTTTTTAACAAATCAAAAACTGAAAAATTGGGCGTGCAAAATTATTCAGCCCCCTTAAGTTAATACTTTGTAGCGCCACCTTTTGCTGCGATTACAGCTGTAAGTCGCTTGGGGTATGTCTCTATCAGTTTTGCACATCGAGAGACTGAAATTTTTTCCCATTCCTCCTTGCAAAACAGCTCGAGCTCAGTGAGGTTGGATGGAGAGCATTTGTGAACAGCAGTTTTCAGTTCTTTCCACAGATTCTCGATTGGATTCAGGTCTGGACTTTGACTTGGCCATTCTAACACCTGGATATGTTTATTTTTGAACTATTCCATTGTAGAATTTGCTTTATGTTTTGGATCATTGTCTTGTTGGAAGACAAATCTCCGTCCCAGTCTCAGGTCTTTTGCAGACTCCATCAGGTTTTCTTCCAGAATGGTCCTGTATTTGGCTCCATCCATCTTCCCATCAATTTTAACCATCTTCCCTGTCCCTGCTGAAGAAAAGCAGGCCCAAACCATGATGCTGCCACCACCATGTTTGACAGTGGGGATGGTGTGTTCAGCTGTGTTGCTTTTACGCCAAACATAACGTTTTGCATTGTTGCCAGAAACTTCAATTTTGGTTTCATCTCACCAGAGCACCTTCTTCCACATGTTTGGTGTGTCTCCCAGGTGGCTTGTGGCAAACTTTAAACGACACTTTTTATGGATATCTTTAAGAAATGGCTTTCTTCTTGCCACTCTTCCATAAAGGCCAGATTTGTGCAATATACGACTGATTGTTGTCCTATGGACAGAGTCTCCCACCTCAGCTGTGATCATGGACCTCTTGGCTGCATCTCTGATCAGTCTTCTCCTTGTATGAGCTGAAAGTTTAGAGGGACGGCCAGGTCTTGGTAGATTTGCAGTGGTCTGATACTCCTTCCATTTCAATATTATCGCTTGCAGAGTGCTCCTTGGGATGTTTAAAGCTTGGGAAATCTTTTTGTATCCAAATCCGGCTTTAAACTTCTTCACAACAGTATCTCGGACCTGCCTGGTGTGTTCCTTGTTCTTCATGATGCTCTCTGCGCTTTTAACGGACCTCTGAGACTATCACAGTGCAGGTGCATTTATACGAAGACTTGATTACACACAGGTGGATTGTATTTATCATCATTAGTCATTTAGGTCAACATTGGATCATTCAGAGATCCTCACTGAACTTCTGGAGAGAGTTTGCTGCACTGAAAGTAAAGGGGCTGAATAATTTTGCACGCCCAATTTTTCAGTTTTTGATTTGTTAAAAAAGTTTGAAATATCCAATAAATGTCGTTCCACTTCATGATTGTGTCCCACTTGTTGTTGATTCTTCACAAAAAAAATACAGTTTTATATCTTTATGTTTGAAGCCTGAAATGTGGCAAAAGGTTGCAAAGTTCAAGGGGGCCTAATACTTTCGCAAGGCACTGTATGTACATGTAGGTAGAGTAATTAAAGTGGCTATGCATAAATAATAACAGAGGCTAGCAGCAGTGTGGGGGAGGGGGCGGCAATGCAAATAGTCTGGGTAGCCATTTGATTAGCTGTTCTTTAGTCTTATGACTTGGGGGTAGAAGTTGTTTAGAAGCCTCTTGGACCTAGACTTGGCACTCCGGTACCGCTTGCCATGCGGTAGCACAGAGAACAGTCTATGACTAGGGTGGCTGGAGTCTTTGACAATTTTTAGGGTCTTCCTCTGACACCGCCTGGTATAGAGGTCCTGGATGGCAGGAAGCTTGGCCCCGGTGATGTACTGGGCCGTACGCACTGCCCTCTGTAGCGCCTTGTGGTCAAAGGCCGAGCAGTTGCCATACACCAGGCAGTGATGGAACCCGTCAGGATGCCCTCGATGGAGCAGCTATAAAACCTTTTGAAGATCTGTGGACCCATGCCAAATCTTTTCAGTCTCCTGAGGGGGAATAGGTTTTGTCGTGTCCTCTTCATGACTGTATTGGTGTGCTTGGACCATGTTAGTTTGTTGGTGATGTGGACAGCCCCGTTGATGAGAATGGGGGCATGCTCAGTCCAATTTTTCCTGTAGTCCACAATCATCTCCTTTGTCTTGATCACGTTGAGGGAGAGGTTGTTGTCCTTGCACCACACGGTCAGCTCTCTGGCCTCCTCCCTGAGGGGACCTCGTGTTGAGGATCAGCGTACTCACATCGGCTGCGGAGAGCGTGATCACACAGTCATCTGGAACAGCTGACGCTCTCATGCATGTTTCAGTGTTACTTGCCTCGAAGCGAGCATAGAAGTTATTTATCTCGTCTGGTAGGCTCTTGTCACTGGGGAGCTCTCGGCTGTGCTTTCCTTTGCAGTCTTTAATAGTTTGAAAGCACTGCCACATCCGACGAGCGTCAAAGCCGGTGTAGTGCAATTCAATCTTAGTTCTGTATTGACGCTTTGCCTGTTTGATGGTTCGTCGCAGGGCATAGCGGTATTTCTTATAAGCTTCTGGGTTAGAGTCCCACTCCTTGAAAGCTGCAGCTCTACCCTTTAGCTCAGTGCAAAGGTTGCCTGTAATCCATGGCTTCTGGTTGGGGTACGTACGTACAATCACTGTGGGGACGACATCCTAGATGCACTTATTGATAAAGCCAGTGACTGATGTGGTGTACTCCTCAATGCCATCGGAAGAATCCCAGAACATATTCCAGTCTGTGCTAGCAAAACAGTCCTGTAGCTTAGCATCTGCATCATCTGATCACTTTTTTATAGACCGAGTCACTGGTGCTTCCTGCTTTAATTTTTGCATGTAAGCAGGAATCAGGAGGATAGAGTTATGGTCAGATTTACCAAATGGACAGCTCCACGGTGGAGTTGAATTTTGTCAGCTAACTAAATTATAGACATAGCGAAATCTGGATGTTTCTTTGGCAAGCAGAGCCTTTAAAGTAATATGCTGCCACCTACAGGTTCCAGGTTTACAAACAGTTGTCTACCCATACTGGTATGCTAATGTGAGAGCAGGGGGGATGCTCTGAATAACACATCGGTAAAGAATGGAGAGGGAGCACTTGACGTCATTTGGAGAATAATCCAAAGGACCAATAGGATTGAAACAAGCAAGAGTCAATGCCAGCGAATTGCCAACATCACTAGCAGTGTGTCACCCGAGTCTTAACGTCCTCCTGTGAGAAATCGATTTACAAAAGATTTGTTACAATAACGGCAAAAGAAAAAAAGAGGGGTGAAACGGCGCCAGCGGTTACTGGTGATAGTCTCCACCTGGGCGCTCCACGTCTCCATCTTCCCTGTTAAGGAATGCGCCCGGGTAGACCTCAACAAGCCATCGCAACATCACTTGACTGACTGATAGTGACACGCATGGATGCTCTGGTTAGTGATCAGGTTATATATCTACATATTATGTGATGTTCAGGTTTAGACTACAGAGAAATTATAGACTAAAAAACCACTTTCTCACAGAAATGTCATCATATGTTTTTTTGTTTGTTTTTGTTTTACCTTAGAAGGCCTTTATAATCAGGCGTGAGGGTACAATAGCCTACATGTGTGGATTAATAATATTGACGACAAGCCCAAAGTGAAACAACCCATATCTATTTTTTGGGGCATCCTATTACTAATCGAAATGACATAGATCTCAAATTAGATCAAAGACAACCCATTAATTTCCATGTTTATCCTTTCATTCAAGTCCTGCTTAAACAGCCAACGTGTGATGTGAATACTCCCTACAGAGGGGCTCTCATTTCAATTGAACTCTTTGCTCTAAATGTTGAGTCAACGGAGGGAATCATAAGTAGTAAAATGTGGCGTTTTAGCCACTTCGCAATTTGGCGTGCGGCAGTCTAATGAGTCACGTGTTTTATTTGGAAATATGTAAGATACACTCTTGAACGCAAATGTCTTTACACTGTACATTTCCTCCGGTGATCACTCTGAAATTGTCTCTATCTCGCGCCCCCTCCCCTTCTCTGTCTTTCTCAGTGATGATTCACTCTCTGCCGCAGCAATGAGTAACCAATTCAAAAACACCTCTTCCTCAACCTGGGATGTTCAAGAAGGAGGGAATTCCACACCACCTCCATCATTCCAGTTCGAGATGGAACCGGTGGTCATAAGCGTCAACCCCTGGGATATAGTCCTGTGTGTCACGGGAACCCTAATGTCCTGCGAAAATGCAATTGTCCTTGCCTTAATTATTTACACGCCCACCCTGAAAGCGCCCATGTTTGTATTGATAGGGAGCTTGGCTTTTGCGGACCTATTGGCCGGGCTTGGTTTGATAGTGAATTTCACCATCACCTACATTTTTGATACGGGATTCGTGACGCTGCTATCAGCTGGACTGCTCATCACTGCTTTTTCGGCCTCCGTTCTCAATATCCTGGCAATAACGGTGGATAGATACCTCTCCCTTTACAACGCACTGACTTACCACACGGAACGAACGGTGATTTTTACCATCGTCACACTGGTGCTCATTTGGGTGACTAGCATCACTCTTGGTGCGCTACCGATCATGGGATGGAACTGCCTTGAGGATGAGACGACTTGCAGCATTTGCGCCCCCATTGATAAAAATCACGCCGCTGCACTGGCGGTGACTTTTCTTTTTGTGTTTGCACTTATTTTGCAACTATACCTCCAGATTTGCAAGATTGCTTTTCGGCATGCGCAGCAAATCGCCGTGCAGCAGAAGTTCATGACTACCTCCCACTCCTCCTCCCCCACCACTAAAGGGGTATCCACCCTCTCCATTATCCTTGGCACCTTTGCATTGTGCTGGATCCCTTTCGCCATGTACTCTCTGGTGGCTGACATCGGATATCCCCCTGTCTATACCTACGTCACCGCTCTGCCGGCCATTTGTCACTCTATGATAAACCCCATCATTTATGCTTTCAGAAATCCCGACATACAGAAATCTATGAGAATCGCTTGTTGTTGTGGATGTGTATCTTCCAACTTTTCTCTGCGACCAAGGACACCAAGTGATGTCTAGGCAAACGTTTGAACGTCATAGCCTATCAAGTAGTTACAAGCACATCACAATCTTACTGACTATGCCGAAAAGCTTTGTAAGTGTTTTTTGTTGTTGTTGTTGTTTGCATTTTATTTGTATTGAATAACTGTCCTCTTGTTGCATCTTTTACTGGTGATAGCATTGGGATAGGCCCTTCTCTTCTCGAAACAAAATCGTTCAATCTCTCTAAAAGTGTATTGTGCCAGAGCTACTTGCACCTTTAATGTGGAGGTAGTAGCCTTCACTGTATAGTAAAGGCCTCGTGTTACACCCCATTTTTATTATATATAATAGATGCGTTTATAAGTGTACCCCACTGGGCACAGACGTCAATTCAACTCAAGTTAATTTTATTCCACGTTGGTTCAACGTTGATTCAACTAGTGTGCGCCCATTGGGACATGTATTGTGCAGTGGCTCGGTGTTGCTCATAAAGCATTCAGAGTAGCCTAGCGCCCTGACTCAATAGGCAAATAAATACCTGTTCTGTGTCAGTACAACAGGGGGAAGGAAACAAACTAATTCTAATGTCCCCGTACTGATTCAAATCATTGGGAATAATGTTTTTATCAAAGGTTGTTGATTGTTCTTCCGAATGACGCTGAAACGTGGTAGGCTACTGACTTGCTGCGTCTCTGCACCCTCAAAACTATGCCGAAACTGTCCCCTCAGTCTGTTAAATGTTGGGGCAAGTCAAAGTGAGCTGATTTTGTGATTAACGTTTTATTGCGAGGGAGAAAGGCTGGAATGAGTGGACAGCTCAATTCAGCGCCGGCCTTTTCAGCACCATGGACAGTGAAACGTGAGCTATCACCCACTCAATAACGCACGCGTATGCCTGGTTATGCGAGCTCTGTGGCGTCATCTGCCATAAATAATACAGCAGCAGAGAATAAGCCTCACTTGTGTGCATATTGAATTCAAGACAAAAACAGCAACATAGTGTCAGCCAAAGTTTTCCAAATGAACGCGCCCAGACCGTATCATATATTCCCAGTATGACAGGGCACTCTAAATGTTTAAAGTGGTAAACTCCTTACATTCGCCACGGGCACAACACTACTTGCTTATAATTACAATTGTCCACGTGCAATATCTGTACGCCCATAGCCTACACATCCTCGGTAGAACTAACACATCGACATCTGATTGCGGACAGAAGTCATAATATATTGCTTTATTGGTTATAACATTGCTCATGTTTCCACAGTGAATCAATATTTGTCACACCTAGATTTGTCTGTAGGGTAGTTGTACATAATAGGTGCAGTGCATCTAAATTATGCAAATGGTACAGTTTTGTTCTCTGTTATGTCACTCGTTCCAATATTCGGTAAACACCAATTTTCTACAGAATGTCTTAATTGTTTTGCCTTACTATGTCTCACTGGCAATAATGTATAACTTGTGTAAAGTGATAAACTGAATGACATGTATATGTTGGTTCTCAATAGAAAGGGATCAATATACTTAACAAATAGCCATTTGCCAGTTTATGACTGTATGGTACAGTATGAGCAGCTCTATGACGTCAATAATGTGTGGTGTACAGCGCTTGAATGATAATGCAACGTCTGTTGTTTGAGATGTGTGTGGAGACCCCTTACAGTATGTAGGCTTATCTACTGCCTATTCTCTAGTTGTGCAGCCAAAGAGCTGCTATAAGCAATCCACAATCATTGGAACCCCCTATGATTCCAGTCAACATTGGTGGGAACTCTGCAACCAGTGTCATCACTATTGAATTGAAGACGATCTTGTGTGTGCCGCCAAGCTTTGCTTGTGTAAGTACTGTATGGAATGCTTGTGTCCGATTCAGATGATTCACTGTCGCTCATCCACCACAGTCAGCATGATTGATTCAGCTATTTAGTATTCTCACAGGGTTTAGAAATCCATACTGTCTTATTGTATTGGTATAAAGCTATATTTTTATATATTTATTGAAAAAAAATGTATGTAGTTTGTTTATCTAGTTGTTGTTTTTTAAATCATAAATTATTCATTTTGTCATTAGGAAACAACTTCAGTGTGTCCCGTTCAATGTATTCAAGGAATGATTGTTGTCATAAACGACGCCAAACGATTGCAACACTACTGTCAAATTCGTTTGCTTCCTCAAGATCCTGGACTACTCGTTGTGTTGCATTGGTGACTTCTGTTCAAAACACTTCACCATATTGTCACCAAGACAGGGTTTTAGTTGAGGTTTTCGTAAAACAAAGGCAATCAACCAAATCTGTAGCACCGAGATATCCAACTAGGTGTCTGTGGGAAAGGTCAATAAATGTTTGTTAACCGCTCGTCTGTTTTGGGTCACTCAGTTGGGTCCTGGCTTGATGCACTCTGGGACAGATGGAGGCACAGTGACCGCTGCCGTGTGTGATGCCACTGCCTTTGAAGACAAACAGAATCCAACAACAGCTATGCGTATCTGTCTGGTGTGGAAAAACTCCACTGAACTCAGAAAGAGACACAGAGAGTAAATTCCAAAACACTGTACCACTGGAAGGTTCTGGAATTTTGGAAAGAACTACAACCCCAAAACATACAAAACAGAGCTCTCTATGGATTTGTGTAATTGTGCGAAACATGAGATATTCGTACTCACAAGGTTCTTATAATTGTATTTGTACAGTACCACATCTAGTGGGGATTTACCTGTACTTAAAATACCATCCTTAGGGTGTGGCTATACAGCTGGGCAAGAAATACTGTGTTCTCCCTGGGCTGTCCCCTCCCATGTTGTGGATCTTATGAGTTCATTTGTCCCTATGCTCTTCCTGCCGTCGCAGATGGCCAGATGGCCTGACGTGGTGGGTGGTGGTCACACTGTACATGCAAAAAAATAACGACATACAAATGTCTCTCAGAACTAGTGCATAAATTGGTTGTTTACATTCGAGTGATACGGTACAATAGGGAAGTTATGTCAATGGAATAGACCAGCGATTTGCAAAAAAACAGCCATAAGAGGATCCAATACAAAGTAAGGCCTCGTAACACTTATTTCATTTTATTACCCCCTCACACATGCCCTTATTATTTCCAGGTTCGATCAGTGTGATAGTCATTTCATATCTAGATACCCAAATTCATTTGTACAAGCAGTGTTACAAAAAAAATCTATACAACAATGAATTGTAAAACACAGTAGTTGTACAAACACATGACTTAATAGAACACAGGGTCAGTATGTCCGAAAACACTGCTATGAACCCTCTCTCATCTCTTCCAGTAGAACGTTAGTCAAAATGGACGACAAGCCCACCAGCAATCAGATACTATCTCTCCAGGCCTTCAACATAAAAGAAGTGAGTCAGAAAAGAAGGAAACAGCAAGGCATTGAGATATTCCCTTTCGCTGACACGCACACCACGTACGCACGCACACCACGCACGCACGCACACACAAAGTACAATAGAGAAAATAAACCCCAAAATAATTTCCATGTTAGTGTCTGTCTTACACAGTGGTCATTAGTCAACCAGCAAATCTTTAGCAAATGATGTAAACCAAAAAACGACAACTGATGTTAAACACTGCCTGTTAGGGTATCAATACTCAACCACAACACTGTAAACAATTGAACAAAGTGACAAAATTAAAGGAACATCCCTCAGATGACAAAAAGCTGTGTTGACAATACGGTTACGGCTACAGCATCATATGTCCAAAAGTATCCACCCGCCTGATTTAACACTTGATGTGACATCATCTTCATATGCACAGTTATCACAAACAGCACAGCCAGAATAGAAGATGACTCTAAATAATGCTTTTCAATGAAGAAATATTTAAGTGCATCCAGTTAGATGAGTTGAAAGAATGCCATAGCATCTTCACCTAGAAAACAACATCTGTGGTGTTGGTGTGGCTCATTTACAGGTGGAGGAGATGCATTGAAAGTCTAAATGCAACTGAAAGCACAAATAATATTCAAACTACAATATCAGGACTCATGAAAGAAACACTTTTATACTGGACCCATAAGTAATATATTATACTATATCATATTATATATATAAGTATAAGCTTGCTGTGCCTGCTTGCTGTGCCTGCCCCCCCCCCCCCCCCCCCCCCCCCCAGCCCCAGATCCACTGTGGTTTCCTCTCAGCCCATATCTGACTAGATAATGGATACTGTCATACTGTGTAAGCGTCTCCTCATCTACTTTCTCATCTACTTCCTCTAACAAGAGGTCTATCGAGACGTAGTGTGCGATGACTGTGTGTGTGTGTGTGTGGTGTGTGTGTGTGTGTGTGTGTGTGTGTATGTGTGTGTATGTGTGTGTGTGTGTGTGTGTGTGTGTGTGTGTGGTGTGTGTTTCCTGTTATTGGAATAGCAGCACTCTGTAGGTAAGTAAAGTAAGCCTAAGCCCTCTGCTCCGTCTCAGTCTGACCACTCGTTCTCCTCAGGCTCCGAGTCCTCATCTGATTCGCTGTACTCCACTGCGATACGTCGGGACAGGATGGTGGCCACGTCGTTCCCCACTGGCTCCTTCTTGGCTTCCTGCTCACGCTGCTCCTGCACCTTCCTCAGCTGGATGCCTAAGGAACACAACACAACGGTCATCTACTGTACAGATGATACGTACTACAAACTGTCAAAATACATTTCCCATACAGTAAATATGTTACTAGAATAGTAGCTTTCCATGTACAGTAATGCAGACAGATCATGTAGTGGTATCCTGGCCGTTCCACCTAGAGGGTCTCACCTCTGCGGATGGCTGACAGCAGGTCGCTGCGTGCGTCACTTATCGGGATGCCTAGCACCTTGCCCTTCCTTGGCAGTGTTCCCCCAGAGGGGTGTATGGCATGGGCTGGAGAGGGAGCGAATGTTGGGGGGCCACCAGGTGGGGGTGGAGGAGGGGCAACAGGAGGTCCTCCAGTGACAGGGTGAGATGGAGAGGGGACATAGCCAGCGGGTGGGGGCGGAGGGGGTGAGGGGCTGTAGGGGCGGGACAGGGTGGCCACTGTGCCAGGGGCCAGGGTGGGAGGCCCTGTTTTGCTGTCAAAGGCTGTCTGGGCTGAGGGGATGAGGGGAGGAGGTGGGGGCGGGGCCGGAGGGATAAAGTGCTCTGGCATCTGGTGACCGCTGTGGACCAATGACAGGAAACCAACCAAGTCAGACATAGTTTTCTCACCATTCCAGCACTACATCACTTATGTTGGATGAGATAAATACCTGTGACATTTACTGTAGATAGAAAAGGCTTTCAGACTTGAATTCAATAGAAAAGGCTTTCAGACTTGAATTCAGCTTAGATAAAATAGCAAAAATGGGCACAGAAGGCGGGACAAGAGGGGTAGCTGGCTAACACACCTGGCCTCTTTGGAAGCTGCGGGCCGGGGTCCGTTCAGGGATGGGTCTGCAGGTGTGGGTCCGTGGTGGGGCTGCATGCGGCCCAGGGAATGCTGGCGGCCTTGAGCTGCAGTGGTAGCAGCAGCAGGGGGGCGGTAGGCCCGGTCCAGGGACTGGGTCTGGTTGGGGCCTGTTAGGTGCTCCTTCCCATCAGGACCCAGCACAACTCCCTCCTGGGGTGGGTGGTTAGGGCTGGCAGGGTAGGACTGTTCATCAGACATACCAGACCTGGAACATTTCATCCACAGACAGAGGTTGATGAGGAGCAAAAGGGATATCTTCCAAGACGTTCAGTATACACCTAGTCTCATGTCAATGGACATCCACGTTTCTTTATTTGCCATCTAAGAAAACCCTAGTAACTTGGTAGTCAAACATTATACTGTGAGTACAATGTAGAATACTACATGTTAAAGGGATATTTCGAGATTTAGGTGATTTTTCTACTTACCCGGAGTCAGAATAACTCATGATACCATTTTTATGTCTCTGCGTGCAGTTTTATTAAAGTTAGCATATTGTTAGCTTAGCGCAATTGCTGAAAGTCTGCTGGTACAGTAGCCAGCTCCTCTCAAAAGCAAGGAAACAGACCTTCTAAATACTCCAAAGCTTGGTGGTTGGTCATTTAAAGTCTTACAAAGCTATACATAGTAATCAATATGTTCTAAATTGGCTTATTTGACTGATAATCATTCTTAAGAAACAAGATTCTATTCACATCCTCACTCTGACCAGCTGTCGCATAGAGATGTATAGAGGTCACAACGTTGTCTATGTTCCATTATGGCGTCTGTGAGCGGACGGGCAGCGCCATTGAGAAACATACAACGTTGAGCTCTCCATACATCTCTATTCCTAAATCTCTAAATCTCGTAGTATCCCTCTAAGGAACATGGAGGCGTTCGAACATTTAGGTAGATGGCAGCAGAAAGCAGATTTTGTGCATTTACATTTTGTGATGAGCATTTCCCTATATTTCACATAATATCTATAATAATATATACAGTAATATATAATAATTGTTCCTTGATTGATTGATTCAGTGCATCCCTACTGACCTGTCTGGAGAGAGGGATCCCTCAGAGGACATGCCATGGTAGGGTGAAGGCGTGAGGCGGGTGTCTGGACGGAACTCCTTGTCGTAGGCCATCATGTTCCACTCCTGACGGCGGTTCCGGGCCTTCCTCACCTTCTTCACCTCCCGGCTGGGGTCCTCCACCTGTTTCTGCTCCTGAAAATGACAAGGACGGTGAATACAGCCGAAATACAGGGATATGGACTGCGCCAGAGGATTCCCTTATGCGGTATAAATGCTACATATGGGAAAAAACTATCATCGACTATCATCATTATGGGACAAACATACACCATAAACAGGACATGTAAGTGCTCATTTATTATGTATAAAATGCATTTCAATTCCGCTACGGTTCCTTAGACTAGTGGTGTACCTTCTTAGTCTTAGTTCTTAGTAAATAAATGAGCACGCCTCCTCTAATTAAGTCAATTTTAGCTATACAGCTTAGTAGTGTTTGTAAGAGGTGTCTCATCTTGCTAAACACATATGACAAGGCTATTTACTAACCATGTCGCTGTCTTTTCTCTTGCTCCCTCCCTCGCCCCTTAAGCCCTCGCTCCCTCTCTCTCTTTCCTTTCCTTCCCGTCCTCTATCTCGGTCTAAACACACGTCCACATCCCCAGGCTTAGGACGCTTGTGCGCAGACAGTCTAAAAGGAGCAACGAGCTAATCCTGACGGGCCTGATGTTCAATGGCGGAGGGAAGGAGAGCGGGTCTGAGAGGGGGAAAAAACAGCCAAGAGTCATGAGAGTATAAAGGATAAGAGAGAGCTGTTCTCGTCTATTAATGTTATGTATTATGTCATGTTTCATGTTCGGTGCGGACCCCCAGGAAGAGTGTCCTAATAAAATACCCCCCCCCCCAAAAAAAATACCAAGAGCCAGCAAAGAGCTTGCAGCGGAATGTAGCGACATGTGTGAGAGTAGTGATTCATCATCGACGCACATAAGACACACAAACAAACTCACACACCTTGTCACCCGCCTTCTGCTTCCTCTTCTCCTTCCGCTTGTTTTCTGTTGCTTGGATCATCTTCTCCTTCCACAGGTTAAAGAAGTAGGATGGGTCTGTGTAGAACTTAAGGCCATCCTTTTTGTCATCCCTGTATGACAACACATCCTGACCTGAGACTGTGCTTCGGCAATGCAATTGACACCTACACTTTATATATGATACATTATATAACTATGTTGTAATGCACATCATTTGCACATCCCCAATGCTTAATTCGGTATCCTGTACCTAAGGAAAAATGCAAAGACTAAAGTGGGGTTCAGTAAGTTGTTATGTGTTTGGATGAGGGTTGACCTGTAGGGGCTGAGGATGTTTAGGGGTGGAGGTTTGTCACAGCGATGGTACATCTCCATGACGGGGTTGAGGATGGAGTTCCTGGACACCACCTGCTGGTCCTGGATGGTGGAGCTCTTGAAAGCCTTCCTCATGTTGATGTCCTGCAGCGAAACTGGGACCAGAATGCCAAGAACGAACACAATGAATGAACCCTCGAACACTGACTCATTATCAGCTATGAATGGCCACGGGAACCCAGTTTGCATGAGGACGTTTAGAAGTTCAATAACATGAAAACCAACCACATTCATTAGTGGTGGATCAATGCTTCAACACAGTTTAATAGGACCGCAAACAGAGGCTCATGAATCATGATTAAGGTAAGCAGAGATGCTAAATGGGATACATACAGTGCATTCGGAAAGTAATCAGACCCCTTGACTTTTTCCACATTTTGTTATGTTAGAGGCTTATTCTGAAATGGATGAACAAAAAAAATGCCCTCATCAATTTACACACAATACCCCATAATGACAAAGTGAAACCAGGTTTTTAGAAATCCCTGATTTACATAAGTATTCAGACACTTTGCTATGACACTCGAAATTGAGCTCTGGTGCATCCTGTTTCAATTGATCATCCTTGAGATGTTTCTACAACTTCATTGGAGTCCACCTGTGATAAATTCAATTGATTGGACATGATTTGGAAAGGCACACACCTGTCTATATAAGGTGCCACAGTTGACAGTGCATGTCAGAGTAAAAACCAAGCCATGAGGTTGAAGGAATTGTCCATAGAGCTCTGAGATAGGATTCTGTCGAGGCAGAGATCTGGGGAAGGGTACCAAAACATTTCTGCAGCATTGAAGTCCTCAAGAACACAGTGGCCTCCATCATGCCTAAATGGAAGAAGTTTGGAACCACCAAGACTCTTCCTATAATTGGCTGTCCGGCCAAACTGAGCAATCGGGGACCAAGAACCCTATGGTCACTCTGACAGAGCTTCAGAGTTCCCCTGTGGAGATGGGAGAACCTTCCAGAAGAACAACCATCTCTGCAGCACTCCACCAATCAGGCCTTTATGGTAGAGTGGCCAGACGGAAGCCACTCCTCAGTAAAAGGCACATGACAGCCTGCTTGGAGTTTGCCAAAAGGCACCTAAAGAACTCTCAGACCATGAGAAACAAAATTTCTGGTCTGATAAAACCAAGATTGAACTCTTTGGCCTGAATGCCAAGCGTCACGTCTGGAGGAAACCTGGCACCATCCATTCGGTGAAGCATGGTGGTGGCAGCATCATGCTGTGGGGATGTTTTTCAGCAACAGTGACTGGGAGACTTGTCAGGATTGAGGGGAAGATGAACAGAGAGATGAACAGAGAAAACCTGGAGCACTCAGGTTGTCCAACAGGACAACAACCCTCAGCACACAGCCAAGACAACACAAGAATGTCCTTGAGTGGCCCAGCCGGAGCCCGGACTTGAATCCGATCGAACATCTCTGGAGAGACCTGAAAATAACTGTGCAGCGACGCTCCCCATTCAACCTGACAAAGCTTGAGAGGATCTGCAGAGTTGAATGTGAGAAACTCCCCAAATACAGGTGTGCCAAGCTTGTAGCTTCATCCTCAAGACTCGATTCCGTAATCACTACCAAAGGTGCTTCAACAAAGTACTGAGTCTTTACTCAGTAAGTGCTGAAGTACTTGTGTAAATGTATTATTTCAGTGCAAAAATTCTAAAAAACAGCGTTTGTTTTTTCATTATGGGATGGTGTGTGTATTTTTTTCAATTCTGGAATAAGGCTGTAACATAACAGAATGTGGAAAAAGTCAAGGGGTCTGAATACTTTCCGACTGCACTGTATACAGTATTCAGCGTATCCCAGGCTGTATAATGGAAATCAATGTATTGGTGATTGCAGCAGCAGTGAGTCTGTGGCTCAGCTGCGGGGCACAAAGCCCTGGTGAAGCCCTTGCATTATGCAACGGTATGTTTTACTTCGCTAATTAGCACGGTGCGCTTAATTCGATGCTTATTCACGCTCTCATACCATATGCTGGGCTGCAACTTTGACTGAGTATCATCATGCTATAGCATGTACAGTATTATGTGACCACTCCCCTTTCCTCAGCAGATTCTGCCCCCCCCCCCCCCCCCCCCCGCCCCTCATAACCCCTGTCACCCGCCGCCTCCACCTACCCTCCTCCACAGTGGAGTCCAGCTGGGTGACTTTGACAGCCAGCAGGTCCACTCTCTCCTGGAGGCTGTTCATTCTCATGTAGAAGCTGTTGGCCTCGTTGAACAGCTCTCCAAAGATGTCCTCTGCATGTCGACCTGCGTTCACAAAAACACACACAACATGCATTAACAGAGGTCAGGGTCAGAGTAGGGCTATGAGATTGTACCTTTAAAATAACCCATACATTACATGTTTGAAGAAAATAAAAAATACTGCCTGAAATAGTTTGGTTAAGAGTTCATTTCCATTCAGCATTCAGTCAGTCGGTGTCAGTCAGTCAGCAGACAGACAGTCAGTCAGTCAGCAGACAGACAGTCAGTCAGGTGTGTAGACTTACTCAGGCCCCCCAACTGTTTGATGATGGCTGCCAGGGTGCTGTTAGTGACACACTCCAGCTCGCTGGTGACCCCATCCGGCACGGCTCCACGGCACAGGTGCCTGGGCTCGATGCATCTCTTCACCAGCGGCATGGCGGCTGCACCCTACACACACTCACCTACAGAGAGCCAGGGAGGAAAGGGTTAAAAAAAAAACACACAAAAACACCACTCCAATTAGCACATTCATTGCGGCTATAGAACAATAGAACTCAGTCTTCAGTGGAGCAGTCTATATTGAACGCCATGTTGTGTGACACCTCAATCAGAGGCACTGAATAAAGAAAGAGTCAATAGGCGGGGGAGAGAGAACGGAGAGAACCCAATAGAAACCATGTAATTAACCAACAGAGGGAAATCACAACATCTACAGCAATGGTGCAATCATATGGACTAATAATGAAGGGTGTGCCGGACAAAGACCTAGTATTGTCAAAGAAAAGAGGTTGAGAGTAAGCATTTATGAAAGGTCATAACTTCATTAGTATGGCACTGTGATTATAGTAGTACTTACTATGTTTGAAAGGAAGGCAAGGGCAATCAGGATTCAAAGGTCAGGGGGAACAGACTAAAGAACCAATGAAATATTAGGACAGTATCATGGCCTATTGCATCATGGATAGTGTGTGATTGACAGTGAGTGTGTGTGTGACAGTGAGTGTGTGTGTGTGTGTGTGTGTGTGGGTACGAACTTTGTGCTCAGCCCATCAGGCTAATGGGTAGTGGCCATCTAGCCTGAATCTCTCCCCACACAGCCCTAATGCAAGCTGGCATGCCTTTACACAACCGCCTGGCATTCATTTACACGACTGCCTGGCATTCATTTACACGACCGCCTGGCATTCATTTACACAACCGCCTGGCATTCATTTAAACAACCGCCTGGCATTCATTTACACAACCGCCTGGCATTCATTTACACGACCCACTGCCTACTGCTCAGCATGTCCCTATAGTGGAGACAATGGAGGAGACCTCTCTTCCTCTGGCTTATGTCCCTCTTTCACAAGTGTTCTACCTCCTATCTCTCTCAGTTCAATCACTGTATTTATAGGCCTTTACATGTCGTGTCTCTTTCAAGCACGGGTCTAAAAATATATAAAAAATAGCAGAACAAAAATAACCCAATAAGCATATCCAATGACAAAGAGCTTGGATCCAATGAGAATGGGCTTTCATCTTCATTTGGCATGTGGGCATATCAAGTCTAAAAACAGATTTACCTACTGTAAGCTTACAAATTTTGCTCGTGAGATAGTACTAATGTACCTTATCGAATGAAGGCTATTCTGTTCATGTCAATGGATGACTAATTATGGGCTTCAAAATCTTGTCTATTCTGTGATCGTGTACAACAAAGTGTATTGCATTGGGTGTGTGTGTGTGTGTGTGGGGGGGGGGGGGGGGGGTGTGAGTAGTGTGCATGCAAACAGCAAGGGGCTCTACTATATCAGAGCTACAGTCTGGGGCCATCACCATGGCAACCTCCAAGGACCTTCCCTTATGCTCTGTTGCCCATTGCAATGTGATGAGAAGAAGTACATTTGAGAGAAATAGAACAAAGCAATCATACACATACTGTAGTACACTGCAAATAGAAGCATTGGACCAGACAAAATGAAAAAGGACAGAATACACAAAACATATAAACATAGGACCAGAAAGACAAAGAACATTATTAGTTTTCCTACATCAGCATATCATCTTGGAATGTCAGGCTTTAATTATATGTCTCCTATTTCAAATAAATAGGCCGAGATGTTCCCCAAGGCTACAGAGTCCTTTTTGCAGCTGTCAAAAATTGCAATAAATTGGCACTGTAAAATAGCTAAACATGCGTAAACAACCTCAAGGGGAACCTCTAGCAGGGAAATGCAACCTCATGCACGGAGACTATCACAGAGAGAGACGGGTTCATGATACTCTCTGGAGGATGGGAGTATGGCCTTTTAGCATGTCTGCTCTGCAGCTCCTTGGTTATGTGTATATGTACAGTTGAAGTCGGAAGTTTACATACACCTTAGCCAAATACACTTAAACTCAGTTTTTCACAATTCCTGACATTTAATCCGGGTAAGAATTTGCTGTTTTAGGTCAGTTAGGATCACCACTTTATTTTAAGAATATGAAATGTCAGATTAATAGTAGAGAGAATTATTTATTTCAGCTTTTATTTCTTTCATCACATTCCCAGTGGGTCAGACGTTTACATACACTCAATTAGTATTCGGTAGTATTGCCTTTAAAATGTTTAACTTGGGTCAAACATTTCGGGTTGCCTTCCACAAGCTTCCCACAATACGTTGGGTGAATTTCAGCCCATTCCTCCTGACAGAGCTGGTGTAACTGAGTCAGGTTTGTAGGCCTCCTTGCTCTCACGCGCTTTTTCAGTTCTGCCCACAAATTTTCTATAGGATTGAGTTCAGGGCTTTGTGATGGCCACTCCAATACCTTGACTTTGTTGTCCTTAAGCCATTTTGCTACAACTTTGGAAGTATGCTTGGGGGTCAATGTCCATTTGGAAGACCCATTTGTGACCAAGCTTTAACTTCCTGACTGATGTCTTGAGATTTTGCTTCAATATATCCACATCATTTCGCTTCCTCATGATGCCATCTATTTCGTGAAGTGCACCAGTCCCTCCTGCAGCAAAGCACCCCCACAACATGATGCAGCCACCCCCATGCTTCATGGTTGGGATGGTGTTCTTCAGTTTGCAAGCCTCCCCCTTTTTCCTCCAAACATAATGATGGTCATTATGGCCAAACAGTTTCATTTTTGTTTCATCAGACCAGAGGACATTACTCCAAAAAGTACGATCTTTGTCCCCATGTGCAATTGCAAACCGTAGTCTGGCTTTTTATGGCGGTTTTGGAGCAGTGGCTTCTTCCTTGCTGAGCGGCCTTTCAGGTAATGTCGATATAGAACTCGTTTTACTGTGGATATAGATACTTTTGTACCTATTTCCTCCAGAATCTTCACAAGGTCATTTGCTGTTGTTCTGGGATTGATTTGCACTTTTCGCACCAAAGTGCGTTCATCTCTAGGAGACAGAACGCGTCTCCTTCCTGAGCGGTATGACGGCTGCATGGTCCCATGCGGTTTATACTTGCATACTATTGTTTGTACGGATTAATGTGGTACCTTCAGGCGTTTGGAAATTGCTCCCAAGGATGAACCAGACTTGTGGAGGTAAAAAATAATAATTCTGGGGTCTTGGCTGATTTCTTTTGATTTTCCCATGATGTCAAGCAAAGAGGCACTGAGTTTGAAGGTAGGCCTTGAAAAACATCCACAGGTACACCTCCAATTGGCTCAAATGATGTCAACTAGCCTATCAGAAGCTTCTAAAGCCATGACATAATTTTCTGGAATTTTCCAAGCTGTTTAAAGGCAGTCAACTTAGTGTATGTCAACTTCTGACCCACTGGGATTGTGATACTGTGAATTATAAGTTAAATAATCTGTCTGTAAACTATTGTTGTAAAAATTACCTGTGTCATGCACAAAGTAGATGTCCTAACCGACTTGCCAAAACTATAGTGTGTTAACAATACATTTGTGGAGTGGTTGAAAATCAAGTTTTAATGACTCCAACCTAAGTGTATGTAAACTTCCGACTTCAACTGCACGTTTACTATCTGGGTGAACTATCCCTTGGATCATTTATACATGACTCGCTCCCATTGCTGAGGCCGCTGAGACCCCACCTTCCAAATGCTTATTTATTTACATAGCTTATTGTTCAAATATGAATGAGTGAACTTTCTGTTCTCCTTTGTGTGTTAATTCTTCATTAATGATTACTTTCACACTCAAACACTGCTGTCCCCTCAAAAATCTATTGGCCTCCAGTCTGTTGCTGGCATCTGCTAACCATTACCCTCTTCTACATTTTTTGCCATCCTTTCCATCGCTCACAATGCCCCTTTCTTGTTGGAGTATTCTCACTATTCAAACTAAGAGTGGCTCTCAGAATCTGGCTAAATGCTACCATTGATTCCGAAACGTCAAGTTGTGTGTCTTTTCTCTCATCTCTCATTCTTGTCTCCTCTACTGGAGCCAGTATAGCATGCCGCCACAGCCCCAACAGTCATGGTGAAGAAAACTGATTCATGAGTGGAAACCATAGCAACACTTCCACAGTGCTGCTAGCATGACACTGGCTCCAGGCTCCCTTTTACATAATCTATGTTCAGAACAAGATAGTAGAAACTCAATGATCTACTGCATTCCTCCCATCGTAGACCTAGCAGTTCAACCATAGTCAGTGGGTGAATCTATTCAAACTAGGTAAGAGCAGTTAGAATATGTAAAGATCAGCACAAATATACAAGCATTTGAGTCAAATATACAAGCACAACACCCAGCTTGACAGGATTCTCCTGTTGCTGAAATTAATTGAATCCTCAAAGAACTGTATGGAGTCCATCGAAGTCATGAAAACCTGCCGAAAACTGCCGAAGTCATGACACCATAAGCTTCCTCCATTGCTTAAAAGAATTACAGGATGCAAACTGTCACCGCAATTAAGACCACATTTTATGGCCTACCCTTTGTAATCCCAAATCAATCAAGATTGCCAAACTACCATTTGAGTTGACAAATAAAACAAGTTAACCAAGAATTGTCTGTCAACCATACAAGGTCATAGACTATCAAGGCCAACCAAAATGTGTTCCATATAAGCTCTGAAGCCCCACTCCTATTTCTTTCCTACAAACTGTTTGAGGTCTTGGTTGCAGAAATGTGCCTCTTTTAATAAGAAATATGCAGGTGATATTTCAGACTAGTGATACTGCTGTTGCCTGTTCTCAATAACATATGCCATTTAGCAGGCACTTTTATCCAATACAGTCATGCACGCATAGATTTTACATATGGGTGGTCCCAGGATTTGAACCCACTAACCTGGCATTAACAAGCACCATGGTCTACCAACTGAGCTACAAAGGAGACCGATAATCTCAGAACACCTGGACTTCTCATCCCATAGGATATACAGTATGCTTTATTTAAATAGTGCATTTGGGTAAATCTTGTGCATCAGTTGCACCTGTGTAATTAGCAGGTTGACATTTTTTGTGGGGCTGAATCATGTTCTGTAGCAATTCGTTACTGTAGTATCCACGTTGTTTCACAGTAACCTAGTTCAGTAAGCCTAATTTCTTTGTAACTTCATAGTAATAGATGAGCAGATATGTGCCTGCACCTGCAGCCTCGTGCAGGTACAGATTGCTTTCCCCCCCAAAAAATATCCATTTGACTTAATTAGTAGTCATCCTTCATTAGACATCTGACTGACTAAAAATAATGACATCAGTGAGTTCCTGCAGTTGGACTGATGATCACGTCATACATCCAACCATTGCTGCTTCTGCACAAGCATGTGATTTGTAACGCAAAGGGAACAGAACAGGTGTTCGCCACGACCATAGGGCTACAGCAGTTAACCAGTGTTCAAGTACAGCTGAAAATGGGATAATCGTGAATGTGAAGAGGAAAACCAATATATTGATTAGAATTGGCCAGGAGACGGGTGTCTCGAGTGGTGAGAGCGTCAATCTATGTCCCTAATTCCAAGGCACAATATCTATCACACAAACATATATTTTTCTTTCTCATGCAAGCGTTTCTTATATTGTAAGATTATAATAAATAGAACCGGTGTCACCCGCATCCCCTCTCTTCTTGTTTAGACCCCCCCCCCCCCTCCCCCCCGCCCCCAAACACAAACACATTATATAATTGGAGATACTTATTGTGCCATGTATAATAATGATGTCTATCCTAAATCTAAGAAGGGTAAAATGGTACCTAAATCTACTTACCACTGGTTTGTCTTTCCCTTTACTTTTTATTTGGTTTATTTTACCTCTTCTCGTTGCCTGTATTATTTGGCAGCTATTTAGACATCGCGCGTGGAATAGATCTATAGGTCAAATGCGTTACTGCGCGCTACCATCACTACCGGTGAATTATCGAAGTCAAGGGAATGGACGACGATGCTGAAATCTGGATTCCCTTATGTCTGCATGTGTGTTTCCTTGGCAGCGTCGGCTTTCCTCCGCGACCGTGGAACGCGAACGCTCTGCAGCAGCGAAACCACGACGCATGCGTACATGGGCTCATACGGACCACCACCCTGTGTTTCAAAGATGCCCAGACCCCACAGAACCGAGAAAAAAACAAACAATTTAATAGGCAAAATGACATACATGCTTTATCTGTCAAACAACAAAGTGCAGACGCATAATATAATGGCATACTGTAGCTGTGACAAAATGGCTTCATCCAATATGCAGGCCAGGTTATGTGATAATCGCATGTTCCATGCATCAGGGTGGGGGGCAGTATTAGTGTGCTATGCTGTGGAATCTGTGGGAAAGGGGAATACAGAGGACTCTTATTGTCGAGGGTGAGAAGTGCCTGTGTTAAGTGTCTTTGTGTTTGTTTGTGTAGTACAGCCTATTAAAGTGGAAAGAATTCATTCATTCATAGCTCAGTGCGGAATTAACCAGAAGCTTGGATGAACATTCATTCTTTCTCTTGCATTCACTCTACATCTCACCCACTAATGACAATGCAAAAGAGTCTAAAGTCATAAATATGTATGTAGATCAACAATGGCTCTTGTAGTTGTACCTATACAGTTCTTTATATTGGCAATAGGGTGATACTTGGTATTGCAATACACCGTATCTAAGAGGCTGAAAGCAAATGTGTACCATTAAATCTTTAAGCAAAAGTATTCTGTTGAAAGGATAGGGGCATTTCAACATGGTTTATTCTTGATATCTAATGCCAATGAGGTGACCTTTGAAATGTTTTAAGTCCTTGTTGCTGCACGCATAACATGGTTTCTAGTAAAGGGCAAACCAACCATATACCCAAGACTAATGATGGAAGTTGGAAGACAATACCGATTCAAATATTGTATATCTGAAATCCTAATAATAGCAAAAAAAGCACAATAATAGCACATAATCATTCACATTGAGTCAGTGGCGGACATTCGTCTGATCAGAACATGATTACAAAATAAAAAAATAACACAGGCCCATCCCGACCCTTGGAGAGATTGGGGATTGGTGATCTTCGAGAATCCTACAGCAGTAGCGCCATTATGTATATTATATGTTAGAACTGCGGAAGAAGACGACACAGATCATATCATATTAATCTGTCAGGAAAAAATGTACCAAAATAGTAACAGTCCTCTGGGAATGAGGAGGGAGACATATCTGTGTCCAATGGGACATACGCTTCCCCTTCAACGGCCACTTGAAGCTATCAGACAGGCAGAAAAAGAAGAGACCAAGTAAGAAGTGAAACGTTTGTGTGCTGCATTCTATGTTCCCACATGGTGGCACTGTGGCTCTATGATTGGAGAGATACATCAGGTGGTTTCCCCTGTCATGCCATCCGTGACCTCTCACAGCCCTGTCAATGAGAGATGCAAACAGCAACAGCAGCGCAGTTAAACGGACATTTCACCACAATCACCACACTGAGTATGCGCTTATTACTCACTAAATGTAATGCAAATATTAAAGTTTGACGCACAGTATTAAATGTCTTCAGTCACATTGTGCAGCCTTGTAGACTAATACATATCTCATATTTACGTGTTTGGGCAGGGAGACATTGAGTACATCTCCTGTGTTCGAACAGGGAGTGGAGGGGGGGAAATCCAAGCAGTGACATGAAGCCACGGCTTTGTCACCACACTGTTTTGGATATATATATATAGAGAGAGAGAGAGAGAGAGAGAGAGAGAGAGAGAGAGAGAGAGAGAGAGAGAGAGAGAGAGAGAGAGAGAGAGAGAGAGAGAGAGAGAGAGAGAGAGAGAGAGAGAGAGAGAGAGAGAGAGAGAGAGAGAGAGAGAGAGAGAGTGAGAGAGAGAGAGCCTGGAGGCCAGCTAGCTAGTTCAGACACAGCTGACGTGCTCAGCGGGGGGTGGGACGGACGCTGACCAACTTCTCTAACGTCCCAGAACTTTTTTTTTACACTCTCTCCAACCTCATTCTGCCATTAACACACCCCATTAATCCCATTGTGTCTGCTACAGTTACAGCCGGCTGGCATCTTTCCCGCAGAGAATAGGGGTGACGGTGTAAACAGGAAAGACAGGGTAGGTTGGGGTGCTCTTGGCTGGCGGGCTGTGGTAGATACACCGTAGGTAGCGGTGGAAGGCCTGTCTGTAGGTCCTGTTGAATAGAGTGTAGACCAGTGGGTTGACACCAGAAGAGGCATATCCCACCCAAACGAAGACATTTAGGAGCACTGCCAACACGGGCTTATTGCACATGCTTATTATCGAGTCCTCACACAACACGCTTAGCACATTGGTGATGAAGAACGGACACCACATCATCAGGAAGAGGAAAAACACCACACCCAGGACCTTGGAGGCTCTCCTCTCATTTTTGATTGATTGAGCCACGCCAGGTTTCCCACCAGGTCCCCCTGGCTCCTGCCTCCCTGCTGGAGAGACGGGTTGCGAGGAGGCTTGAGAGACGGAAATATTGAAGGTTTCGGGACTAGGGTCCTGTTTGAGGAGGCTAAGACTGTCCCCTGCGGGGAGCCTTGGGGTGATCCCGAGTAAGGTAGGCCGGTCGATCGAAGCCATGCCTCCGTGCAGGTAATCAGAGGCTTGGCACTGCAGCACGCGCACGGTCAAACAGTAGCTGACCACCATGACGACCAGAGGGACGAAGAAGGCTACGAAGGAGCCAATCAGGACGAAGCTGTGCTCGTTCAGTACACAGATCCCATTGACAAACACCTTCCCCTCATCATACAGGCCAATCACAGGGATGGGCATGGAGATCACTGTCAGAGAGAGAGAGAGAGATGGGCAGGACAGGACAATGAATATCACATTTAAACCAAAGCACAAACACAGCTACATCTATCTCAAAACGTCATGTTATTAAATTAAAGGGGGGGGGGGGGGATCATAGTGATTCATATTGACCACCAGAGGCTTTCAAAAAAGGACACGAGGGCAGAGAAAATAGATTGGATTTTTTTTTTTTTTAGATGAAGTCGACAGGCTCACAGGTTGCCTAGCTATCCGATTTCCGCAAAACTAAAAAGCCTTGAGCCGTGGAGACCATGATAGCCTGTCCCGTCGGCAACCATTTAGAGCATCACTCAGGGTGAAGATGCCATGAGGCTCCCCTTGAGAGCCCCAGGAGAGGTGAGAGAAAAGCATTCCTTCTTGACAGACAGTAGAGAAAGAAAAAGAAGGTTTCAAAGTAACTCACTATCTCTCTAGATGCACTATCTCTCGCACGCAGACAACACCGTGGGAGCAAATGATTTAGATCTGTTGTTTTTGTTGTTGTTTGTTTTTCTATTTCCAGTAGCTATGTCAGCAGGAACTCACCTATGGAGATGCTCCAGACGAGGGCGATCTTAGCCTTGGCTTTGGAGAGGGAGTTGGAGCGGCTGTGTTTGATGGGGTTACAGATGCCCACATAGCGGTCCAGTGAAATGGTACACAGGTGCATGATGGATGCTGTGGAGAACAGCACGTCTAGATAGATCCAGATGGGACAAAGGGGTCTGGGGAAGGGCCACAGGTAGTCTGAAGAATGGACAGGCACAGTTCACCAAGAATTACTGCCATTTCATTATCAAATAGGAACACCTGCTTTGTGACCATGCAAACAAATCCAAAGTCATTTTTCATTCTCATTCAGTATATCATCAAATAGACAGCATTTTGGTACACCAGAATTACATTCATTTCCAACGAAACGCTGCGTTTGCCTTGCAGCGTTGCCTTGCAGAGTCAGTTGCAGTTGCAGTGCATTCGGGGTGGTGCGTACGTTGGATTTACCGAACGTATTCGTCAAACTGTACGCCTAGACGTCTTGACAGAAACTGTAGCAGAAGATGAATGTTGAACTTTTGTTGCGTACATATCCAGATGATGCTGCGTACTATTTTGCGTACAATATATGACATTCGCGGTTACTACGTTAAAAACTTTCACATGCTGAATTGCATTTTTAAATGTGAAAAACAGTCACATGTGAAAATCACATTTGCTGTTTCACATGTAAAAAAAAAAATGCATGTAAAAATCTAATTTGCAATTCCACATCGTGAAAGTTTTTCACATGTAGAACTGCATTTGTCACGCGTGAACTTGCAATGCCACATGTGAAAGTGAAAATCAAATTTGTACTTTCACATGTCAGAAAACTCCACATTTACTCCAATATTTGTAAACAAACTCAATTGAATCAAACACAGTATAGCCTAAAACCATGGTTAATGCTATAATTGGGATAACATAGATGGTCAGTCCTTGCATCCATAGCGTAGTCTATGGATTTGAAAGTGGTTGCTTTTCTCCAGCCTCATCCCTCAGCTTTTTACAGAAACTGTGGAGGGGAGTACTATTTTGGTTCTTAATTGTAAATGTTTCAATTATGGATTCCCGCTTAGAACACATTTAACAGAGTAATGATGTTATTATATGATGCAATCCTCTAGTGTGTGAATTACCTTTGTGACATTAATATCAAGCAAAACTTCTGAAGTCGAGAACACAATTCTTAGTATTGCAAACAAAAATAATGATATTGAAAGAAAAAAACATAAACCCAAAAGTATTGATAGCAAAACAAAATATTGCAAATTAATAATGGATAAATGCAAGAGCAAATAAATTGTAAATGGATGCAAAAAATAGTTTTCAGCAAAACATTTTTTACGATAACACAATTAAATAATACGCCTCCATATTTCCTGCATTTTTCCCTATATTTGTTTATGTTACACTGGCCTTCAATTTCACTGCCTTTTTTCTAGTTGCACCCTGCATCCCACTGCGGGTTTGTCTCTGAAGTTAAGCAAAGTTGGTCCCTGGATGGGAATTTTTATAAAATTGAAGCTCATTTACTGCATTTCTATGCACATTTTTTTTTTTAAATGCAATTTGGAGCACAGCAAAAACAAGCCAAATTGACTCTAGCCATTATCACCTTGCCGTAGGTTCATTCAGGTCAGTCAATAGGGGACTTAACATTTGTCAAACTCATCATACAATAATTAGCTGCTACGCACTAGCTCAGCACCGGGATTAAAACTCTAGTTTAATTTCATGTCAAATCAAACAGCAGCTAACTAGCCAAAGCTATCTACTACAGCCATCTTTACCTCTGCACTGTTTCGAGAAAAAGTTGCGTTGTTCCCAGCAGCTGCGTTGTTCCCAGCAGCTGCGTTGATGTGCTCTCCATAAAACCAGCCAGCCATACACACAGCGTTCCATCCCGCTGCCAGGCATCCGCATGGTCGGCCTGAGTACCGCTAAACTGCATTTGCCATTGAAACGGGATTGGAATCATTTTAGTAGCCTATTTCTAAATTGAAGGTGTTGAGCTAGGGCCATACCCTGCCATACCCAATTGACGCCCCTGCCTCACAGTAAAGCCTTTTATCCCTTGCTGCTTTCAAGAGATCATTATCCAGAGGGCAAACAAACACTGCTTTGCAATTCTAAAAGAGTTCAACCTACCACCTACCATAGAGAATGTTAATCAGTGAGACCGGCATGACGAGAAAGCCCACGAGCATGTCTGCCACAGCCAGGGAGCGCAGGATGAAGCTGGTGGCATTCTGCAGCTTCCTCTCCAGAGACACAGCCAAGATGAGCAGGATGTTGCCTGCCACAGTGAAGAAGATGACCAGCAAAATGAGCAGAGCAGGCCAGTTCTTATCATTGTCAGGTGTCTCTGGTCTGGTGTCAGACTGATTCCATTCCATTGGGAAACTCAGATTAAAGAGAACGGTAGTGCTCTCTGGCAGAGTCATCCTGTCACTGAGCGAGGCTAGGGTGGAGCCAGCCTGGACCCTCCAAGCAGGGTTGCTGCTGTGCTCAGCCATCACCTGTGTTCCAAGGCACCACTAGGGAGCCCAACAAATATTTATGCGATGTCAATGGCAGACTGGAGGTTAAGTTCTTCGTGTCCTTGGATGTTCCTGTTGTTTATTATGATTATTTTATACCAAATCTGCAAAAGAAACCGAAACATTTCTGAGTTAGTCCCATTTCTTGACACGATAATTGTTATCCCAATGGTTGAACTCAACTATCACTACAGCTTTGACCAATTCCCAGAAGTTTGTAAGACCCTGGTTAATGATGAATTAGACAAAGCCCCCAGTCGGCAATAGGTTACTTCTTTATTCAGAGAACGTTCTGAAGTCAAAAATGCAAACACAGTCATTTTATAACTTCTACACACACACACACACACACACACACACACACACACACACACACACACACACACACACACACACACACACACACACACACACACACACACACACACACACACACACACACACACAGTTTTATCACTTTTCTACCAGCCAGTTTCTCGCCATTCCTCTCCTCCCTAGATTAGAGAGGCCTTGGAAGGGCCCTCTTTCCCATTGTCAGCTTTTTCAGAGTTATAACCAGGTCATGTGTAGTCTAACAGCCTCTGTTTTCTCAACCAAACATTTATCCCTCTTACTGTAACTTGTCCCACACACACATTATTGGATTATAGTCTTATTTTCTAATACATTTCACACCGTTAAATATGTTTCAGGGTGGAATTCTTTAGTCATTACTTTAAACATATAAATTCCTTTATCATTTCTGTAAACACATTTCACATTTTTCCCCCTCAGGGCAATACTAGTATGCTATTTTATTTATTGAAATGACGTGTTACTAGAAATGAAGTGCTATTTGCATGTGCATATCATACAGAGGACAGCTTTAGAGGGGACAGCAATAGGGGTGATTCTCTAATTGCTATGGTTTAAATCCACTGCTCCTGACAGATGGGCTGGATGCTCTGGGCTCTCTACTGGTGCCAAAGAGGATGTGCAGGGAGTGACCATGGGACATGGATCCGGTTCTGATCCACCGAGTCAATGAACAGCAGGACCGCTACAGAAATTATGCCTAGAATTTCTAAGCAAACAGCTGGAGGCAGGGTTTCTCCTATTGAGCTCCATTTTTATGGAATGGTCTGGTTATTCAGGTGAGAGACGCAGACTCGGCCTCGACCTTTAAGTCTTTACTGAAGACCCATTTATTCAGTGGGTATGATTAAGTGTAGTCTGGCCCAGGGGTGTGACAGTGAACAGAAAGGCACTGGAGCGACGAACCTCCCTTGCTGTCTCTGCCTGGCCGGCTCCCCTCTCTCCACTGGAATTCTCTGCCTCTGACCCTATTACGGGGGCTGAGTCACTGGCTTACTGGTGCTCTTCCATGCCGTCCCTAGGAGGTATGCGTGACTTGAGTGGGTTGAGTCACGGACGTGATCTTCCTGTCTGGTTTTGCGCCCCCTCGGGCTCGTGCGGTGGAGGATATCTTCATGGGCTATAGTCAGCACTTGTCTCAGGATAGTAAGTTGGTGGTCTGTTGATATCCCTATAGTGGTGCTTTGGCAAAGTGGGTGGGTTGTATCCTGCCTGGTTGGCCACAAGGTCCCCCGACCCACCCCTGTCTCAGTCTCCAGTGTATATGCTGCAATAGTCTATGTGCCGGGGGGGGGGGCTAGGGTCAGTCTGTTATATCTGGTGTAATTCTCCTTATCTGGTGTCCTGTGTGAATTTAAGTATGCTCCCTCTAATTCTCTCTCTCTCCCTCTCTCCCAACCCTCCCGGAGGACCTGAGCCCTAGGATCATGCCTCAAGACCACCTGGCCTGATGACTCCTGGCTGTCCCCGGTCCAACTGGTTGGGCTGCTGCTCCAGTTTCAACTGTTCTGCCTGCGGCTAGGGAATCCTGACCTGTTCACCGGACATGCTACCTTGTCCAGGACCTGCTGTTTTCGACTCTCTCTCTTTCTCTCTACCGCACCTGCTGTCTCAATGTCTGAATGCTTGGCTATGAAAAGCCAACTGACAATTACTTCTGAGGTACTGACCTGTTGCACCCTCCACAACCACGGATTATTATTTGACCCTGCTGGTAATCTATGAACGTTTGAACACCTTGAAGAACAATCGGGCTTTAAATGGCCGCGTGCTCTTACAATCTCCACCCGGCACAGCCAGAAAATGACTGGCCACCCCTCTGAGCCTGGTTCCTCTCTAGGTTTCTTCCTAGGTTTCGGCCTTTCTAGGGAGTTTTTCCTAGCCACCGGGTTTCTACATCTGCATTGCTTGCTGTTTGGGGTTTTAAACTGGGTAACTGTATAGCACTCTGTGACATCTGCTGATGTAAAAAGGGCTTTATGAATAAATTTGATTGATTGATGCAGTCTGACTAAGAACAGTAATGAGGGCAACCCTCACTCGGGTGGCCCTGACATGTCTGTCTCTGTGAATAAAGTAGAATGGAATAGATAAATAGAGCATTGGACGCCTCATTTAATTAAACATGCAAAAGTTTGAGAATAAACAGCAGGATAAGGCAGTTTATGCAGAGAAGATGACTCAAATCTGCAACAAACCCAAAAAATCATAGACTTGACACAGCACTTGGCTATTGAAGAAGACCCCAGATGGTATTGCATGCTGTTATTCTGTAAGAACAGCCTAGTGCTGATGTGTACCACATCTGTCTATGTGCCACACTGGGAGTCTATGCTGTGTCTACAGTATGATAGCCAGACTACAAGGCACTACCACCGTGAGAACATGCATGTGTCACACCATGCCGTGCTATAATCCCAAACATTGTCAATGCACTATCCTTCAAAGGGGCAAAATGAATAGTGAATGCCGTGGCAGTGGTAAATGAACCAAATTGAGTTGTTACACCAGTAATTTAACATATAAAGAATCAAGAGGGAGACAAATTATAGGTAGTCTGAGTTGATTTTAGTACCTGGCTGTCTTCATTCCTGCGTAAATTTGTAATTAAATTGAAATTATTATGTAGTTCATAATGAAAGGACATTTCTCTAGTGGTTGCAACATTTTTCATGAGGGCAAATCAAGTCTGACATTTCAACTTAGAAATTACAAACTTAAAAAGCCTTTTTAAAACTCAAATACACCACAAGTTTGCATTTCCTGCCGCGCAGGAAAATACTCAGCAACAAAAGAGTGATCAAATTAAGATCCTACATCTGCATGTCTTACTCCATGTACATAACCTGTGTTATATCTTTCTGTGTTATAAAAGTCTTAAGTGTGTTGATGATATATCCAAATCTCTTCCAAGCTTTTTTAATGCCAAGTATGGTATGATAACGCATGATAAAGGCGTTAGCTAATACACTAACAAATTTGGCTGTATAATAATAGCCCTAAGTTTGTAACTCAAGAATTCATTCCACTTCAGTTAGGCCTACCATAATCAAGCGTCATCAGACAAACATTACAGTACTGACAGACAGAACACGGACTGAGGGCCTGGGAAGAGCCATAGGCGGGACAATGTCCTAGAGGGTGATGCTATGACTGGCCTCCCAGGAGAGGAAAGGCTACTGTGAGACTTCTCACTTACAGTGGTTCTGAAGAGACCGTAATTAACTTGACATCTAGAGCTGGCAGGACTCATAGGGAAATGTCAGGAAAATAACCTCACACTCAACGTCAACAAAACTAAGGAGATGATTGTGGACTTCAGGAAACAGCAGAGGGAGCACCCCCCTATCCACATCGATGGGACAGTAGTGGAGAGGGTAGTAAGTTTTAAGTTCCTCGGCGTACACATCACAGACAAACTGAATTGGTCCATCCACACAGACAGCATTGTGAAGAAAGCGCAGCAGCGCCTCTTCAACCTCAGGAGGCTGAAGAAATTCAGCTTGTCACCAAAAGCCCTCACAAACTTCTACAGATGCACAATCGAGAGCATCCTGTCGGGCTGTATCACCGCCTGGTACGGCAACTGCTCCGCCCACAACCGTAAGGCTCTCCAGAGGTTAGGGAGGTCTGCACAACGCAACAGCGGGGGAAAACTACCTGCCCTCCAGGACACCTACACCACCCGATGTCACAGGAAGGCCATAAAGATCATCAAGGACAACAACCCCCCGAGCCACTGCCTGTTCACCCCGCTATCATCCAGAAGGTGAGGTCAGTACAGGTGCATCAAAGCTGGGACCGAGAGACTGAAAAACAGCTTCTATCTCAAGGCCATCAGACTGTTTAACAGCCACCGCTAACATTGAGTGGCTGCTGCCAACACACTGACTCAACTCCAGCCACTTTAATAATGGGAGTTGATGGAAATTGATGTAAAATATATCACTAGCCACTTTAAACAATGCTACTTAATATAATGTTTACATACCCTACATTATTAATCTCATATGTATATGTATATACTGTACTCTATATCATCTACTGCATCTTTATGTAATACATGTATCACTAGCCACTTTAAACAATGCTACTTAATATAATGTTTACATACCCTACATTACTCATCTCATATGTATATACTGTACTCTATACCATCTACTGCATCTTGCCTATGCCGTTCTGTACCATCACTAATTCATATCTTTATGTACATATTCTTTATCCCTTTACACTTGTGTGTATAAAAAAGACTCAACAACCCTGAATCAATTAACAGCAGAATAAAAATAATCAGTAAAAACAGAAATCACCCAAAACTAAACATCAGATACTGTTAAAACATTCACACAGAGAAAAGCACCACGATTGGATGGCTTTCCCATAGAATTTCATTTAACATTTTGGGACAAAGTAGCACCCCTATTTACACAAATGACAACACACATGCCACTCAATTCAGTGCTTCCTAGTTCCATGAGTCAAAACATTTTTTCTCAGTTATATTAAAACCAGGAAAATCTGGAGAGTTCCCAGACAACAAAATAATAAAATAATGACAAAGCTCATAAGAAATAGAAGGGCAAAAGTCTTACCAGACTTGACACATATCAATCAAACAGGGTTTATTAAAAATAGACACTTAATAACAAATACAAGAACGTTTCAGTTTAATACAATCCCGAAAAAAACAAGATATAGATCCAGCAATAATGGCTGTTGATGCGCAAAAAGCTTTTGACCGTCTTGAACGGCCTTTTCCATTCAAAACTTTAGAAGCTTTCAACTTTTCATCTGAAATAATACATTTAATACAAATATTTTAAAAATGTCCTAAAGCAAAAATATACACACATAGTACATTTATCTGATGAAATTGTCTTAGAAAGGGCCACAAGACAGGGATGTCCTCTCTCCCCCCTCCTGTTTGTACCAGCAATTAAACCGCTTGGAGACAGGTCCCAAACATAACAGGTATCAGTATTGGTAAACATGAATATAAACTCAAATTATTTCCAGATGATCTCCTGATATACCAGACCAATATTGAAAACTCAATGCCCCTTGCTAAAAATATTTACAGAATATTCTCAGGGCATAACATTTGTGTGGATTCTTTTTTTATAATGATCTACAGCAATCTGTTAAATGGACCACAAAAAAACACAAAATACTTAGGACACTTAATAAGTGACAACAAATACAGTGGGGCAAAAAAGTATCTAGTCAGCCACCAATTGTGCAAGTTCTCCCACTTAAAAAGATGAGGGAGGCCTGTAATTTTCATCATAGGTACACTTCAACTATGACAGACAAAATGAGAAGAAAAAAAATCCAGAAAATCACATTGTAGGATTTTTAATGAATTTATTTACAAATTATGGTGGAAAATATTTGGTCACCTACAAACAAGCAAGATTTCTGGCTCTCACCGACCTGTAACTTCTTCTTTAAGAGGCTCCTCTGTCCTCCACTCGTTACCTGTATTAATGGCACCTGTTTGAACTTGTTATCAGTATAAAAGACACCTGTCCACAACCTCAAACAGTCACACTCCAAACTCCACTATGGCCAAGACCAAAGAACTGTCAATGGACACCAGAAACAAAATGGTAGACCTGCACCAGGCTGGGAAGACTGAATCTGCAATAGGTAAGCAGCTTTGTTTGAAGAAATCAACTGTGGGAGCAATTATTAGGAAATGGAAGACATACAAGACCACTGATAATCTCCCTCAATCTGGGGCTCCACGCAAGATCTCACCCTGTGGGGTCAAAATGATCACAAGAACGGTGAGCAAAAATCCCAGAACCACACGGGGGGACCTAGTGAATGACCTGCAGAGAGCTGGGACCAAAGTAACAAAGCCTACCATCAGTAACACACTACGCCTCCAGGGACTCAAATCCTGCAGTGCCAGACGTGTCCCCCTGCTTAAGCCAGTACATGTCCAGGCCCGTCTGAAGTTTGCTAGAGAGCATTTGGATGATCCAGAAGAAGATTGGGAGAATGTCATATGGTCAAACTCAACTCGTTGTGTTTGGAGGACAAAGAATACTGAGTTGCATCCAAAGAACACCATACCTACTGTGAAGCATGGGGGTGGAAACATCATGCTTTGGGGCTGTTGTTCTGCAAATGGACCAGGACGACTGATCCATGTAAAGGAAAGAATGAATGGGGCCATGTATTGTGAGATTTTGAGTGAAAACCTCCTTCCATCAGCAAGGGCATTGAAGATGAAACGTGGCTGGGTCTTTCAGCATGACAATGATCCCAAACACACCGCCCGGGCAACGAAGGAGTGGCTTCGTAAAAAGCATTTCAAGGTCTTGGAGTGGCCTAGCCAGTCTCCAGATCTCAACCCCATAGAAAATCTTTGGAGGGAGTTGAAAGTCTGTGTTGCCCAGCAACAGCCCCAAAACATCACTGCTCTAGAGGAGATCTGCATGGAGGAATGGGCCAAAATACCAGCAACAGTGTGTGAAAACATTGTGAAGACTTACAGAAAACATTTGACCTCTGTAATTGCCAACAAAGGGTATATAACAAAGTATTGAGATAAACTTTTGTTATTGACCAAATACTTATTTTCCACCATAATTTGCAAATAAATTCATTAAAAATCCTACAATTTTTCTAATTTTGTCTGTTATAGTTGAAGTGTACCTATGATGAAAATTACAGGCCTCTCTCATCTTTTTAAGTGGGAGAACTTGCACAATTGGTGGCTGACTAAATACTTTTTTGCCCCACTGTATATAAAGATAACGTTATCCCATTACTTAACAATATGAAATCAGATCTAATTAAATTGAACAATCTTCCCATAAACCTTACAGGTAGAATAAACCTCTTCAGAATGGCATGGCTCCTAAAGTATTTAATACCAATTAAATAAAGTATACTCGGTCATAATCGACTTTATATGGGCAAATAAAACTCATAGAATAAAAAGGAACGTTTACATCTTTCTAAGTCTGAGGGTGGTTTTAACCTTCCAGATGTGGAATTGTGTCAACTCGCAACCCAGGGTTTTTTCTTACTACTTAAATGCACTAAAGAAGAACCATAGGTACGTACACATTGAAGATGCGCACGCTCCTCCCCAGAATATTTTCACGTGTCTATTTTCAAAGGGTAAAGCTAAGAATATGAACAACTTCTTAGTTAAGAACACTATAACAATATGGAAGAAAATTAAACGTATTCTACAAGAACCAATACCACTCCCTAAAAACACAACTCTATGGAACAATCCTTGGATAGTTTTTCAGAATTCACCGATAAATTGGTCCACATGGAAAACTAAAGGCATAGAAACTGTGCATGTCTTGGTAATAGAAAATACATTTATTTCCGTTGATTAAAAGGCAATTTTGGACTGACCAATGTAGATATTTTCAAATACATGCAACTTAAAAGTTTCATATCAAGAAATGTAGATTTGAAATCCTTTGGACAGCAGGGCAATCTTGAGGGAGTCCTCTTCTGAGTCAGAAAAGGATGTTCATATGATAGGAAAGATATGCAAAACCTTGCAGAGAGCCTATCCAACTGACAATCTCGTATAAAAAAAATGTATAAACTATTGGAACCAAGACTTAAAAAGAACTGATATTGGCACAATATGGAGGGAATGTGAACATAACTAACAACATTACAGTTAATGAAAATGTACACTTAATCCAGTATAAACTAATATATAGAATTCACATATTCTACAGCACAATGGCAGAGTAATGTCTTACGCGTGAAACTAACAATGACTCAATAATCCATGGCCTTCTGGGAATTCTATAAAGTCAAAAAGTTATGGGCAAAGTTAGAAAGTTGGCTGTCAGAAGTATTGCAATGTAAATGTACTTTAAATGTGTCTGAACATTTCAAGACATGACATATGAGGGTGCAGTGAGATACCCGATGGGTTGGATGATACTTTTCTCTTCAGTCATCTTGAAAAATGTATACTTAAAGACTGGAAATCAACCAATCCTCCATTGTTAACACAATAGAGCCCCACATTGTAATACCCATAAAACCTAGCGGTCAAATTGATAAATGTTCCCAATTGTTTTACAACCACAATTTTTTCCCATAGGGGATTTTAGAAACATTTAAAATAAGGGCTGTGATTCGCGTAGGCTTACCTTGGCATGACATTTTGATAACCAGGTAGCCTAGTGGTTAGAGTGTTGGGCTAGTAACCCGAAATGTTTCTAGATTGAATCCCTGAGTGGACAAAGTAAAAATCTGTCATTCTGCACCTGAACAAGGCAGTTAACCCACTGTTCCTAGACCGTCATTGTAAATAAGAATTTGTTCTTAACTGTCTTGCCTAGTTAAATAAAATAAAAAATGTACATCTCTCCCAGGCAAGGTGACTTCTTTTTTTAATATTAGGCTCTATTTACTCTCAGATTCGAAAATGCTAATTAGCTTTAAAGTCGACATCATGCAAAACTACAAATTCCTGCAAGCTCCTGCACTTCATCTCTAGCTGACACCTTTGCTAACAGTCATTTTGTCAATTCAAAAGTTGCACAAGACTTTTCACAGAATTGTCCATTTAAAGAAATGTTGCCAATTAATGAATTACTACATTTAGCTAACATTAGACAGTTAATCCAGAGATTCTTACCTTTGCCTCGATTAGGCAGTCTTGTCCAGATCATCATGGCATTTGTAGTTCTTTATGATAGCCACATTAGCAGCTAATTAGCATTTCATATTTGGGGGGTAAATACAGGTGAATATATTGATAAAAGTCTCCTTGTCCTAGAGAGATTTACACGGTTATCAAAACGTCATGCCAGGCTAAGCCTACACGAACACAGACCTTATTTTAAGTGTTTCTAAAATCCACTATGAGAAAAAATTTATGGTGGAAAAACGATTGGAACCATTTCCCTGTTTGACCTCTAGATTTTATGGGTATTATGACTCATACTGTCATACTCTATAGAAAGGTCAAACGCTTTATTATCTAAATGTTGAAAGTGTGTGGGCGACGGAGAGAAACAAAATGGTGCAGTTTGAGGCCATGTGGCGGAGAGTGATGTGGGCGCTGGAGATGGGGGTGTGAGCAGTTGGCTCTGGGCAGGGGTGATTCTGTGGATGTTTGTGTGAATCTGTATGTTGTCATTTGTATGTGTATGTTTTGTATTGTTTAAAAAAATGATAGTAAATGTCTTACAAGTCTTACAAAAAAAATACTATAGTGATATGACTAATAATTTTGCTCACAATGTAAATTCCCTTCATTTAAATTGAGTAACAAAACCAAACCAAATTATCAACGGAATTTTCAAATGTATTACATATTAAAAGAGTGGGATTAGCTAATCATTTGTGACCCGTTTTTAGGAAACTAGGCGTAGGTCACTACTTCACAGGAGAGACGTTTGAACGCAAACTTTGTTTTTTATGCCTTATCGAACATGTGAACTTTCATATGCCTTAATAACAATAACATCTGTAACTACTAATACAATTGTTAAATTACGAGTTTAGTTGGTTTAGCCACAGAAATAAACAGCAACCTTCCCGCTAGCCATGATTGGCTGAGATAATGAGTGGGCTGGACATGCCGAGAGATGAGTTTGGATTGGTCTGCAATATAGCATGCGTCTCTCTATTTGAGCTCCTCTCTAACACGGCTTTTTTTTTATTTTATGTATCACGGTATTTTAGTTGCCTTCTCTGTTCTTATTAATCCATGGAATATATGAAATACTTTACTTAAATACTTTCTAGAATTCCAAATAATAGATACAGTGCCTTGCGAAAGTATTCGGCCCCCTTGAACTTTGCGACCTTTTGCCACATTTCAGGCTTCAAACCTAAAGATATAAAACTTTATTTTTTTGTGAAGAATCAACAACAAGTGGGACACAATCATGAAGTGGAACGACATTTTTTGGATATTTCAAACTTTTTTAACAAATCAAAAACTGAAAAATTGGGCGTGCAAAATTATTCAGCCCCCTTAAGTTAATACTTTGTAGCGCCACCTTTTGCTGCGATTACAGCTGTAAGTCGCTTGGGGTATGTCTCTATCAGTTTTGCACATCGAGAGACTGACATTTTTTCCCATTCCTCCTTGCAAAACAGCTCGAGCTCAGTGAGGTTGGATGGAGAGCATTTGTGAACAGCAGTTTTCAGTTCTTTCCACAGATTCTCGATTGGATTCAGGTCTGAACTTTGACTTGGCCATTCTAACACCTGGATATGTTTATTTTTGAACCATTCCATTGTAGATTTTGCTTTATGTTTTGGATCATTGTCTTGTTGGAAGACAAATCTCCGTCCCAGTCTCAGGTCTTTTGCAGACTCCATCAGGTTTTCTTCCAGAATGGTCCTGTATTTGGCTCCATCCATCTTCCCATCAATTTGAACCATCTTCCCTGTCCCTGCTGAAGAAAAGCAGGCCCAAACCATGATGCTGCCACCACCATGTTTGACAGTGGGGATGGTGTGTTCAGCTGTGTTGCTTTTACGCCAAACATAACGTTTTGCATTGTTGCCAAAAAGTTCAATTTTGGTTTCATCTGACCAGAGCACCTTCTTCCACATGTTTGGTGTGTCTCCCAGGTGGCTTGTGGCAAAGTTTAAACAACACTTTTTATGGATATCTTTAAGAAATGGCTTTCTTCTTGCCACTCTTCCATAAAGGCCAGATTTGTGCAATATACGACTGATTGTTGTCCTATGGACAGAGTCTCCCACCTCAGCTGTAGATCTCTGCAGTTCATCCAGAGTGATCATGGGCCTCTTGGCTGCATCTCTGATCAGTCTTCTCCTTGTATAAGCTGAAAGTTTAGAGGGACGGCCAGGTCTTGGTAGATTTGCAGTGGTCTGATACTCCTTCCATTTCAATATTATCGCTTGCACAGTGCTCCTTGGGATGTTTAAAGCTTGGGAAATCTTTTTGTATCCAAATCCGGCTTTAAACTTCTTCACAACAGTATCTCGGACCTGCCTGGTGTGTTCCTTGTTCTTCATGATGCTCTCTGCGCTTTTAATAGACCTCTGAGACTATCACAGTGCAGGTGCATTTATACGGAGACTTGATTACACACAGGTGGATTGTATTTATCATCATTAGTCATTTAGGTCAACATTGGATCATTCAGAGATCCTCACTGAACTTCTGGAGAGAGTTTGCTGCACTGAAAGTAAAGGGGCTGAATAATTTTGCACGCCCAATTTTTCAGTTTTTGATTTGTTAAAAAAGTTTGAAATATCCAATAAATGTCGTTCCACTTCATGATTGTGTCCCACTTGTTGTTGATTCTTCACAAACAAATACAGTTTTATATCTTTATGTTTGAAGCCTGAAATGTGGCAAAAGGTCGCAGAGTTCAAGGGGGCCGAATACTTTCGCAAGGCACTGTATATATCTCAAAATCCCCAAAACATATCACCACAACTCTACTGGGTCACTGCTGGGACAAGCCAATTTGCTTAATCTTAGTACTTTAAACAATGTGTAAACATAACATTTTGCAGTATAAATGACTTGCATTATGTTTTATCACTGATTAACAGTTCAATATGAACAAAAACATATATGATGTGTAACTTTTTGTGATTTGCAAGTGTTTTTCATGGGGGAAAAGGCGAGGGACGCAAATGCCACAGCAATTCAAGAACGACCCTGTTGGTTTCCTGAGATTTCCCAAAATTAGATCAATTTCGTTAACATCTCTGACATAAACTTTCAGTGTTGGGCCCGGTTTGCATAAGTAAGTAAGAACAAACACATGGAATTGGGCTGTTAATGTGTCCCTTCGGGAACATTATGGGAAATGCATTTGTCTGAAACATGCATTTACTGTACAGTATAATACTGAAGAAGCAACATGTGTCCCTCACATTGAACCTCCCTTGAACTCAGAGGCAAGAATATAAACACACTATATTTGAGGTTTCCAGCTGCTGTACAGAGAACAGAACACATACGATAATGGTAATCTCTGTGCAGCTGACCAAATTCTGTGAGATTTCAGTTCTGGGGTAACCAAGACTAAGACGATAAGAATAAAGTATATGATTTGGTCTTCGTAAACAGCCCACTTAAGATGCATGTATCATGATACCGTTGCTTCTTTCAACATGACTTTTATTCATCTTAGGTGGGCTCACATGTTGCAGACATAAGCAATGATGTTCCTATATTATGAGGTTGCATTTAAAATAATATTTGTGCTGGAACTTAGACCGTAGATGAAAAACCACATGCTGGAAGCCTTACAGAATATCCCCTTCTAAATGGTCTATGTAGTGCTGTTCATGCATTTGACTGTCTGGCTCTCATATGGGAACAGCGTGCTGAAAAAAAAAAAAAAATACTTTCAGGCCTCCTCTGTTGTGTAGGCAAATAGGTCCTCAGTCCAGTTCCACAGTCAGAAGTGATTCAAAAACAATATGACCTTCATTCCAGGGAAGACTTGCAGCGCCAACACTGATGTCTGGCATGTTCAACCCAGGTTAATGTAAAGCACGGGAGGCTGCTGAGGGGAGGACGGCTCATAATAATGGCTGGAATGGAGTGAATGGAATGGTATCAAACATATGGAAACCAGGCCCCACTCCAGTCTCCTTTTCACCTAATTTATCTCCTGATTTACTTAACAAAAGGCACATCTAGGGTAGTGGTCCAGGTAGGGTAGTAAAGGGATGGTATATTACCGGAAACTTTCGACGTTTACCAGTAAACTACCAGAAGTATTTGTATAAATTCACTTGTAGTGTATTAAAGTAGTCAAAAGTTTAGTATTTGGTCCCATATATAGTGACTCTACAAAGTCTACAGTGACTCTGCAAGCAGACATGCTAACATTTTAATGGTGAGGTTAGCATGTCTGCTTGTAGGGTACCCTCTGTCACTTTCTCACTCATCGTTCGTCATTATTCCTTCAGGATTATCCGTAATCATGGTAGCATCCACATGAATGTAGAAGCGTTCAGAAACAAATTCTATTCTTATTCACAATAAAAGTGACTCCAAAATGACACAATACATTATTTACCAAACATTTCTATTGGGCACAAAATTATCTTTAACACAACCAAAACAAACTGCATTCAACAAGTTTGTAGAGCAACAAGTTTGATGCAGTCATTGCGTGCTAGGATTATTATTTTTTTTGTTCAACTAGGCAAGTAAGTTAAGAACAAATTCTTATTTTCAATGATGGTCTAGGAACAGTGGGTTAACTGCCTTGTTCAGGGGCAGAATGACAGATTTGTACCTTGTCAGCTCGGGGATTCAAACTTGCAACCTTTCGGTTACTAGTCCAACACTCTAACCACGAGGCTACCCTGCCACCCCAGGGCGACAACTTTAGTTATTAGAATCTTTAGGGGTATCAATCATTTTGACCCCTAACTTTTTGAGAATATAAGTATTATTTGTTAAAAAATATCTTTCTCTGAGCAATTGTAACAGTAAAAAATAATCTAATTCCACAATGTTTTTGAGCATACAATGTAGCACAGTATTTGAATGATTTATTTTAAACAGTCATTATTGCTCGTCTTTATCAAGGGTGTCAATAATTTAGCACCCCACTCTATATGAAAATACTGCCTAATATTAAACATTTCAAATCCAAAACGCTGGAGTAGAAGCAAATTTTAAAATGTTGCTTCACTGTCAAAATACATATTTTTGCAACCCCCCTCCTTGTTATTGCATTTCCAATTTCCATTTGAAATGTGTTGCACATGCATTCAGTAGCATCTATGAATCACATGAATATGAATGCATACGGTAAATGTGTGAAAGCGTGTATACTCATTTTAAATGTATATACTGTAGTTCTGTCCTTGTGATGTTCTTGTCTATCAATGTTCTGTATTATGTCATGATTTTTGTTTGGTGTGGACCCCGGGAAGAGTAGCTGGTGCTTTAGCACTAGCTAATGGGGATGCTAATAAACTACTAAATACTACATATGGAGGGGAGTGTATATACAGTGTATATATATATATATATATATATATATATATATATATATATATATATATATATATATATCATAAGCTTAGTTCAACTGTCGCACCCCATCAAAACCCAAAATCTACACTTGTTTCACTCCAATGTCTGTAAACATTGTAAATGTTAACCAACACTGTGTAGCCTAAAAGCAGAAAGAGAGAAAATGTTGTGATTTCATAACTGGAGGTCAGGGCCCTGGGCACGTATCCTTCATGCCTGGTCGGTAATTCGGCCACGATTAGGCCTACTACAAATTTAGATAGCTTGCTAGATTAATTTACCAATATATATATTTATATAAATAACCTGAGCATGTCTACCTCTGCTAAGCTTCCCAGTAAATCAAGAAAAATTATAAAAAATCCCAGAAAAGTGTCAAAAATTGCCCACGTTAACATTTGTAGCTTAAGAAATAAGGTTCATGCAATCAATAATTTGCTAGAAACAGATGACATTCATATTCTGACAATCTCTGATACTCACTTAGATAATACCTTTGATAATACAGTGGTAGCAATACATGGTTATAAGATCTACAGAAAATAAAATGCAGATGGGGGCAGTGTTGCGGTCTATATTAAGAACCTAATTTATGTAAAGCTTTGAGAGAATCTCATGTTAAATACTGTTGAAGTAATGTGGCTACAGGTTCATCTGCCTCGCCTAAATCCCCTTATGGTGGGAAGCTGCTATAGACCATCAAGTGCTACCAGTCAGTATCTGGATAACATGTGTGAAATGCTTGATAATGTATGTCGTATCAATAGAGAGGTATACTTTCTGGGTGATTTAAATATTGACTGGCTTTCATCAGACTGCCCACTCAAGAGAAAGCTTCAAACTGTAACTAGTGCCTGCAACCTGGTTCAGGTTATCAATCTACCAGGGTAGTTACAAACAGTACAGGAATGAAATGAACATGTATTGATCATATCTTTATGAATGTTGCAGAAATTTGTTTGAAAGCAGTATTCAAAGCCATCGGATGTAGTGATCACAATATAGTAGCCATATCTAGGAAAACCAAAGTTCCAAAGGCTGGGCCTAATATTGTGTATAGGAGGACATACAATAAGTGTTGTAGTGATTCCTATGTTGTTGATTTTTGAGCTGTGGTGTGTAATGATGAGCAACCAGACGTTGCACTTGACACATGTGAAATTGCTTATCTCAGTTACGAATGAGCATGCACCCATTAAGAAAACTACTAAACTGATAAATCCCCGCGGATTGATGAGGAATTGAAAAAAATGTATGGTTGAGAGGGATGAGGCTAAAGAGATGGCAAATAGGTCTGAATGTACAACCGGTTGGTAAACATACTTCAAATTGAGAAATCATGACACTAAACTGAATATAAAAAAAATAAGAAACTACACTATGAAACAAAGATAAAATGACAAGGAATGATAGAAAAAGCTTTGCAGCACCTTAAATGACATTTTGGGGAAAAAGGCAAACTCCATCATTCATGGAATCAGATGGCACATTCATCAAAAACCCACTGATATTGCCAACTACTTTAACGATTTTTTCATTGGCAAGATTAGCAAATTTAGGCATGACATGCCAGCAACAAATGCTGTCACTACTGTACACAACCGAGTATATCTGACCAAACTACGAAAGACAAGCATTGTAATTTTGAATTCCGTAAAGTAAGTGTGGAAGAGGTGGATTTTTTGTTATTGTCTATCAACAATGACAAGCCACCGAGGCCTGAAAACTTGGATGGAAAATGACTGAGGATAATAGCGGACGATATTGCCACATCTTCAATTTAAGCCTAGAAAGTGTGTGCCCTCAGGCCTGGAGGGAAGCAAACGTTATTCCATTACCTAAGAAAGCCCCTTTATCTGGCTCAAATAGCTGACCAATCAGCCTGTTACCAACCTTTAGTAAACATTTGGAAAAAAATGTGTTTGACCAGATACAACGCTATTTTAAAGTGAACAAATTGACAGACTTTCAGGACGCTTACAGGGAAGGTATCATGACACAAGGCGAGACCCAGATGCAGAGACAGGAGGCAGATGGTTGGAGTCTGACAATATTTATTAATCCAATAGGGGAAGGCAAGAGACTGGTCATGGACAGGCAAAAGGGTCAAAACCAGTTCAGAGGTCAAAAGGTACCGAAGGGCAGGCAGAATCAAGGTCAGGCCAGGCAGGATGATCAGGCAGGTGGGAAAGTAGTCCAGAGTCAGGCACGGGTCAAAACCGGGAGGACTATCAAAAAGAGAATAACAAAAGGGGTACAGGAAATACGTGCTGGTTGACTTGACTTAACATACAAGACGAACTGGCACAGAGAGACAGGAAACACAGGGATAAATACATTGGGGAAAACAAGCGACACCTGGAGGGGGTGGAGACAACAACGAGGACAGGTGAAACTGATCAGGGTGTGACAGTACCCCCCCTCTAGGAACGCCACCTGGTGTCCTACCTGGGCGCATACCTGGCTGACCGGGGTGTCGGCAGTGGAAGTCGGTGATGTCTCCAGGATGTCCAGGATGTCTCTAGCGGCAACCCAGCACCTCTCCTCCGGGCCGTAACCCTCCCAGTCAACCAGGTACTGGAAACCCCTGCCCCGTGGTCGAACATCCAGGTGACATTTTACCGTGTAGGCTGGATGGCCATCAATAACATGGGGAGGGGGGGTGGACCTGGAGACAGAAGACAAAGAACAGTGAGACAAGGACTTAATCTTAGACACATGGAAGGTAGGGTGAATACGGAGGGTATGGGGTAACACAAGACAGACAGCAGTGGAACTCAGGACTCTGGAGATGGGAAAAGGACCAATGAAATGAGGGGACAGTTTGTGGGACTCTACCTGAACGGGCAGGTCCTGTGTGGACAGCCATACCCTCTGCCCAATGCTGTAGCGGGGAGGTGGGGTCCGGCGACAGTCCGCTTGTCGACGATACCTGGAGTTGGTCTTGAGAATAGCCACCCTGGCTCTTCTTCAGGTACGTCGTCAGCGGCGGACAAACAACTGGGCCGAGGATACGATGACCTCCTGTTCTTGTGCCGGGAAGAGTGGAGGCTGATACCCCATGTAGCACTCAAAAGGGGAGAGTTTCGTGGCAGAACTGGGAAGAGTGTTCCGGGCATACTCCACCCAGACCAGTGGATGGCTCCAGGTAGTGGGGTTGGTTGAGACCAAGCACCTTAAAGTGTTCTCCAGGTCTTGGTTGGCTCGCTCCGACTGACCGTTGGTTTTGGGATAGAATCCGGATGACAGGCTGGCCGACGACCCAACAAGGGTGCAGAATGCCTTCCAGAACTGAGAAGAGAACCCCGATTGGAGACCATGTCTACCAGGAGTCCATGGATCCGGAAGACATGCTGCACCATAAGCTGGGTTGTCTGGGGTAGTTTGGGGAGAGGGATGAAATGGGCAGCCTTGGAGAACCGGTCGAGTACCATCAGAATGACAGTGTTGCCATCAGACGGAGGGAGCCCAGTGACAAAGTCCAGAGAAATGAGACCAGGGACAATGAGGAACCGGTAGTGGCTGCAGGAGGCCAGTGGAGTCGTGGAGTCGTGGAGCCGTGGAGTCTTGTTTTGAGCACACACGGTGCATGGGGTGATGAAGGCAGAGACATCAGGGACCATTGTGGGCCACAAGAAACGTTGTGTACGACGGGACCCTGGATGACAGGTCAGCCTGGATAAATGAGCCCATTCCAGGACCTGGGACCGGACTAGATTAGGGACAAACAGCCGGTTAGCTGGGCCCCCTTCAGGTCCTGGCTGGGAGCATTGTGCCTCTTGGACCAGGTTCTCAATACCCCAATCCAGTGGAAGCAAGGCATGGGAGAATAGTTTCAGGGGTCGAGGGTGTGGCAGAGGAACTGTATAGGCGGAAGAGAGCGTCAGGCTTCACATTCTTTTAAGTTAAATCTGGTGAACAGGAGGGCCCACAGGGCCTGCCTGGAGTTGAGGCGCTTGAATGTACGGAGATCTTCCAGGTTTTTATGGTCGGTCCAGTCCAGGAATGGCTGTTCTGCTCCTTCCAGTCAGTGTCTCCACTATTCCAATGCCATCTTCACCGCCAGGAGAACACAGTTGCCAACATCGTAGTTCCTCTCTGCAGGATTGAGACGATGGGACAGGAAGGCACAGGGATGAAGCGTCGCTGGGACAGGATGGCCCCCTCTCCAACATCTGAAGCATCCACTTCCACCACAAATTGACGCGAGGGGTCCGGATGATGAGGATGGGTGCTGTTGTGAACCGATGCTTCAGGTCCACAAAGGCTTTGTCGATAGCTGGAGACCATTTGAACGGTACCTTGGGAGAGGTGAGTGCCGAGAGGGGGGCCACCAGGGTGCTGTAGTCCCGAATTAAACGGTGGTAGAAGTTTGAAAAACGAAGAAACCATTGCAACTGCACCCTGGACGTTGGTTGAGGCCAATCCACCACTGCTTTCACCTTTCCATGATCCATCTGAACATTGCCCATAGCAAGGATATATCCCAGAAAGGTGATAGAAGAGCGGTGGAACTCACACTTCTCGGCTTTCACAAACAATTGGTTCTCCAGGAGGCGCTGAAGGACCTGTCTGACATGAAGAACATGATCTTGTGCAGATAGCGAAAAAAAACATGATGTCGTCAAGGTACACGAACACATACCGGTTTAGCATGTCCCGAAGCACATCATTGACCAAAGCCTAGAAAACATTGGTGTTGGTGAGTCCAAATAGCATGACCTGGAACTCAAAATGTCCACTGGCTGTGTTGAAGGCTGTCTTCCACTCATCCCCCCTTCCACGTATCCAAACCAGGTGGTAGGCATTTCGAAGGTCCAACTTGGAAAATATGGTGGCCCACTGGAGAGGTTCAAACGCTGAGGAAAGGTAGGGGGTAACGATTCTTGACAGTAACGTCATTAAATCCCCGGTAGTCAATGCACAGATGCAGGGTGTTGTCCTTCTTCCACAAAGAAAAACCCTGCGTCAGCAGGAGATGCAGACGGACGGACGGCCCCAGTGGCCAGAGAATCCTCTATGTAATCCACCATAGCTTTGGTCTCTGGTCCAGACAGAGAATACAACAGACCCCGAGGTGGTGTAGTGCCTGGGAGAAGATCAATGGCACAATCATAAGGACGGTGCGGGGGAAGGGAAAATACCACGTGCCTTACTGAACACTTCCAGGAGGTCATGGTATTCTGAGGGGATAGCTTGCCGACGACACAACAGTAGTAGGCTTGATTACCAATGATAACGAGACAGCCTACAGAGAGGAGGTGTGGGCTCTGGGAGTGTGGTGCCTGGAAAACAACCTGAATTCTATACTATTCTATGGTAATTAGTCACTTAATGTTTACATATCTTGCATTACTCATCTCATATGTATATAATGTATCTATACTACTCTACTATATCTTAGTCTGTTCTGCTCTGACATATAGTCTTAAATTCATTCCTACTTAGATTTGTGTGTATTGGGTATATGATGTGTAATTTGTAAGATATTACTTGTTAGATATTACTGCACTGTCGGAGCTACATGTAGAAGTACAAGCATTTCGCCACACCCGCAATAACATCTGCTAATCAACGTGTATGTGACCAATAAAATTTGATTTGACTTGAACACAAACATAGACACATGCACACAAACACACGATAACATATGCACTATACACACATGTACACATGGATTTTGTGTTATAGATATGTGGTAGTAGAGTAGAGGCCTGAGGGTACACACTTAATATGTTGTGAAATGTGTTATTAATGTATTGTAATGTTTTTAAAAATGTATAACTGACTTAATTTTGCTGGACCCCAGGAAGAGTAGCTGATGCCTTGGCAGCATCTAATGGGGATCCTTAATACATACAAATATCAAGACCTCCTGTGCACACCCAGAATGGAGCATTGGCAGCCACTCCGGTCCCCTGCAGCAGCTGAACTCTTTTGGTGGGACCTTCATCCGTGTCGACTGAGATCTGGCAACGCTGCTTTCCTAGTTCCAGCTCTGCATCCAGCGACTTGAGGGAGGCCTGTCAAATGCTCAGTCTGTTCTGCTCTCACGTGATTGGCCAGGGACCTTGGCAAAGTCTCAGCTCTCTCAACAAATAGCTGCAGATGACCCTATGCCTGTTAGCACTTATGGGAATGAGCTGAATACCCCCTCTGACTTTAAATATCGTAGGGGTGTTGGGCTAATGCTAATAAGTGTGCGAAGTATGATGTTTATTTTTAAATTACACAATTTACATTTGAGGACAGGACTCGTGTCCTGACATTCTGGGTCTCTCGGAAACATGGTTCTGTGTCTGATAAAGACAGTGAAGTATATTATTATAATGAAATTTGAGCTCATGGTTGTAGATGTGTCCATAAACCAGAAGACACATATATTTGTGGCTGGGATTTACCGCCCCCCTGCTGCCATGGCGGATGCTATTGGTGCTACATCTGAGTGTTTAACACCTTTCAACACCTTTTCTCTCCTCAGAGTTGGTTATTTTAGGGATTTTAATTTAGATTGGCTATATCTGGCCTCAGATCTATTTAAGAGTACATGGATTGGTTTTAATATGACTCAATTGATCTCAAAACCCACACTGCTAAATGTGAAAAACCCTGTTTACTCCTCATTGATTGATTTAAATCCCCATAAATATTTGTCTATTGGAGTATTTGCAAATGATCTCAGGTATCATTGTCCCATAGTATATATTACAGATACGAAACAGCAAAATACTAATCCTCGTTTAATTTGAAAAAGTTTCCTCCATCTCCTGTAATTACTGACCCTGAGCTGGCTCTAGAAAATGTATTCTCCATAGGTATTCCTCTGGGCAGATAAACAATTCAGAGTCAAAGATAAATCTAACACTTCTGAGCTATCTGAGCTCATTCAGATGAGAAATCAGGCCTGGGCCAAAGCAAGGCAAATTGACTGTAGTGGACTGGCAATCTTTCAGACAATTGAGAAACAGATGTATTATCTCGATTTAAGAAAGCTAAATCAATGTGCTAGATGCTTTGCTTAAGGGGTGGCAGGTAGCCTAGTGGTTTCAGAAACTGAAAGATTGCTGGTTTGAATCCCTGAGCTAACAAGGTTAAAATCTGTAATTCTGCCCCTGAACAAGGCAGTTAACCCACTGTTCCCTGGTATGCTGTTATTGTAATTAAGAATTTATTTTTAACTGACTTGCCTAATTAAATTAAATAAAAAATATTGATGTAACAAACTAAAAAAATCTACTGGGGATTGCTGAATCATTGACCAATATTTTTTACCTGACTATTATATCTGTCACTATCCCCAAAGTGTGGAAGGCGTACAAACCGATTCTGGGTGCTGTACTTTTTACATGAACAATATCGACTTGTCTGTAGAGAAAATGTAACCTACTGTCTGTCATGTGTGCTCCCTCTCCGGCCTCTGGGTCACCAGGCTGCTTGTTGGGGCGGCAGGGTAGCCTAGTGGTTAGAGTGTTTTTTTTATTTTTTAAATGCCTTCCTAACCATCTTAAATAAACATGCCCCATTCAAGAAATTTAGAACCAGGAACAGATATAGCCCTTGGTTCTCCCCAGACCTGACTGCCCTTAACCAACACAAAAACATCCTATGGCGTTCTGCATTAGCATCGAACAGCCCCCGTGATATGCAGCTGTTCAGGGAAGCTAGAAACCATTATACACAGGCAGTTAGAAAAGCCAAGGCTAGCTTTTTCAAGCAGAAATTTGCTTCTTGCAACACTAACTCAAAAAAGTTCTGGGACACTGTAAAGTCCATGGAGAATAAGAACACCTCCTCCCAGCTGCCCACTGCACTGAAGATAGGAAACACTGTCACCACTGATAAATCCACCATAATTGAAAATTTCAATAAGCATTTTTCTACTGCTGGCCATGCTTTCCACCTGGCTACTCCTACCCCTGTCAACAGCACTGCACCCCCAACAGAAACTCGCCCAAGCCTTCCCCATTTCTCCTTCTCCCAAATCCATTCAGCTGATGTTCTGAAAGAGCTGCAAAATCTGGACCCCTACAAATCAGCCGGGCTAGACAATCTGGACCCTTTCTTTCTAAAATTATCTGCCGAAATTGTTGCCACCCCTATTACTAGCCTGTTCAACCTCTCTTTCGTGTCGTCTGAGATTCCCAAAGATTGGAAAGCAGCTGCGGTCATCCCCCTCTTCAAAGGGGGGGGACACTCTTGACCCAAACTGCTACAGACCTATATCTATCCTACCATGCCTTTCTAAGGTCTTCGAAAGCCAAGTCAACAAACAGATTACCGACCATTTCGAATCTCACCATACCTTCTCTGCTATGCAATCTGGTTTCAGAGCTGGTCATGGGTGCACCTCAGCCACGCTCAAGGTCCTAAACGATATCTTAACCGCCATCAATAAGAAACATTACTGTGCAGCCGTATTCATTGATCTGGCCAAGGCTTTCGACTCTGTCAATCACCACATCCTCATCTGCAAACTCAACAGCCTTGGTTTCTCAAACAATTGCCTCGCCTGGTTCACCAACTACTTCTCTGATAGAGTTCAGTGTGTCAAATCGGAGGGTCTGTTGTCCGGACCTCTGGCAGTCTCTATGGGGGTGCCACAGGGTTCAATTCTTGGACCGACTCTCTTCTCTGTATACATCAATGATGTCGCTCTTGCTGCTGGTGAGTCTCTGATCCACCTCTACGCAGACGACACCATTCTGTATACTTCCGGCCCTTCTTTGGACACTGTGTTAACAACCCTCCAGGCAAGCTTCAATGCCATACAACTCTCCTTCCGTGGCCTCCAATTGCTCTTAAATACAAGTAAAACTAAATGCATGCTCTTCAACCGATCGCTACCTACACCTACCCGCCTGTCCAACATCACTACTCTGGACGGCTCTGACTTAGAATACGTGGACAACTACAAATACTTAGGTGTCTGGTTAGACTGTAAACTCTCCTTCCAGACCCATATCAAACATCTCCAATCCAAAGTTAAATCTAGAATTGGCTTCCTATTTCGTAACAAAGCATCCTTCACTCATGCTGCCAAACATACCCTTGTAAAACTGACCATCCTACCAATCCTCGACTTTGGCGATGTCATTTACAAAATAGCCTGAAATACCCTACTCAACAAATTGGATGCAGTCTATCACAGTGCAATCCGTTTTGTCACCAAAGCCCCATATACTACCCACCATTGCGACCTGTACGCTCTCGTTGGCTTGCCCTCGCTTCATACTCGTCGCCAAACCCACTGGCTCCATGTCATCTACAAGACCCTGCTAGGTAAAGTCCCCCCTTATCTCAGCTCGCTGGTCACCATAGCATCTCCCACCTGTAGCACACGCTCCAGCAGGTATATCTCTCTAGTCACCCCCAAAACCAATTCTTTCTTTGGCCGCCTCTCTTTCCAGTTCTCTGCTGCCAATGACTGGAACGAACTACAAAAATCTCTGAAACTGGAAACACTTATCTCCCTCACTAGCTTTAAGCACCACCTGTCAGAGCAGCTCACAGATTACTGCACCTGTACATAGCCCACCTATAATTTAGCCCAAACAACTACCTCTTTCCCAACTGTATTTTATTTATTTATTTATTTTGCTCCTTTGCACCCCATTTTTTTTTATTTCTACTTTGCACATTCTTCCATTGCAAAACTACCACTCCAGTGTTTTACTTGCTATATTGTATTTACCTTGCCACCATGGCCTTTTTTGCCTTTACCTCCCTTCTCACCTCATTTGCTCACATTGTATATAGACTTGTTTATACTGTATTATTGACTGTATGTTTGTTTTACTCCATGTGTAACTCTGTGTCGTTGTATCTGCCGAACTGCTTTGCTTTATCTTGGCCAGGTCGCAATTGTAAATGAGAACTTGTTCTCAACTTGCCTACCTGGTTAAATAAAGGTAAAATAAAAATAAATAAAGAGTGTTGGACTAGTAACCGGAAGGTTGCAAGTTCAAACCCCCGAGCTAACAAGGTGCAAATCTGTCGTTCATCCCACTGTTCCTAGGCCGTCATTGAAAATAAGAATTTGTTCTTAACTGTCTTGTCTAGTTAAATAAAGGTTAAAAAAAATATTTAAAAAATGGCGTACACCTGTCACCATCGTTACGCGCAGAATGACGCCTCACCAAAGGGAAGCATCAGGGAGTGTTTCCTTTTTTAAGTTTTTGTTTTGGAGGTGATGTCGGGGTGTTAGAACTGGAGCTACCTGGGAGGCCTCAGCCAGTTTGTTGGTTTCCCATACCTAGGCGGGATCGATAGGTTGCCATGCCTCAGCTGTTAGTTTTGCTGACATGGGCTAATTGAGTGACTAGTGATGCACCACCAAATTTCGAAATTGCACCTTGTGTATTCTATTATTCTAACTCTCAACAGTAAAATGAGACCCCGACGGAGTTTCTAAAAATAAAACACAAAAACAGTTGCGCAGAGTTGCCAAGTGTGCGAAAGCAGATTATTCAGTTGACTTTCCTATCGGTCCTAGACTATGGCGACATCATCTATATGAACTCAGCTGCCACTTCATTTTATCCGTTAGATACAGTTCATCATAGCGCACTGCGCTTTATTACAGGCGATGAATTGTAGTACTCATCACCGCAGCAACCAGAAAGTTGATTTGCCCACTTTGATGCCACGTAGGTTGATACTGTACATTGCTATGCTTTCATGTGTAAAGCGCTTTTACAAAAAGTCCCACTGTACCTGACATCTTCACTTAACTTTAGACATACGAGTTACCACCCACGGTCTCAGGGATGGCTAACTCTGGAAATTAATTTGGTCTCTACTGAGTTTTCTTGCACCAATCTTCAAAATATTCTTACCTTGGTCTCAGTATGACTCCCTGATAAAACGAACTCATGTTGATCTCATGCACTGTCAGTCCTTGCATCCTGAGCTCCATCTATGAATTTGAGAATGTTTACATTTTTTCAGCCCATCCCTCAGCTTTAGGCTATAGCTAATCAAATTCAAATGGCTAGGGCTTCCATTTGAAAACGAATTAAGGATTGTGGCTTTATAAAAATGTGCCTATTTAGAGTGGCTATTTAGAACTGAGAATCATAAAACTCTGTATAAGAGCAAAGTGATGCAAATGAATTCACAGTTCACACAAAAAACATGTAGCCTATGTGTTTGGAGAGCGCTTGTATGTCTTTACATAGGATAAACCATCTACTGTATTTCAAAGCGAGCAGTTACATACCGCCGATGATACTGTCGGATGTTCTGCGCACCCTTTTCGTTTTCACTTCCTCAAAAACGTGTTTTCCATCATAACCCCATGTTTTTCAGCTTCCTTCCATGAGAACTGTCGGTGCATAATCTGCGTCAGTTACAGTTGAAAACGTGTATCATCTGACTTCAAGTCGAGAACAAACCCACCCAGTGAGCACTGTCCGGCGCCGGCGTTCATTCGACATTGAAAAGACATTGACATTTGGCCTTGGACTGAACCATATCTGAACCAATAATAGACGTCTATTGGCTCAGATTTGATTTCAATGTACAGATACGTCCGGACTGGACCAAACCCGAACCCATCATAGATGTTTATGTTTCACAAGTGTGGACAATGCAGCACCATACCGTGGAGTACAGCAGAGTACAGTATGGAAAAGTAGAGTACAGTTAATTACAGTACAGTAATATACAGTAAAAATAGAGTAGCCTATAGTTCAGTACACTACAGTAGAGCACAGTAGAGTAAAGTATACTGTACTGTACTTTACCCTACTGTACTTTACCTTACTGTTCTCTACTATACTAAACTTTACTGTACTGTTACTAAACTAAATTCTACTGTACTGTACTGAACTAAACTCTACTGTACTGTCCAAACTTGTGAGACATAGACGTCCAGTCCGGACCGACCAAATGTGGTCTTGTTTGGGGGTGGAGCCCATTAGAATAAAACTTGCTTTGCAAGTGTTCCTTTTTACATTTACATTTTGGGCTAGATCTAGACTTTCAAAAATAATAACATTGCGTAGCCTCTCACATTAAACGACTGTCTTTCCTAAAGTTTTTTGTCTTGCCAACATAGTGGTGCACACACTGACCAATGTTACACAAAAGGGGGTCACACAATACAAGGATCTTCACTTGGTCATGTGGATTCGCTATACCACGCTTACCACGCTGTCTCGCAAAAACAATGATGTGATTAGGTTGTGTAGCTAGAACGAGCTGTGGTTCAAAGCAGACATAAAAGTTTTCAGTTATACATTCAATGCTTGTCATACAGTACTGTAATATCTAGCTCAGTGTTATTCAAAGTGTGGGACAATATACAAATGTATTTAATGGTTTCTTTTCATTTTGATAAGAGATTAATTGTAATGATTTGAAGGTTATTTGTTGAAGTAAAAATCGAAATGGATTGTTTTTCAGACAAATTCTTGCGAAATAGGATCCCAGAAATGCTTGCCCCAAAAATGTGGTCCTCAGAGAAATAGTTTAAATACCACTGATCTAGCTTATTCACAGTGGTGGAAAAAGTATCCAATTGTCGTACTTGAGTAAAAGTGAAAACACCTTCATAGAAAATGACTCAAGTAGAAGTGAATGTCACCCAGTAAAATTCTACTTGAGAGAAGTCTAAAAGTATTTGGTTTTAAATATACTTAAGTATTAAAAGTAAATGTTATTGCTAAAATATACTTAAGTATCAAAAGTAAAAGTAAAAATATAAATCATTTCAAATTCCTTATATTAAGCAAACCAGACGGCCCCATTTTCTTGTTTTTTAAATTTACGGAGAGCCAGGGGCATGCTCCAACACTCAGATATAATTTACAAACGAAGCATGTGTTTAGTGAGTCCGCCAGATCAGAGGCAGTAGGGATGACCAGGGATGTTCTCTTGATAAGTGTGTGAATTGGACCATTTCCTGTCCTGCTAAACATTCAAAATGTACCAAGTACTTTTGGGTGTCAGGAAAAATGGATGGAGTAAAAAGTACATAATTTTCTTTAGGAATGTAGTGAAATAAAAGTAAAAGTTGTCAAAAATAGAAATAGTAAAGTAAAGTATAGATACCCCAAAAACGACTTAAGTAGTACTTTCAAGTATTTTTACTTAAGTACTACCTTAAACTACTGCCAATTCATTTTGAATTGTATAACACTGCTTGTGAACTTCAGAGCTGTAATGATTTAACACTTCGGCTTTGGTTAAAGGCAAGCACAAATGCATACTAGTAGGCTAGTAGTAGTCATCGCTCCTGTTCGAGAGTCTACGCATTCTGGGTAATGTGATAAGACGTCATCATCTAACTGGCTTCTTCTCTGGCGAGCTCTCATTGGCTATTGCTGATCACTGTTCTCAAAACTTGTCCTTGCACATCTCAAACTACAAGAAAATAGTTTGAAAATATTAGGATGTCTGGGACTGCTCAAAGACGTCTCTGAACCGCTCACATTAAACGAGCGTCGGTGACGGCCCAGCTCCCCGAGTAGGGAACGACATTTTTTAACACTATCGAAAAAGCTAACATAAATGCATATGACAAATGGGAGGAATAATACATATGACATATTGTGATCTTTCTTTATGTAGATATAAGTGAATGTATAAGTGAATGAAATTTGTCCGTAAATAACGTCTTTTCAAATTCCGGAAAATACCTCTTTTTAACTTTCATTCACAACTGAAAATGCACCTAATTTCAACGTCTGGAAAATACTTATTTTCAACGTCATTTTGCTCACTGGGAAATACCCGCACCCACTGGGCACAGATGTCAATTCAAAGTCTGTTCCACAGTTGGTTCAATTGGACAACAACATTTATTCAACCAGGCAGATCTCCACATCATCTTCAGAGAAGATGATGAAACTTGCTGAATAATGCATTTCAAATGTAGTCTGTTTGAAAGCTTCCTTCCTCTTGCAAAATACATTGTGTTTTATTAGACAGGGTTCTCTTTCTTCAACTGAATGTGAATTTCTTGCACAATTTGTGAAATAACTACTAAACGTTTTAAACAGCCTACCATATTGTACTGTCAATACCCCCAAAAATATCTGTTTTATGTCTTGCACTCATGTCCCTCACCCCCTCAATGGTGTTTTAAATATTTTCCAACTGTCCTCATTTCAACGTAGGCTATGAATAAACGCTGTGTTGTTTACTTTTTGATTATCACAGGTATAGCTGAGGGCTACTGTAGATGGAGGCCGTCATTGTGCCAACCAGTTGGCACTAAAGAGTCTTGACATGGCTGATGGCTCAGCAACATGGCCAAAGCAGAGAAAAATATCTGTATTTTCTGCCCATGTTTTTGGCCCTCAGACCAGGGGGGAATAACCAGGTATGACATATCCAGGACGGCGAGGAGGTACTTTGCTTTATCATGAGGGCCCTCTGTCTGACATATGGCCCAATGGTCAGCCCATGGACATCTCAGCAAACACTATAGGGACGTGACAGAGACCAGAATCAGCTGGAGACACTGGGAAACACTCAGGTTACTACCTGCACCCGCTAGGTTAGAGATGAGACACGATGATAAAATAGCATAAATCAATTTTACATTTTCTTTTTTTGAGTGCGTACCTTCTACAAAACATATTTATTTGAGACGGGACAAATCTTATCAAGGAAATGCGTTTTCCCAGAAATCAAACCCCTTTGTGTTACTTATCTGTCAAGACACAATATCGAGACCACATTGCCTCCCACATGCTACTTAGCATTCCCCTGACCACACTTGAAGCAGATTGACAACAGATCTTGCTATATTTCGACTATCAACCCTATGCTCTAATCATGAAAATCCTAACAGGAAGTCTATTTGGCCTACTCTCCAGAAGAAAAAAAATATGAGTCTGTAAATGTGCACCTATTCACCGATGAACACTGTATTGGTAAAATTCCACCAGAGATATGTCTCTGCATGACTTCAGTGACACTGACCAGGGTGGAAGCGTTGGTGCTACTAAACTAGGTGGACCATACAGACCAAGATGACCTCTGACAGAAGCAACTCATCTAATGAGAAAAAAAGAGAAGAGAAGCAAGGCTGCAGCTGTGTCTCCACCCTGCCCACCTCCCTGTTTCTCTCCTCTAATTCTCTCCGTGCCTCCCAATTTTCAATAATACCTCATATATATCCCCAAACAGCACGGCCTGGACATGTCTGGACTCAGGATTTGAAATGACAGAGAGACAATAGAGTGGTTAAGAGGAGCTCTGCGGACACGAGGGTTTGGAAGTAATTGAGCAAAATTTCAACGATTTATCTAGTGTCTACAAACATGTGACATTCCTGGATTAATCATTATTTTAAACAAAGTCAGATATAATCAAGAAATACAATAGTCAGTTTTAAAAAAAAAGATAAGTGTACACGTCCATAGCCGCGGGAAGTAGGCGTGCTGGGGATGCTGCAGCACTCCTTGATAAATTGAAATATTTTGGACAAAATCAGGCTATAAATAATCATTCTCCCCAAAATGATATTACTCCTGTCTGAATACACATAAATAAAATCATTCAAAATACTACTACTACTAAATACTAATTCAAAATACTACTACTACTAGAAAATACTACTACTAATAGAGGGCATCATTTAACTACAGAGGACGGCTGCCAGTCCTGACTTGAATGGGAACTGCCATTTATGGATTATATTTCTATGGTTGATTGCAGCTGTTAGTTCGCCTCTCAACAACTTTTAAGCCATTCTGAGCGAACAGCACTGTTTTCTTTTAAAAGTAGCTTAACTTCAGATACTGGCACGAGCCGCATCGGCCATCACTGGTGAGTAGTACCCTGGAAAGTTTATTTTATACCCTACTGTACCCTATACTATACAGACAAAAGTATGTGGACACGGGCTTGTCGAACATCTCATTCCAAAATCATGGACATTAATATGGAGTTGGTCCCCCCTTTGCTGTCATGTTGTCTTGTCTCTGTCCTTTCCCTTCACCCTGTCTCCCTCTGCTGGTCGTTGTTATGTTACCTTTTCTCCCCCTCTTTTCCCCAGCTGTGCCTTGTCTCCTCCTAATTACCCATTCACCCCGTTCCCCACCTGTTCCCTTTTTTCCCTCTGATTAGGTCCCTATATCTGTCTCTGTTTCTGCTCCTGTCCTTGTCGGATTCTTGTTTGTTTGTTTATGTGTCTCATGCCTGAACCAGACTATCATCGTGTGTGCTGCAACCTTGTCCTGTCCTGTCGGAATCTACCTGTCCATCTGAGCCCACGTATGTTCGTCATTAAAGTACTCTGTTTGTTAATTCGCTTTTGGGTCCTCATTCACGCACCATAACAGAAGAATCCGACCAAGAATGGACCCAGCGACTTCGGATCCTCTCCACTCAGCCGTCGAGATCCAGGGAGCGATGCTAGGCAGACACAAGCAGGAATTGTCTGCTGCTCGACATGCCGTTGAGACCCTGGCCACCCAAGTCTCCAACCTCACAGAACAGGTTCACCATCTCCGCCTCGATCCACCGGCCACTTCCAGGGCTTTCGAATCTCCGGAGCCCAGAATCAATAACCCGCCGTGTTACTCTGGGGAGCCCACTGAATGCCGCTCGTTCCTCACCCAGTGTGATATTGTGTTTTCTCTCCAGCCCAACACTTACTCCAGGAGCACTGCTCGTGTCGCCTACGTCATATCTCTCCTTATTGGACGGGCTCGTGAGTGGGGCACGGCAATCTGGGAGGCAAGGGCTGAGTGTATTAACCAGTATCAAGACTTTAAGGAGGAGATGATACGGGTTTTTGATCGATCTGTTTTTGGGGAGGAGGCTTCCAGGGCCCTGTCTTCCCTATGTCAAGGCAATCGATCCATAACAGACTACTCTATTGAGTTTCGCACTCTTGCTGTCTCCAGTGGCTGGAACGAGCCGGCCTTGCTCGCTCGTCTTCTGGAGGGTTTCCGCGCAGAGGTAAAGGATGAGATTCTCTCCCGGGAGGTTCCTTCCAGCGTGGATTCCTTGATTGAACTCGCTATTCGCATTGAGCGACGGGTTGATCTTCGTCACCGAGCTCGTGGAAAGGAGCTCGCGCTCTCCGTCGCCTCCCTCTCCGCATCACTACCATCTTCCTCTGCCGGCTCGGGTGCTGAGCCCATGCAGCTGGGAGGTATCCGCATCTCGACTAAGGAGAGGGAACGGAGAATCACCAACCGCCTCTGTCTCTATTGCGGTTCCGCTGGTCATTTTGCCACTTCATGTCCAGTAAGAGGCCAGAGCTCGTCAGTAAGCGGAGGGCTACTGGTGAGCGCTACTACTCCTGTCTCTCCTTCAAGATCCTGCACTACCTTGTCGGTCCATCTACGCTGGACCGGTTCGTCAGCTTCCTGCAGTGCCTTAATAGACTCTGGGGCGGAGGGCTGTTTTATGGACGAGACCTGGGCTCGGGAACATGACATTCCTCTCAGACAGTTAAAGGAGCCCACGGCCTTGTTCGCCCTGGATGGTAGTCCTCTCCCCAGGATTCAGCGTGAGACGCTACCTTTAACCCTCACTGTTTCTGGTAATCATAGTGAAACCATTTCTTTTTTAATTTTTCGTTCACCTTTTACACCTGTTGTTTTGGGCCATCCCTGGCTAGTTTGTCATAATCCTTCCATTAATTGGTCTAGTAATTCTATCCTCTCCTGGAACGTCTCTTGTCATGTGAAATGTTTAATGTCTGCTATCCCTCCTGTTTCCTCTGTCTCTTCTTCACAGGAGGAGCCTGGTGATTTGACAGGGGTGCCGGAGGAATATCACGATCTGCGCACGGTGTTCAGTCGGTCCAGGGCCACCTCTCTTCCTCCACACCGGTCGTATGATTGTAGTATTGATCTCCTTCCGGGAACCACCCCCCCCCGGGGTAGACTATACTCTCTGTCGGCTCCCGAACGTAAGGCTCTCGAAGATTATTTGTCTGTAGCTCTTGACGCCGGTACCATAGTCCCCTCCTCCTCTCCCGCCGGAGCGGGGGTTTTTTTTGTCAAGAAGAAGGACGGGTCTCTGCGCCCCTGCATAGATTATCGAGGGCTGAATGACATAACAGTGAAGAATCGTTATCCGCTTCCTCTTATGTCTTCAGCCTTCGAGATCCTGCAGGGAGCCAGGTTTTTCACTAAGTTGGACCTTCGTAACGCTTACCATCTCGTGCGCATCAGGGAGGGGGACGAGTGGAAGACGGCGTTTAACACTCCGTTAGGGCACTTTGAATACCGGGTTCTTCCTTTCGGCCTCGCTAACGCTCCAGCTGTCTTTCAGGCATTAGTCAATGATGTCCTGAGAGACATGCTGAACATCTTTGTTTTCGTTTACCTTGACGATATCCTGATTTTTTCACCGTCACTCCAGATTCATGTTCAGCACGTTCGACGTGTCCTCCAGCGCCTTTTAGAGAATTGTCTTTTCGTGAAGGCTGAGAAGTGCACTTTTCATGCCTCCTCCGTCACATTTCTCGGTTCTGTTATTTCCGCTGAAGGCATTAAGATGGATCCCGCTAAGGTCCAAGCTGTCATTGATTGGCCCGTCCCTAAGTCACGCGTCGAGCTGCAGCGCTTTCTCGGCTTCGCGAACTTCTATCGTCGTTTCATCCGTAATTTCGGTCAGGTGGCAGCTCCTCTCACAGCCCTTACTTCTGTCAAGACGTGCTTTAAGTGGTCCGTTTCCGCCCAGGGAGCTTTTGATCTCCTCAAGAATCGTTTTACATCCGCTCCTATCCTTGTTACACCTGACGTCTCTAGACAGTTCGTTGTCGAGGTTGACGCGTCAGAGGTGGGAGTGGGAGCCATCCTTTCTCAGCGCTCCCTCTCTGACGACAAGGTCCACCCATGCGCGTATTTTTCTCATCGCCTGTCGCCGTCGGAACGTAACTATGATGTGGGTAACCGCGAACTGCTCGCCATCCGGTTAGCCCTAGGCGAATGGCGACAGTGGTTGGAGGGGGCGACCGTTCCTTTTGTCGTTTGGACTGACCATAGGAACCTTGAGTACATCCGTTCTGCCAAACGACTTAATGCGCGTCAGGCGCGTTGGGCGCTGTTTTTCGCTCGTTTCGAGTTCGTGATTTCTTATCGTCCGGGCTCTAAGAACACCAAGCCTGATGCTTTGTCTCGTCTCTTCAGTTCTTCAGTAGCCTCCACTGACCCCGAGGGGATTCTCCCTGAGGGGCGTGTTGTCGGGTTGACTGTCTGGGGAATTGAGAGGCAGGTAAAGCAAGCACTCACTCAAACTCCGTCGCCGCGCGCTTGTCCTAGGAACCTTCTTTTCGTTCCCGTTCCTACTCGTCTGGCCGTTCTTCAGTGGGCTCACTCTGCCAAGTTAGCCGGTCACCCTGGCGTTCGGGGTACGCTTGCTTCCATTCGCCAGCGTTTCTGGTGGCCCACCCGGGAGCATGACACGCGTCGTTTCGTGGCTGCTTGTTCGGTCTGCGCGCAGACTAAGTCCGGTAACTCTCCTCCTGCCGGCCGTCTCAGGCCGCTTCCTATTCCCTCTCGACCGTGGTCTCACATCGCCTTAGATTTTGTCACCGGACTGCCTTCGTCAGCGGGGAAGACTGTTATTCTTACGGTTGTCGATAGGTTCTCTAAGGCGGCTCATTTCATTCCCCTTGCTAAGCTTCCTTCTGCTAAAGAGACGGCACAAATCATCATCGAGAATGTTTTCAGAATTCATGGCCTTCCGTCAGACATCGTTTCGGACAGAGGTCCGCAATTCACGTCTCAATTTTGGAGGGAGTTTTGCCGTTTGATTGGGGCTTCCGTCAGTCTCTCTTCCGGCTTTCACCCCCAGTCTAACGGTCAAGCAGAACGGGCCAATCAGACTATTGGTCGCATCTTACGCAGTCTTTCTTTTCGCAACCCTGCGTCTTGGTCAGAACAGCTCCCCTGGGCAGAATACGCCCACAACTCGCTTCCTTCGTCTGCGACCGGGCTATCTCCTTTTCAGAGTAGCCTCGGGTACCAGCCTCCGTTGTTCTCATCTCAGTTCGCCGAGTCCAGCGTCCCCTCCGCTCAGGCTTTTGTCCAACGTTGCGAGCGCACCTGGAAGAGGGTCAGGTCTGCACTTTGCCGTTATAGGGCGCAGACTGTGAGAGCTGCTAATAAGCGTAGAACGAAGAGCCCTAGATATTGTCGCGGTCAGAGAGTTTGGCTCTCCACTCAGAACCTTCCCCTTAAGACGGCTTCTCGCAAGTTGACCCCGCGGTTCATTGGTCCATTCCGTATCTCTCAAATCATTAACCCTGTCGCAGTGCGACTTCTTCTGCCGCGATATCTTCGTCGCGTCCACCCGGTCTTCCATGTCTCCTGTGTCAAGCCCGTTCTTCGCGCCCCCGCTCGTCTTCCCCCCCCCCCCCCCATCCTTGTCGAGGGCGCACCCATCTACAGGGTCCGCAGGATTTTGGACATGCGTCCTCGGGGCCGTGGTCACCAGTACCTTGTTGATTGGGAGGGGTACGGTCCGGAGGAGAGGAGTTGGGTTCCCTCTCGGGACGTGCTGGACCGTGCGCTGATCGATGATTTCCTCCGTTGCCGCCAGGCTTCCTCCTCGAGTGCGCCAGGAGGCGCTCGGTGAGTGGGGGGGTACTGTCATGTTGTCTTGTCTCTGTCCTTTCCCTTCACCCTGTCTCCCTCTGCTGGTCGTTGTTATGTTACCTTTTCTCCCCCTCTTTTCCCCAGCTGTGCCTTGTCTCCTCCTAATTACCCATTCACCCCGTTCCCCACCTGTTCCCTTTTTTCCCTCTGATTAGGTCCCTATATCTGTCTCTGTTTCTGCTCCTGTCCTTGTCGGATTCTTGTTTGTTTGTTTATGTGTCTCATGCCTGAACCAGACTATCATCGTGTGTGCTGCAACCTTGTCCTGTCCTGTCGGAATCTACCTGTCCATCTGAGCCCACGTATGTTCGTCATTAAAGTACTCTGTTTGTTAATTCGCTTTTGGGTCCTCATTCACGCACCATAACATTTGCTGCTATAACAGCCTCCACTCTTCTGGGAAGGCTTTCCACTAGATGTTGGAACATTGCTGCGGGGATTGCTTTCATTCAGCCACAAGAGTGATTAGAACTGGCTCGCAGTCGGCCTTCCAATTCAGCTCAGGGCTCTGTGCAGGCCAGTCAAGTTATTCTTCATTGTACACTGTACGTTAAGATTTCCCTTCACTAGAACTAAGGGGCCTAGACCGAACGATGAAAAACAGCACCAGACCATTATTCCTCCTCCACCAAACTTTACAGTAGGCACTATGCAATCAATCAGATAGAGTTCTCCTGGCATCCGCCAAACCCAGATTTGTCTGTCAGACTGCCAGATGGTAAAGCGTGATTCATCACTCCAAGGAATGTGTTTCCACTGCTCCAGAATCCAATGGTGGCGAGCTTTACACAACTCCAGCCGACACTTGGCATTGCGCATGGTGATCTTAGGCTTGCTCGGCCATGGAAAGCCATTTTATCTTCTTTGGGATAGGGGGCAGCATTTGCACTTTTGGATGAATAGCGTGCCCAGAGTGAACTGCCTCCTACTCAGTCCCAGTTGCTAATATACAGTGCCTTGCGAAAGTATTCGGCCCCCTTGAACTTTGCGACCTTTTGCCACATTTCAGGCTTCAAACATAAAGATATAAAACTGTATTTTTTTGTGAAGAATCAACAACAAGTGGGACACAATCATGAAGTGGAACGACATTTATTGGATATTTCAAACTTTTTTAACAAATCAAAAACTGAAAAATTGGGCGTGCAAAATTATTCAGCCCCCTTAAGTTAATACTTTGTAGCGCCACCTTTTGCTGCGATTACAGCTGTAAGTCGCTTGGGGTATGTCTCTATCAGTTTTGCACATCGAGAGACTGAAATTCTTTCCCATTCCTCCTTGCAAAACAGCTCGAGCTCAGTGAGTTTGGATGGAGAGCATTTGTGAACAGCAGTTTTCAGTTCTTTCCACAGATTCTCGATTGGATTCAGGTCTGGACTTTGACTTGGCCATTCTAACACCTGGATATGTTTATTTTTGAACCATTCCATTGTAGATTTTGCTTTATGTTTTGGATCATTGTCTTGTTGGAAGACAAATCTCCGTCCCAGTCTCAGGTCTTTTGCAGACTCCATCAGGTTTTCTTCCAGAATGGTCCTGTATTTGGCTCCATCCATCTTCCCATCAATTTTAACCATCTTCCATGTCCCTGCTGAAGAAAAGCAGGCCCAAACCATGATGCTGCCACCACCATGTTTGACAGTGGGGATGGTGTGTTCAGGGTGATGAGCTGTGTTGCTTTTACGCCAAACATAACGTTTTGCATTGTTGCCAAAAAGTTCAATTTTGGTTTCATCTGACCAGAGCACCTTCTTCCACATGTTTGGTGTGTCTCCCAGGTGGCTTGTGGCAAACTTTAAACTACACTTTTTATGGATATCTTTAAGAAATGGCTTTCTTCTTGCCACTCTTCCATAAAGGCCAGATTTGTGCAATATACGACTGATTGTTGTCCTATGGACAGAGTCTCCCATCTCAGCTGTAGATCTCTGCAGTTCATCTAGAGTGATCATGGGCCTCTTGGCTGCATCTCTGATCAGTCTTCTCCTTGTATGAGCTGAAAGTTTAGAGGGACGGCCAGGTCTTGGTAGATTTGCAGTGGTCTGATACTCCTTCCATTTCAATATTATCGCTTGCACAGTGCTCCTTGGGATGTTTAAAGCTTGGGAAATCTTTTTGTATCCAAATCCGGCTTTAAACTTCTTCACAACAGTATCTCGGACCTGCCTGGTGTGTTCCTTGTTCTTCATGATGCTCTCTGCGCTTTTAACGGACCTCTGAGACTATCACAGTGCAGGTGCATTTATACGGAGACTTGATTACACACAGATGGATTGTATTTATCATCATTAGTCATTTAGGTCAACATTGGATCATTCAGAGATCCTCACTGAACTTCTGGAGAGAGTTTGCTGCACTGAAAGTAAAGGGGCTGAATAATTTTGCACGCCCAATTTTTCAGTTTTTGATTTGTTAAAAAAGTTTGAAATATCCAATAAATGTCGTTCCACTTCATGATTGTGTCCCACTTGTTGTTGATTCTTCACAAAAAAATACAGTTTTATATCTTTATGTTTGAAGCCTGAAATGTGGCAAAAGGTCGCAAAGTTCAAGGGGGCCGAATACTTTCGCAAGGCACTGTATGCATATTATTATTATTATTATTGGATAGAAAACACTGAAGTTTCTAAAACTGTTTGAATGATGTCTGTGAGTATAACAGAACTCATATGGCAGGCAAAAACCTGAGAAAAATCCAAACAGGAAGTGGGAAATCTGAGGTTTGGAGTTGTTGAACTCACCTCTATCGAATTCACAGTGGGATATGGGTTATTTTGCACTTCCTAAGGCTTCCACTAGATGTCAACGGTCTTTAGAACGTTGTTTCAGGCTGCTCCTGTGAAGGGGGGCCAGATAGATGAGAGCTGTTTGACTAAGGGGTCTGCCAGAAGCCTCGTTCTCAATCACGAGCATTTCACATGAGAGGTATCTCTCGTTCCATTGCTTTTCTTCAGGCAATGGAATTCTCTGGTTGGAACATTATTAAACATTTATGATAAAAACATCCTAAAGATTGATTCTATACTTAGTTTGTCAAGTTTCTTCGACCTGTAATATAACTTTTTGAACTTTTCGTCTGACTGGACCAGAACGAGCTTTTGGATTTGTTTACCAAACGCCCTAACAGAAGAAGCTATTTGGACATGAATAAATTATAACATTATTGAACAAAACAAACATTTATTGTGGAACTGCGATTCCTGGGAGTGCATTCTGATGAAGATCATCAAAGGTAAGTTAATATTTATAATGCTATTTATGACTAATGTTGACTGTGCAAAATGTCGGATATTTATTTTGGCTGGTTCATGCTCTGAGCGCCGTTCTCAGATTATGCTTTTCCATAAATAAATAAAAAAATCTGACACAGCGGTTGCATTAAGGAGAAGTGTATCTAAAGTTCCATGCATAACACTTGAATTTTCATCAACATTTATAATTTCTGTGAATTCATGTGGCAGCATGTTTTGGAACTACTGAACATAACACGCCAATGTAAAATGAGATTTTTGGATATAAACATGAACTTTACCGAACAAAACATACATGTATTGTGTAACATGAAGTCCTATGAGTGTCATTTGATGAAGATCATCAAAGGTTAGTGATTAATTTTATCTCTATTTGTGCTTTTTGTGACTCCTCTCTTTGGCTGGAAAAATGGCTGGGTTGTTCTGTGAGTTGGTGGTGACCTAACATAATAGTTTGTGGAGCTTTCGCTGTAAAGCATTTTTGAAATCAGACACTGTGGCTGGATTAACGAGAATTTTATCTTTAAAATGGTGCCTAATACTTGTATGTTTGAGAAATTTGATTTATGAGATTTCTGTTGATTTGTATTTGGCGCCCTGCAATTTCATTGGCTGTTGGCGAGGGGTTCCGCTAGCAGTCCTAGACATGTTGTTGTTGGCTGACAGGTTATGAAGCTCCCAACGAACAGTTTTTGTGCTGACCTTGCTTCCAGAGGCAGTTTGGAACTGGGTATTGTGTGTTGCAACTGAGGACAAGCGATTTTTACACACTACGTGCTTCAGCTCTCGCATTCTGTGAGCATGTGTGGCCTACCACTTCGCAGCTGAGCCATTGTTGCTCTTAGACGTTTCCACTTCACAATAACAGCACTTACAGTTCACCGGGGCAGCTCTGGCAGGGCAGAAATTTGACGAACTGACTTGTTGGAAAGGTGGCATCCTATGATGGTGCCACGTTGATATTCACTGAGCTCTTCAGTACACTCTTCTACTACCAATGTTTGTCTATGGAGATTGCATGGCTGTGTTCTCGATTTTATACACCTGTCAGCAACGGGTTTGGCTGAAATACCCGAATCCACTAAGTTGAAGGACTGTCCATTTACTTTTTGCCGTTAGGAAAATGTAGTGCCGGACAAATGACTGGGAAGATAAAAATTGATCGGACATTTGAGAAATTTACAAGCCATCCATATGCACTGGGTGTGTAACCTATTAGGGAGTCCACCCACGCAGCCAGCTCCACCAATAAATAAGGGATATTGTCCAAATTAGCCACATTTACATGTCCTTAAAAATAGCCTTTAACAAATTACAAAAACACATTTTCAAAAACCCTGTTTCTTGTGTTTCGTTGCATATGCAGAACTTCATAGCCTGTTGTTTTATTGGTTTTTACCTTTCTAAAACAGTAATTGTCCACCTCACTGTTCAGATTTTGGAGATTTTAGCACTAAATGTATCGGGGCATTGCATGTATAGGCCTGTAGGCTTAGACGTCCACTGTATGATATTAATATAAAAAATATATATATTTAAAAGGAAGATAAGCTTAAGCCTTGACCCAGATAGAGAGATATGCCGACGGCATGCTACGAAACCAACATGCATTTCTTTATCCTTGTCCCAAGGACAGAAGAAGGCTAAAAGTTACTTTTCTTTCAGAATATTTTGTATAAAATACAGGTTACAGGAGTAACTCTGGTAGGCCTAAAACATTCTTCCTCATCTCAAGTTCAACTGTCGGAGTCAGTTGGAGCGCCTGCGCGCACTGCCTTCATATCATAGGCTTGCAGTATAATAGGCTAATAGCCACACCACACCAAAACAAAACAAAACTAATAGACACACCACACCAAAACAAATCAAATTGTATTGATTTCGTACACATATCTGCAGATGATATTGCAGGTGCTGTGAAAAGCTTGTGTTTCTAGCTCCAACAGTGCAGTAATACACGCAAATTATGAAATATTTCAGAACGAGCAATGTCAGAGTCCGGGATTACAAATATACATATGTATATTTATATATACTGTACAGTACAACAGTACCTAAACATTATTAAAGTGACCAGTGTTCAATGACTATGTACATAGGGCAGCAGTCTCTATGGTGCAGGTACCAGGTGGTAGCTGGCTACTAACAGTGACTAAGGTTCAGGGCAGGGTACTGGATGGTAGCTGGCTAGTAACAGTGACTAAGGTTCAGGGCAGGGTACGGGGTGGAGGCCGGGTCTTGGTGACTATTTAACAGTCTGATTGCCTGGAGAAAGAAGCTGTTTTTCAGTCTCTCCGTCCCAGCTTTTATGTACCTGTGAACAGGCCATGGCTCGGGGGGCAAGGCTGTTTGTGTGAATGGGCCATTTCAGGTCATCCGTGATGTGCACGCCAAGGAACTTGAAGCTGTTCACCGGCCCTGCTGATGTGGATGCAGGCGTGCTCTCCCTGCTGTCTCCTAAAGTCCACGATCGGCTCCTTCGTTTTGTTGACGTTGAGGAAGATCCTTTATTTTCCTGGCACCACTCCACCAGGGCTCTCACCTCCTCCCTGTAGGCTGTCTTGTCGTTGTTGGTAATCAGGCCTACCACTGTTGTGTCGTCAGCAAACTTGCTGATTTATTTGGAGACGTGCGTGGGTCTTCTTAATGTTTTGTACACTCAATGTATAGCCTAGTCACTTTACCACTATACATACCTCTACCTCTATCACTCCAGAATCCCTGCACATTGTAAATATGGTATTGGAACTGACCCTGAATATAGCTTCTTACTTTCTCGTGTTCTCGAGGTCCACGGGGCTACGCACAATTGGCCTAGTGTCATCCGGGTTAGGGAGGGTTGGCCGGTAGGGATATCCTTGTCTCACCGCGCACCAGTGACTCCTGTGGTGGGCCGGGCACAGTGCACGATAACCAAGGTAGCCAGGTGCACAGTGTTTCCTCCGACACATTGGTGCGGCTGGCTTCCAGGTTGGAGGTGCGCTGTGTTAAGAAGTAGTGCGGCTTGGTTGGGATGTGTTTCGGAGGACGCGTGGCTTTCGACCTTCGTCTCTCCCGAGCCCATACGGGAGTTGTAGCGATGAGACAAGATAGTAATTACTAACAACAATTGGATACAACGAAATTGGGGAGAAAAGGGGGTAAAATTTAAAATAAATAAATTCTTAATAAATCACAGACAGTGTCACCAGCAAAGCACCCCCACACCATAACACCTCCTCCTCCATGCTTTACGGTGGGAAATACATATGAGATCATCTGTTAATTGAAATGAATTCCAAGTGACTGCCTCATGAAGCTGGTTGAGAGAATGCCAAGAGTGTGCAAAGCTGTCATCAAGGCAAACGGTGGCTATTTGAAGAATCTCAAATATAAAATATATTTTGATTTGTTTAACACTTTTTTGGTTACTACATGATTTCATATGTGTTATTTCATAGTTCTGATGTATTCACTATTATTCTACAATGTATAAAATAGTAAAAATAAAGAAAAACCCTTGGCCGGTAGTGTAGATTAATGTCAAGTGTTCTAAAACCTTTGGCCGGTAGTGTAGATTAACGTCAAAAGTGAAATTAATGTCAAAGTGGAATTATAATTTTAGACATTTTTACAAATGACTACAAAATGAAAAGCTGAAGTGTCCTAATAAGTCCTGAGTGGCCGAGTTACAGCTTTGAATGAAATCTTCTTGAAAATCTATGTCAAGACCTGAAAATGATTGTGTGGTGTGGTCGTCTGCTGCAATAACCCATCCATGACAAGGATCGACGAGTAGTGCGTTCCGAGATGCTGTTCTGCACACCGCTGTTGTACTGCGCTGGTATTTGTCTGTTTGTGACCTGCCTGCAGCTTGCACAATTCTTGCCATTCTCCTTCAACCTCTCTCATCAACAAGCTGTTTTTTTCCCACAGGACTGCTGCTGACTGGAGGGTTTTTGTTTGTCGCACCATTCTCGTTAAAACCTAGACACTGTCGTGCGTGAAAAGGCAGTTTCTGAGAAAAAATATGAACGCAACATGCAACAATTTCTAAGATTTTACTGAGTTACAGTTCATATACGGATTGAAGTCTATGGATTTGAAGTCTATGGATTTCACATAACTGGCAATACAGACATGCATCTGTTGGTCACAGATATATCCCTTTAAAAAAGGTAGGGACGTGGGTCAGAAAACCAGTCAGTATCTGGTGTGACCACTATTTGCCTCATGTAGCACGACACATCTCCTCCGCATAGAGTTGATTAGGCTGTTGATTGTGACCTGTTGAATATAGTCCCACTCCTCTTCAATGGCTGTACGAAGTTGCTGGATATTGGCGGGAACTAGAACATGCTGTCCTACACGTCGTTCCAGAGCATCCCAAACATGCTCAATGGGTGGCATTTCTGGTGAGTATGCAGGCAATGGAAGAACTAGGACATTTTCAGCTTCCAGGAATTGTGTACAGACCCTTGCAACATGGGGCTGTGCATTATCATGCTGAAACATGATGTGGATGGGGGTGGATGAACGGCACGACAATGGACCTCGGGATCTCATCCCAGTATCTCTGTGCATACAAATAGCCATCGATGTGCCTTTTATCGTCCCCAGCACAAGCTGTACTTGTGTATTGATCATGCTGCTTAATCATCTTCTTGATATGCCACATCAATCACATGGATGGATCATCTTGTGTGTGTGTGTGTGTGTGTGTGTGTGTGTGTGTGTGTGTGTGTGTGTGTGTGTGTGTGTGTGTGTGTGTGTGTTCCTCTCTTCATCCTATTCCCTTTTGATGAGGTTGGGGATGTAATAATCCCTGTAGCTGTCCAGTCTGGGAATCTGAAAGTCAAAGAAACAGTTAAGTAATTTCTACATTTACAGCATCACTATTTTGAGCTAGTTTATACCATAGGCTACAAACAAAAATATGCTATGTGTGTGGTCCATTCAATCTCAACTGAATAGTGGCTCTGGCAATGTACCAGCTAATGTTAGCGAAACTTGGCTGTACCCGTCTAATATTATTGTCATATTCCTATGGCTCTGGCTATTTGCACTATTGTAGCTTGTATTTCTATTTGGTATACAAACCAGGGTGTGGATCTCAGTCTCAGATTACCGTCAAGGTAAGGAAACATTACGAGAAGGTATGAGTGAAGTATCTGTACCTCTCTTTTCAACGACTTGATAAGTCTTGATAAGTCTAGCGATTTGACTATTTCCTCTCATCCACCGCTGCTCTGATCTTCATCTCATGAGGGCGTCTCTTGTCCTTTCTTTGTTCAGTCTCACGTCCAACAGGTTCTCCTAGTGGCCGGTGATTTTATTGCAGGAAAACTGAAATCGGTCTTACCTCATTTCTACCAAGGTGTCAACTAACTACAGGCAACAAAACTCTAGACCACCTTTACTCCACACAGAGGGACACATACAAGGCTCTTCCTCACCCTCCATTTGACAAATCTGACCACAACTCTATCCTCCGGATTCCTCCTTACAAGAAAAAACTCAAACAGGAAGTACCAGTGACGTGCACAATACAGAAGTGGTCCAATGAAATGGATGCTAAATTACAGAACTGTTTCGCTAGCACAGACTGGAATATGTTCCGAGACACATCCAATGGCATTGAGGAGTTTACCACATCAGTACCGGCTTCAAAAATAAGTGCATTGTCCCCACAGTGACCGTACATACATATTCCAACCAGGCAACATCCTCACTGAGCTAAAGAAAGGCTAGAGCTGCTGCTTTCAAGGAGCTAACCCTGAAGCTTATAAGAAATCCTGCTACTCCCTCCGATGAACAATCAAACAGGCAAAGCGTCAATACAGGTCTAAAATCAAATCCTACTACACCAGCTCTGACGCTGGTCAGATGTGGCAGGGCTTGCAAACTAACATGGATTACAAAGGGAAACCTGGTTTCTATTATATTCAGTCCAGTCTAGTCTAGTCCAGTCTAGTCCAGTCAAGTCTCGTCTAGCCCCATTATTGACATACAGTGAAACAGAAAAAGTCATATGTAATCACATTTAGTAACAGAGGGGACATTATAATACATTAGTACAGTTAGATAGATTGTTTAAGAAAATAGCCAACCAAATAGGCTACTTGATTAGGCTACAGATGATCGATCAGGGCATACTCAGAGCACAAGGATGTTGTTTGTTGTCCTCTTTGGAATTTCAGGTCGGTGGGGGAAAATATATATATATGAAATGAAGACAAGAAATTACGTCTATCAATTTCCAGCTGAGTATTTAGACTGTGTCACTCTGGCCAATAGGTTGCTGATAGATTTGTGTTTTGCTCTTCTCCAAATATTCAGTAGAAGAGGCTAAGAAATTAAGTACACATTTTGTGCAACAGCTGGATTGTCGGGTTGTGTTGCCACGACAACAACATTATGCTTCACCAAAATGATGGCCCAGAGTGCTGGTCACAGAACTAGATTGAGATTCGATTTCTATGGTTCTGGTACTGTGACATTACCTAGGCCTGTACAACCATTAATTCACCTATGCTTTGCCAAACATTTCATAACCCGACTTATAAATGATTTGTGAAGCGTTTATATAAGCCCTGTGAAGGTGCTTAGAAATGCTGACTCTTGGAACCCAAAATCAATCTAGCGCCAGCTATTGTTCTACATCATGCTACTATCCCTGGTAACCAACACCCCAGCCAGCAGCAACATAGTGTTGTTGTAGTAGGTTATGTAATGGCAGTTTCTGACAGTAGAGGGCACTATGTGCATTTGAATCATCATGCCATTGACTGCTGCTTCAGCTGTTAAGTAGCCTGGAATGTGCCAAATTAGTCCATGCCATTGGATAGAGAGAACAATGAAAATGTCACGGAATAGAAGACTGCTTGAGACATTATATCTGGAACAAATAGGCCTGAATCCCTGGAATCATAAAACGTCAGGAATGTAGAATGTGTGTTAAATTTGTAGTCTGGAGCACAGATGCAAGGTCCATAAGGCCTCTGCATATACAAGATCCAGCTGTGATGGAATGGGATAGGCAGTGCCAAGGAAAGCAGTCAAGACACAGTGGGGGACTGAGAATGGAGTGAAAATGCATGCAGTGCATTCGGAAAGCATTCGGAAAGCATTCAGATCCCTCCAAATGTTGTTACGTTTCAGCCTTATTCTAAAATGGATTAAATTGTTTTTTTCCTTCATCAATCTACACATGGTACGCATATCCCATAACGACAAAGAAACAGGTTTATTAGACATTTTTGCAAATGTATTGTAAATAAACAGCAATATTGTACCACATTTACATAAGTATTCAGACCCTTTACTTTGTTGAAGCACCTTTGGCAGCGATTACAGCCTTGAGTCTTCTTGGGTATGATGCTACAAGCTTGGCACACCTGTATTTGGGGAGTTTCTCCCATTCTTCTCTGCATATTCTCTCAAGCTCTATCAGCTTGGATGGGGAGCATCGCTACACAGCTATTTTCAGGTCTCTCCAGAGATGTTAGATCGGGTTCAAGTCCGGGCTCTGGCTGCGCCACTCAAGGACATTCAGAGACTTGTCCCGAAGCCTCTTCTGCATTGTCTTTGCTGTGTACTTACGGTCATTGTCCTGTTGGAAGGTGAACCTTCGGCCCCAGTCTGAGGCCCTGGCGCTCCGGAGTAGGTTTTCATCAAGGATCTCGCTGTATTTTGCTCCGTTCATCTTTCCCTAGATCCTGACTAGTCTCCCAGTCCCTGTCACTGAAAAACATCTCCACAGCATGATGCTGCCACCACCACGCTTCACCGCAGGGATGGTGCCAGGTGTCCTCCAGAGCATGCTTGGCATTCAGTCCAAAAAATTCAATCTTGGTTTCATCAGACCAGAAAATCTGGTTTCTCATGGTCTGAGAGTCCTTTAGGTGCCTTTTGGCTAACTCCAAGCAGGCTGTCATGGGCCTTTTACTGAGGAGTGGCTTCTGTCTGGCCACTCCACCATAAAGGCAATCCTGTCTCGTAGCTCTTCGACCTCATGGCTTGCTTTTTGCTCTGACATGCACTGTCAACTATGGGACCTGATATAGACAGGTGTGTGCCTTTCCAAATCATGTCCAATCAATTGAATTTACAACAGGTGGACTACAATCAAGTTGTCGAACCATCTCAAGGATGATCAATGGAAACAGGATGCACCTGAGCTCAATTTCAAGTCTCATAGCAAACGATCTGAATACTTACGCAAATAAGGTATTTGCGTTTTTTTATTTTGAATAAATTTGCAAACATTTCTAAAAACCTGTTTTCATTATGGGGTGTGTAGATTGATGTGGAAAAACAATAACTGTATCAATTTTAGAATAAGGCTGTAATATAACAAAATGTGGGAAAAGGGAAGAGGTCTGAATACTTTCTGAATGCAGTGTATTATGTTGTAAAGTCCCCATTCAACAGCCAGCACAAGTTCAAAGTTTGAGTAGGTCTATATCATGTACACAAAGCTGTGATTAAGGTTAAGCCATTTCACCCCCACATGTCAGCTGTGACATACTGTACCTTTTGGGGGCATAAGGGAATTGGGGGCCACCAGTTTGGCTTGTGGTCAGACACAATTGAGCTTATGTGTCTTCTGTTCACTCTGAGACACATCTGTATAATGAAGGAATGCGAGCCTTTGCGTAAAGTCAAGCTTAATATCAATAACCTACTGAACAGATTGGATATTTTTACACTAATACAAATCAAGGATCAATAAGCCAACCATGTAGGCATACTTATGTATTTGCAAAAAGAAGATCCAAACATATAGCATTAGAGGCGAATAAAACAGTGAGGTGACTGTTCAAGTTTTCCAAACGGAACTGTAGGTTACAAAAAAGAGCTCAGGAAAAAAAGCGAGCCTCCGTGTGCGCCATCAATTTGGGGGCATTGTTGGATTTTGACAGTTTAGCTCCCGCAGCCCTCCAACTGAAAGACTCCCAGTGAGAAAGTATTTACAATGTTATGGATGACGGGGTCGTGTTCACCCTTCTCCTCCACTCATTATTTTGGGCTTTTACGGAAAGCAACTCAGATCAATTCAGACCTGTCATTGAACAAAGACATTCCTCATGGCTGCATCAAACAGCCGACACGACGAATGGGTCACAATGATCGTTATTGTTGTGGTCGTACTGCGGGTACTGTAGCTTCGATAACTGGACTCCTCGTCTTCTTGAACATGTCGGTTGCTCAGGTAAAAAACTGATGTATGAGGTATCCTACAGTCTTTTGAGCTGATACATTGGAAGTGAGTGAAGAACAGTTTATTAGTCAACTGATTTATCAATGACATATTATCCAATAATTAACCATATTTGAACTACAGTGCCTTAAGGAAGTATTCACACCCCTTGACCCTTTACACATTTTGTTGTGTTACAGCCTGAATTTAAAATGAATTCAATTCCGATTTTGTGTCACTGTCACGCCCTGACCTTAGAGAGCCCTTTTATTCTCTATTTTGGTTAGGTCAGGGTGTGACTAGGGTGGGCAATCTATGTTTTCTATTTCTTTGTTGGCCGGGTATGGTTCCCAATCAGAGGCAGCTGTCTATCGTTGTATCTGATTGGGGATCATACTTAGGCCGCTTTTCCCACCTGTAGTTGGTGGGATCTTGTTTGTGTGTAGTTGCTTTCTGCACTGTATGTAGATTTACATTCATTTTTATATTTTGTTGTTTTTTCGGTGTCATTTTAATAAAAGTAAAATGTACGCCTACCACGCTGCACCTTGGTCCAATCCATCTTTCAACGAACATAACAAAAGATCCCACCACAAACAGACCAAGCAGCGTTAGCCAGGAGGAGCAGACATCCTGGACATGGGAGGACATCTTGGACGGTAAGGGATCCTGGACGTGGGAGGAGATCCTGGCCGGAAAGGATCGCCTTCCATGGGAGCAGACATAGGCAGCAAGGGAGGAACAACGACGATACCGGGGTTCGCGACCACGACGGAAGCCCGAGAGGCAGCCCCAAAACATTTTTTAGGAGGGCACACGGGGTGGTTGGCGGAGTCAGGGTTTGAACCAGAGCCAACTCCCCGTACTCACCGTGGGGAGCATGTGACCAGGCAGGCACCATGTTTTGCGGTGATACGCACGGTGTCTCCAGTGCGCATCCACAGCCCGGTGCGTGCTGTGCCAGCTCCCCGCACTTGCCATGCGAAAGTGGGCATCTGTCCAGGACGGTAGTGACGGCGCAGCGCGCCTGGTCCCCAGTGCGCCTCCTCGGTCCAGGATATCCTGCGCCGGTCTACGCGCTGTATCTCCGGTGCACATTCACAGCCCAGTGCGTCCTGTGCCAGCTCCCCGCACTTGCCGTGCGAAGGTGGTCATTTGTCCAGGACGCGTTGTGCCAGCTCTACGCTCCAAACCTCCAGTGCACCTCCACAGTCCAGTATATCCAGTGATGATCCATGGCCTGGAGCCTCCAGTGATGATTCATGGCCCGAAGCCTCCAGTGATGATCCATGGCCCGAAGCCTCCAGTGATGATCCATGGCCTGGAGCCTCCAGTGATGATCCATGGCCTGGAGCCTCCAGTGATGATTCATGGCCCGGAGCCTCCAGTGATGATCCATGGCCCGTAGCCTCCAGTGATGATCCATGGCCCCTTAGCCTCCAGTGATGATCCATGGCCCCTTAGCCTCCAGTGATGATCCATGGCCGAAGACTCCAGCCTCCAGTGAGGATCCATGGCCCGGAGCCTCCAGTGACGATCCATGGCCCTGAGCCTCCAGTGATGATCCATGGCCCTGAGCCCAGTGCGTCCTGTGCCAGCTCCCCGCAATTGCCGTGCGAAGGTGGTCATTTGTCCAGGACGCGTTGTGCCAGCTCTACGCTCCAAACCTCCAGTGCACCTCCACAGTCCAGTATATCCAGTGATGATCCATGGCCTGGAGCCTCCAGTGATGATTCATGGCCCGGAGCCTCCAGTGATGATCCATGGCCCGTAGCCTCCAGTGATGATCCATGGCCCCTTAGCCTCCAGTGATGATCCATGGCCCCTTAGCCTCCAGTGATGATCCATGGCCGAAGACTCCAGCCTCCAGTGAGGATCCATGGCCCGGAGCCTCCAGTGATGATCCATGGCCCGGAGCCTCCAGTGACGATCCATGGCCCTGAGCCTCCAGTGATGATCCATGGCCCTGAGCCTCCAGTGATGATCCATGGCCCTGAGCCTCCAGTGATGATCCATGGCCCGGAACCTCCAGTGATGATCCATGGCCCGGAGCCTCCAGTGATGATCCATGGCCCGGGGCCACCAGTGATGATCCATGGCCCGGAGCCTCTAGAGAGGCTCTATTTTGGCTAGGTCAGGGTGTGACTAAGGTGGGCAATCTATGTTTTCTATGTCTTTGTTGGCCGGGTATGGTTCCCAATCAGAGGCAGCTGTCTATCATTGTCTCTGATTGGGGATCATACTAGGCAGCTTTTCCCACCTGTAGTTTGTGGGATCTTGTTTTGGTACTGTGCTGTTTAGCCCTACTTTTTTCGGTGTTCATTGAATAAAATAAGACGTACGCCTACCACGCTGCACCTTGGTCCGATCCTTCCATCAACGAGCGTAACAGTCACGCAAGACCCCATAATGTCAAAGTGGACTTGTGTTTTTAGAACTTTTCTGAAATTAATAAAAAAATGAAAAGCTGAAATGTCTTGAGTCAATAAGTATTCAACTACTTTGTTATGGCAAGACTAAATAAGTTCAGGAGTAAACATTTGTTGAACAAGTCACATGAGTTGCATGAACTCACTCTGTTTGCAATCATAGTGTTTAACATGATTTTTGAACAACTACCTCATCTCTGTACTCCACATAAAATTATCTATCTGTAAGTTCCCTTGGTCCAACAGTGAATTTCAAACACAGATTCAAACACAAAGACCAGGGAGGTTTTCCAATGCCTCACAATTAAGGGCACCTATTGCTAATGGCAACAACAACAACAACTTTTTTTTTTCAATTAAAATTAAAAGCAGATATGGAATATCGGTGCAAAAAAATGAAATGTCTGTCCTGAATACAAAGTCTTACATTATTCTTCACCTCTTAATCAGAAATATCATTTGCAGCATACTTCTCCAATTTACTTAACCATTTAGATTTTACCTGCTGATTAAACGTGAATTATGTCTGCATAAAGTATCAGCATACACTGAAGACTATGTTACTGCATGGAGATGAATGACTGTGATAATCAAAGTAGACTAAGGCTGTCAGGTTTGATCAGTGTCATTGGTCAGATTCTTTTCTCTCTGTAGTCTGGCATGGGATCCCATGGTTTGGCTCCAGTCCCGGGTTTGTTACAATGACTACAAAGCCTGTTAGCAAAGACCCTGTGAGTTACAAATACGACCATACGGTCGAAGAAACTAACCACATCCCTGAGAAATACATTCTATTACGTTGATATTGATTACTGAACTGTTAGGTCTTGCACGAAAGGCATTTCACTGTACTTGTGCACGTGACATTAAAACTTGAAACTTGAAGTAAACCACAGACATTGGTCATGACAATGAAACTGGTAATGGGTAGCAATGATTGAGTCTTTTATTTATTCTATGAATCACCACTCACCAGGCAAATACTAGTTGAGATGGAAAGTTGGATTTGTAGTCCACTGCAACTCAAGACTAAGTAAAACTAGGCCTGTCTAACAATTGTACAAAGTTATGAAAGCTGACAAGCTTAGAGTCAGCAAGGTTATGTGAGGAGGTGACGGCAAGGGGGCAGGGAATGGTGTGTTGTTGTTTCGATTGCACCCATGGAGAACGGCCTAATCATTTACACAACTGAGCTTGTACTTCACTACTAATCTGTCACGACTTCCGCCGAAGTCGGTCCTTCTCCTTGTTCGGGCGATGTTCGGCGGTCGACGTCACCGGTCTTCTAGCTATCGCCGCTCCACCTTTCATTTTCCATTTGTTTTGTCTTGGTTTTCCGCACACCTGGTTCACATTCCCTCATCTGACTAAACGTATTTTACTCTCTGTTCCCCCATGTCTGTGTGTGGAATTGTTTGTTTGTTACGTGTGGTTCGCATCAGGCTGGTTGGCGCCGGGTATGTGTTTGACCCGTGTGTTTTGTTTATTGTACTGTTTGTGTACTTTGGGCGCCTTCATGGACTGCGTCGTCCAAACAATGGCCCGCTGGGAGAGACAGGGAGTCCCTCCAGCGCCCTCCCCAGGGGTCTCCACTACTCGCCTCTCCTGTACCCGGTCCCCGTGGGATTCGTCTCACCCTTCCTGGGGAGTTTGATGGGACGGCGACACGCTGCCAGGGGTTCCTGCTGCAGCTGGAACTGTATCTGACGACCGTCTACCCGGCTCCTACAAGACGTGAGAGGGTGTCCGCCCTCGTCTCGTGCCTCTCGGGGAAAGCCCTGGAGTGGGCCAACGCTGTGTGGGTAGAAGGAGATGCGGCGCTGGACCACTTTGAGGAGTTCATCTGCCGCTTCCGGGCAGTCTTCGACCACCCGCCCGAGGGTAGAGCGGCGGGTGAACGTCTTTTCCACCTGAGGTAGGGGATGAGGAGCGCCCAGGACTTCGCCTTGGACTTTCGGACCCTGGCCGCAGGAGCAGGATGGAACGACAGGGCCCTGATTGACCACTATCACTGCAGCCTGCGTGAGGATGTCCATCGGGAGTTGGCCTGCAGGGGCACCATCCTCGTGTTTGATCAGCTGGTGGACCTGTCCATCCGGCTGGACAACCTGCTTGCCACCCGCTGACCTTTTAGACGTAGCTCTGTCGGTTCCATCTCCTAGCACCGCCGCTCCGGTGCCTATGGAGCTGGGAGGTACTGCGCTCAGGGAGGCTGGAAGAGGGTCCTTCACGTGCATCATCTGTGGCCGCAGAGGGCACACTGCCGGTCAGTGTCGGATTGGTTCCTCTGGGGTAGAGGCAGCAGGCAGGGCACTCTGGCGTCACCCCAGGTGAGCCTGCACCATTCTCATCAAGGGCCCTCTGTTGCCCACCTGTTTTTGCAAGTTAACTTTCCGGAGTTTTCCCCGCATTCCCAGCACAAGGCGCTCATCAATTCAGGCACGGCTGGGAATTTCATAGACAGATCATTTGCCCATAGTTTAGGGATCCCCATTGTTCCAGTGGCTAAGCCCTTCTCAGTTCACGCCTTAGACAGTCGACTAATAGGGTCAGGGTTAGGGAGGCCACTGCTCTCCTGTGCATGGTGACGCAGGGGGGTCACAGGGAGAGAATCAGTATCTTCCTCATTGACTCTCCTGCGTTTCCCGTGGTGCTAGGCCTACCCTGGTTAGCCTGTCATGACCCCACTGTTTCGTGGCAACGAAGAGCTCTCACGGGGTGGTCATGAGAGTGCTAGGGGAGGTGTTTAGGGGTTTCCGTTAGTGCTACTATGGTGGAAAGTCTAGACCAGGTCTCCACCGTGCGTATTCCCGCCGAATATTCCGCATTGGCTCTCGCCTTCTCCAAGAAGAAGGCGATTCAATTACCACCCCATCGTCGGGGGGATTGTGCGATAAACCTCCAGGTAGACGCCACACTTCCCAGGAGTTACGTGTATCCCGTCACAGGCGGAGACGGCGGCTATGGAGACATATGTCTCCGAAATCTCTGCGTCAGGGGTACATTCGGTCCTCCACTTCACCTGCATCCTCGAGTTTATTTTTTGTGAAGAAGAAGGAGGGAGGTCTGCGACCGTGTATTGACTATCGAGCCCTTAACCAGATCACTGTGAAGTACAGTTACCCGCTACCTCACATAGCCACAGCGATTGAGTCAATGCACGGGACGCGCATCTTCACTAAACTAGATCTCAGGAGCGCTTACAACCTGGTGCGTATCCGGAAGGGAGACGATTGGAAGATAGCGTTCAGTACCACCTCAGGGCATTATGAGTACCTCGTCATGCCGTACGGGTTGATGAATGCTCTGTCAGTCTTCCAAGCCTTTGTGGACAAGATTTTCAGGGACCTGCATGGGCAGGGTGTAGTGGTGTATATCGATGACATTCTGATACACTGCACATACACTGATACACTGCACGCGCCGAGTATGTGTCCTTGGTGCACAAGGTGCTTGGTCGACTGTTGGAGCATGACCTGTATGTCAAGCCTGAGAAATGCCTGTTCTTCCAGCAGTCCAACTCTTTCTTAGGATACCGCATTTCCACCTCAGGGGTGGAGATGGAGAGTGACCGCATTTCAGCCGTGCGTAATTGGCCGACTCCCACCACGGTAAAGGAGGTGCAGCATTCTTTAGGGTTTGCCAATTACTACCGGAGGTTTATCTGGGGTTTTGGTCGAGTAGCAACTCCCATTACCTCACTGCTGAAAGGGGCCCCAGTGCGTTTGCAGTGGTCGGCTGAGGCGATCAGAGCTTTTGGTCACCAACGGGCTCTGTTTACCTCGGCTCCCATGCTGGCGCACCCGGATCCTTCTTTGGCGTTCATGGTAGAGGTGGACGCGTCCGAGGCTGGGATAGGAGCCGTGCTCTCTCAGCGCTCGGGAGCGCCACCAAATCTCCGCTCCTGTGCCTTCTTCTCAAAGAAGCTCAGCCCGGCGGAACGAAACCATGATGTGAGGGACCGGGAGCTGTTGGCTGTGGCCAAGACGTTGAAGGCATGGAGACATTGGCCTGAGGGGGCTCAACACCCTTTTCTCATCTGGACTGACCACCGCAACCTGGAGTACATCCGGGCAGCGAGGAAACTGAATCTTCGTCAGGCAAGGTGGGCCATGTTTTTTACCCGTTTTGTTTTCACCCATTCTTTCAGACCAGGTTCCCAGAATGTTAAGGCAGACGCAGTGTCCTGGCTGTATGACACAGAGGAGTTGATCCTACCCCCATACTCCCGGCCTCCTGCCTGGTGGCACTGGTAGTATTCAAGCTGGACGTGGAAATTGAGCGGGTGTTACGTGCAAAGCCCACTCCCCTCCAGTGTCCCGCTGGGCATCTGTACGTTCCGTCTGCTGTCCGTGACCGGATGATCTATTGGGCCACACCCTCCTCTGGTCATCCAGGCATCGGTTGGACGGTGCGCTGTCTGAGTGGGAAGTACTCGTGGCCCACCTTGGCTAAGGACGGGAGGGTTTATGTTTCCTCCTGCTCGGTGTGCGCCCAGTGTAAAGCTCCTAGGCACCTGCCCAGAGGTAAGCTACACCCCTTACCCATTCCACAATGGCCTTGGTTGCACCTGTCGGTCGATTTCCTCACCGATCTTCCTCCCTCACAGGGTAACACCACAATCCTGGTCGTTGTGGACCGTTTTTCCAAGTCCTGACGTCTCCTTCCTCTGCCCGGTCTCGCCACGGCCCTACAGACTGCGGAGGCCTTGTTTACACACGTCTTCTGGCACTACGGGTGCCTGAGGATATAGTGTCTGATCGGGGTCCCTAGTTCACTTCGAGGGTCTGGCGTTCATGAAACGTCTTGGGGTCTCGATCAGCCTTACCTCGGGTTTTACCCCGATATAAGTAGGTTTCTGCGGTTTTATTGCCAGGACTGGCCGGGGGAGTGGGCGGCGTTCGAGAAGGACTTTCCTGCACCTGACTTACCTTCAACCAGTTGCGCACATCGTGACATAATCAAAGCAAAAACATGTTTCTGGGAATATTTGCAATTTTTCCGCTTATCATGTTGGAAAAAGTGCAACTCCAGCAGTGTGACTGACAGAAGACATGTCCATACTAACAAAGGAACAAAGAAGGACTAACAGTGCAGATTAGCAGCCAAAAAACTGTACCATAGAGGCTCAGAATAAGTTAGAGGAAAAACAAAAATAAATGGAGGAACTTATTCAACAAAGATCAAGTGTAATATATTATAATAATAAAGCAAACTGGATGGAATATGGGTAAAAATGCTCCAAATGATTTATTAATCTCCAACGTAAAAATACTACCAAAAATAATTTACTGAAAAAAATTACAAACGACGGAGTCAGCAATGATTCACCAAATTATATTTTGAAAGAGGAAGCAAAGTACTTTAAGCATATGTTTTTGTTTCAGTCTGTTTCAATCTCCTCTAACCGAGTCAAATTGTATGGATTTTTTTTCTAATAATAATATAAAATTAACAGCCATACAGAAAGACTCATTGTGAAGGTGAAATTACGAGGAGGAACTTCTTGGTGCAATTAAAGCCTTTAAGTCTGGGAAAATTCCAGGGCTGGATGGCATACCAGTGGAAGTATTCCAATCCTTTTATGATATACTCAGAGGATCGTTATTAACGTGTTTTAACCACTCCTATGTAAACGGTAGATTATCAGACACTCAACAAGAAGGTCTGATTTCATTATTACTGAAATATGATACAAGTGGGAAATGTAAAGATCCAGTCCATTATAAAAATTGGAGGCCCCTCACACTTCAGTATTGTGATGCAAACATGCTGGCAAAATGTATAGTGCATAGAATTAAAAAGTTATTGTCAGACATTATTCATTCTTATAAGACATTTTTTTTTACATGGACAATTCATTGGAGATAATATAAGGCAAGTACTGTAAACAATATGTCACGACTTCCACCGAAGTCGGCCCCTCTCCTTGTTCGGGCGGCGTTCGGCAGTCGACATCACCGGTCTTCAAGCCATCGCCACTCCACCTTTCATTTTCCATTTGTTTTGTCTTGTTTCCCTGCACACCTGGTTTACGTCTCCTCATAATTACTATGTGTATTTAGCCCTCTGTTCCCTCCATGTCTGTGTGGGCTATTGTTTATTTGTCGAGCTTGGCACGCTTCTGGCTGGTTTTATGTATTACCTGTGTTTTGTGGCAGTCTGTCCTTTGTACTTTGTTTGTGGTATAATAATAACTTTGTGCTGCCTTACTTGTTTTGGGCATTTGGTTTTGGTGATGCTGTTGCATTCTGGTCTTACTATTTGCCCCAGTAAAGTGCTTCATGTTCACTCAACTCTGCTCTCCTGCGCCTGGCTTCCATCCACCAGCTACACCCACCGTTGACACAATACAACACTATGAAAATCGGGGAAACTTGCCCTGCTGTTCATAGCAGACTGAAAAGGCTTTTGATAAAGTTCAACTGGAGTTTATATATAAATGCCTGGAAGATTTCAATTTTGGAGAATCTCTTATAAAATGGGTTAAAACCATGTATAGTAACCCTAGGTGTAAAATAATAAATAATGGCTACTTCTCAGAAAGTTTTAAACTGTCAAGAGGAGTAAAACAAGGTTGTCCACTATTGACATATCTATTTATTAGGGATATTGAAATGTTAGCTATTAAAATCAGATGCAACAATAATAGCAAGGGATTAGAAATACAGGGCTTAAAAACAAAGGTGTCATTGTAAACATGATTCATGTTTTCTTTTGAATCCACGACTTGGATCCCTCCACATTCTCATTTTATCAGGTAACGACCTGGGGAACAGTTACAGGGGAGAGGAATGAGCCAATTGTAAGCTGGGGATGATTAGGTGACCATGATAGTATGAGTTCCAGATTGGGAATTTAGACAGGACACCAGGGTTAACAACCCTACTCTTACAATAAGTGCCGTGGGATCTTTAGTGACCACAGAACACCTGTTTAATGTCCCATCCGAAGACGGCTGTAATGAACACGAGGGGAGACAGAGAGCTGGTTTCACAGCAGGTGTCTATTGCAAAGGACCACAGGAGGAGGCAGGTAGCTGGGTCCAGGGGCAGGCAGAAGGTCATACACAGGGGGTCCAAAAGGCAACAGTACAGGCAGGGAAAGGGCTAGTGACATCGTCCGGGTGATCAGGCAATAGGTAGATAACAGGAAATCCAATAGGCTAATGTACAGGCAGGGAATAGGCAAAAGGCACCGTTAGTGAGGCAGGCAATACACAGGAGGAGTAAATAATGTGACAAACAGAGCTCTGAAAGACGTGTGTCACAAAACAAACAATACCTCACAGTGATGGGTTGCAAAGAACTGAACTAAATAGTGTGTGATAATGACATACAGTTGTCTGAACAGGTGATTATAATTCAGTTGATTGGGATCTAGAAAGTGAGCTGCGTTCAGGGGTTCTCGGTGTTTGAGAGTGTGAGCTGGAAGCAGACGTTACAAAGGCACCCTACACAGGGCAATGACCCCAATCACTGCCCTGGGGCATTAGGATATTTTTTAGACCAGAGGACAGAGTGCCTCCCTTTGGACCTCCAAAACCACTTCCAGCAGCATCTGGTCTCCCATATTATATTACGTATTGGATCACTAAAATATACTACTTTTACTTAACCATGTAGTTTACCAATAAAATGGTGTGATGGTGATGTGGATATACTCGGTATACATATCCCGAAATAAAAACATTTTCAAAAAAGAAAATGTAACCAGGAAGGCTCATTGAGATTTGCAATCTCTTTTTGTCATGCCCTGATCTGTTTCACCTGTCCTTGTGATTGTCTCCACCCCCTCCAGGTGTCGCTTATTTTCCCCAGTGTTTTCATCCCTGTGTTTCCTGTCTCTGTGCCAGTTCGTCTTGTATGTTTCCAAGTCAACCAGCGGTTTTCCAGTTCTCCTGCTTTTTGCATTCTCCTTTTTCTAGTCCTCCTGGTTTTGACCCGTGCCTGTTTCTGGACTTTGTTCCTTCCTGCCTGACCATTCGGCTGCCTTATCCACGAGCCTGTCTGCCAATCTGTACCTCCTGGACTTTTTGCCTGTCCACGACCATTCTCTTGCCTACTCCTTTTTGGATTAAGAAACATTGTAAGACTCCAACCATCTGCCTCCTGTGTCTGCATTTCGGTCTCGCCTTGTGCCTTGATACTTTTTCAAGAGCATCCTGGCCAAGATAGACAGCACCTAGTCATTACACAATTAGACAGACAACATGAAAAACTTCTAAATTATCTCACTTCAAAACATTTTTATAGAAAGTTAGCAAAAATAGATAAGACCTTGCTACCATGGAAAGGTAAATACCTTTATATTTGTGGAAAAATCACCCTGATTAACTCTTTAGTCATATCCCAGTTTACCTATTTGCTTATGGTCTTGCTTACACCTAGTGAACAATTTTTTTTATTATATGAGAAAAAAATATGACATTTTATTTGGAACGGCAAGCCAGACAAAATTAAACAGGCCTATTTATATAATGAATGAATTCGGAGGGCAGAAATTATTAAATATTAAAGCATTAGACCTCTCACAAAAGGCATCAGTCAGTCATACTTAAACCTGAACTTGTTCTCTAGCAAATTTGTAAGAATATCTCACCTTATGTTCAAGAAAATCCTTTTCCCCTTTATTCAGATTACAGGCAGACTCATTTGATCATTTGTTTTGGTACTGTCCATATGTAGCTTGTTTTTGGTCACAGGTCGAGAAATGGCTGAAGAATTGCAATATTTACCTGGAGCTAACTTAGCAGATAACACTACTAGGTGATTTGAAAAGTCATAGTCAATCGATAAATAACAGAATAATGCTTTTAGGAAAAAAAAGTACTTTCAAATTACAATCTGTAGAAACAATGAGAAAAGAAAGGTTCAGAACTTATGTGAAACATCACAGCACAGTTGAAAAATATATCAAATATAAATCCAATATGGATGGTGTTAAGAGGCATTAGAAGAAGACAAAAATGTATGTTACCAGTTGAACGACATCCATTGCAGGATAAATCAATGTGAAAGTTTACATAGCTGGCCATAATGGATGTTCAATTTTACTTTGTGGCTTGGTTATGTAGGCTTCGTCTAACCAATCGCTTTCTAATACATATAATAAGTGTCATGCCCTGACCATGGAGAGCCCTCGGGGTTCTCTATGGTGCAATAGGTCAGAGCGTGACTAGGGGGTGTTCTAATCTTTCATTTCTATGTTGGTGTGAGTATGGTTCCCAATTGGAGGCAGCTGATGATCGTTGCCTCCAATTGGGGATCATACTTAGTGTGGTCCTTTTCCCACCTGCGTTTGTGGGATATTGTTTTGTTTTGGTTTAGTGCTATGTGTGCTACGGACTTCACGTTCGTTTATTCTTTGTTGTTTTTTGAAGGTTCACTTTATTAAATATGTGGAACTCTACACACGCTGCGCCTCTGTCCGCTCATTATGTATACGACGAACGTGACACAATATCCCAACACTACAGGACCAAGCAGCGTACCATGGAGGTAAAGGAGAGCTGGACATGGAAGGATATAATGGGGGGATGCGAGACCCTTCCTTGGTGGGAGTCGCCAAGGAGTATAGGAGGACAGCGACGACACCAGGGTCCGCGGCCACAGAAACCCCAAGATTTTTGGGGGGAGGTGGGAACAAGGGGCTTTCGGTCGAGCCGAGGAGAGAACCAGAGACTGTCGGGGAGTCGATGGAGTTGTTGGAGGACGGAGATTTTAGAGAGATGATGGTTAGGTGTATTCTGCAGCGCATTTGCCCTGAAGAGTGCCTTCCCAGCCCGGTACGTCATGTGCCAGTTCCTTGCACTTGCCCTGAAGAGTGTGTCATCAGTCCGGTGAAACCTGTGCCGGCTCCACACACCAGGCCTCCAGTGTGCATCCCCAGTCCGGTACATCCTGTGCCCGTTCCTCGTACTAGCCCTGAAGAGTGTGTCATCAGTCCAGTGCCACATGTGCTGGCTCCCCGCACTCGCCCTGAAGAGCGTGTCATCAGTCCGGTGTCACCTGTGCCGGCTCCACGCACCAGGCCTCCAGTGCGCCTCCCCAGCTCGGTACGTCATGTGCCGGCTCCCCGCACTCGTCCACCAGTGCATGTGTACAGTCCGGAGCCTCCAGCGATGGTCTACAGCCTGGAACCTCCAGCGACGGTTCAGTCCGTAGCTTCCAGCGACGGTCCACAGTCCGGAGCTTCCAGCGATGGTCCATGGTCCGGAGCTTCCTGCGCTGGTGCCATGGCCGGAGCCTTCCTCTATGCCGGTGCCCAGTCCAGGCACGGCGTCCAGTCCCGCTCCATGGCCGGAGCCTTCCTCTGCGCCGGTTTCCAGTCCTAACCCTCCCCATCTAGTTTCAGGTTTTGCGGTCGGAGTCCGCACCTTTGGAGGGGTACTGTCACGCCCTGACCATGGAGAGCCCTCTGGGTTCTCTATGGTGCAATAGGTCAGAGCGTGACTAGGGTGTGTTCTAGTCTTTAATTTCTATGTTGGTGTGAGTATGGTTCCCAATTGGAGGCAGCTGATGATCGTTGCCTCCAATTGGGGATCATACTTAGTGTGGTCCTTTTCCCACCTGCGTTTGTGGGATATTGTTTCGTTTTGGTTTAGTGCTATGTGCGCTACGGACTTCACGTTCGTTTATTCTTTGTTGTTTTTTGAAGGTTCACATTAATAAATATGTGGAACTCAACTCAACTTGTTCCGCTCATTATGTATACGACCAACGTGACAATAATACGATGAAATTATATCTTTACTTTAAAAACAATATCAGAATTCCAGTCAATCCAATAAATGTTATACCCCTTGATCTTCAAGAATAGAATTTGGAGATATGGAAGTATAGATTAGCCAAATTGTTTTACCTGAGCATAAACCCCAAACTAAGGACTTATTAGCCAGCCCTTGTTCAGGATTTTGTTGGGACTGGGACTGATTGCGCTCATTGATTTGAGTTGAGAAATAAATGCTGCTCTCATGAAATGGCATGCTTTGAGCACTACTGAAAGTGCTATTTACATGTGAAAAATTAATGCCATGAGCTGCAATTGCTTGAGGCCTATTATATACCTTTTTGTTGGGGACACTTTGATATCTTGATAATATGCAGCTGTTTAAAGGGCAAAACAGTTGAAACAACACAAAACGGCTGCACCGCCTCTGTTTTGGTCAAAAGCTGAGGGATGGGCCTGGAGAAATGTAACCACTCTCAGATTAACAGACAGATCTATGGATGCAAGGACTGACCATTCTAGATATCAAATGTATTGTTTTAACCATGTTATGAGGCTATATAGTGTTTGTTTACATTAACAATGTAAACATTCCAGAAAAACAAGCTTATATTTTGGGTTCTCATGGAGTGTGACAGTTGAACTAAGCTCATGAGGCATTTATAAGCTATATTCTTCAAGAATCAATGGATAAATATACAGTTGAAGTCGGAAGTTTACATACACTTAAGTTGGAGTCATTAAAACTCGTTTTTCAACCACTCAACAAATTTCTTGTTAACAAACTATAGTTTTGGCAAGTCGGTAAGGACATCTACTTTGTGCATGACAAGTAATTTCTCCAAAAATTGTTTACAGACAGATTATTTCACTTATATATCACTGTATCACAATTCCAGTGGGTCAGAAGTTTGCATACACTAAGTTGGCTGTGCCTTTAAACAGCTTGGAATATTCCCGAAAATGATGTCATGGCTTTAGAAGCTTCTGGTAGGCTAATTGACATCATTTGAGTCAATTGGAGGTGTACCTGTGGATGTATTTCAAGGCCTACCTTCAAACTTAGTGCCTCTTTGTTTGACATCATGAGAAAATCAAAAGAAATCAGCCAAGACCTCAGAAAAATAATTGTAGACCTCCACAAGTCTGGTTCATCTTTGGGAACAATTTCCAAACGCCTGAAGGTACCACGTTCATCTGTACAAACAATAGTACGCAAGTATAAACACCATGGGATCACGCAGCCGTCATATCGCTCAGGAAGGAGACGCGTTCTGTCTCCTAGAGATTAATGTACTTTGGTGTGAAAAGTGCAAATCAATCCCAGAACAACAGCAAAGGACCATGTGAAAATGCTGGAGGAAACAGGTACAAAAGTATCTATATTCACTATAAAACGAGTCCTATATTGACATAACCGGAAAGGCCGCTCAGCAAGGAAGAAGCCACTGCTCCAAAACCGCCATAAAAAAGCCAGACTACGATTTGCAACTGCACATGGGGACAAAGATCGTACTTTTTGGAGAAATGTCCTTTGGTCTGATGAAACAAAAATAGAACTGTTTGGCCATCATGACCATCGTTATGTTTGGAGGAAAAAGGGGGAGGCTTGCAAGCCGAAGAATACCATCCCAACCGTGAAGCACGGGGGTGGCAGCATCATGTTGTTGGAGTGCTTTGCTGCAGGAGTGGTGCACTTCACAAAATAGGGCCATCACAAAGCCCTGACCTCAATCCTATAGAAAATGTGTGGGCAGAACTGAAAAAGCGTGTGCGAGCAAGGAGGAATGGGCCAAAATTCACCCAACTTATTGTGGGAAGCTTGTAGAAGGCTAACCGAAACGTTTGACCCAAGTTAAACAATTAAAAGGCAATGCTACAAAATACTAATTGAGTGTATGTAAACCTCTGACCCACTGGGAATGTGATAAAAGAAATGAAAGCTGAAATAAATCATTCTCTCTACTATTTTTCTGAAATTTCACATTCTTGAAATAAAGTGGTGATCCTAACTGACCTAAGACAGGGAATTTTTACTAGGATTAAATGCCAGGAATTGTGAAAAACTGAGTTTTAATGTATGTGGCTAAGGTGTATGTAAACTTCCCGAATTCATCTGTATATAATTTACAAGTTCAAAAATTGAAGTCGGTCAAAAGTGTGCGAGTTTGTGTCCATTAGGCCTATAGAATTTTTTTATCAGCCTAAATTAGATTGAGCAATAAAAGCCCCACTTTTATTCCATAGGCTGGGATCTGCACTGTGCAGCTGTTGCAAGAGCCCATTTTTCACTGGCTGTTGACTGGTTTCAAAAACAATGATTGATAGGCAGCTTAAACTTCTTGAATTCAAACGTTTATTGGGTTCAAATACACATTTAGATTTGTGAACAGCCATCCACATCAACCACAATCCGTAAGGCGCAAAAAGCTAAATGAGAGAGCAGCAGTGTGATTCACATCAATGCGATACGTAGATATCAATAAATGAGTGACATCCGTATCGTCGTAGACTACACCACTGCTGTCATCCTTACCTCCAAGCGTTTATTCAAGTTGGATCATCTTTGGAGGCCGATAGCAGTCGCACCATTGGAAGACATACCTTGGACAGTTGCCTACAAAAGACAGTTTCTGCTATTTTCCCACGATCCATCAAACACATTTGGTGTGTCATCATAGTGGTCTCTGATTTATGGTCAGACTCGCTCACGTTGGACAAATTTAAATTTGCGGCGTTTTCAATGCTGATTTGAATGTCATTGAGAAAACAGCGAAGTGTCAAAGATTGTTTTTTGCAAACATCCTTTCTGAATTTAAAAGTAATCTTCGAAGTAATCATCTAGTTCTTCAAAAGTATCTGTAATCTGATTACAATATTTTTTGCTGGTAATGTAACGGATTACAGTTGCAGTTTTTTTTGTAATCCCTTACATGTGACGGATTACATGTAACCCGTTACTCCTCAAACCCTGACTATATCAAGCATCTACAAAGACCATCTGTGCAAATAAAGGTGTGGCATCGCTCATCTATCTCCATATCCAATTCTCTCAAACTGCGGCATGATCTCCCATAAACCTCAGACCTCAAAGACAAGAGGCGCCATTTTCATATATCACCACCTGCGATCTGTCTGATCATACAGCCAAGAACGCACTGATATCCTTGTGAATGAATACGTCAGAACAGCTGACACTGATTTGCTTCTTTCCTGAAAGTTTTGCTTGCCTCTTTCTCCCATCCAATCCTCCTTACTGCTCTTTCCCTGCTGCACTCATTTTTTGCCAAAGTTAAATAAACTATTGTTAAAGGAATCTAACCATACTGTATGTAGCAGTGGCTAGTAAAAGTCTCCACACCCCTTGCACAGTCTTCACATTTTGCTGCCTTAAAATTAAATTCAAAAAATGTATTGAATTTTTTATTTCACACTGATGTACACAATTATCTCCACATTTCCAAAGTGAAAGAAAAGTGATACAAAAAAATCCAAATGAATAAAAAACGTAATACGCAGATGTCTTGATTGCATATGTCGTTACAGCCCAGAGTAAATATTTAGTGGAAGCACATTGGGCAGCCATTACAGCTGTGAAACATTATGAATAAGATTCTACCAACTTTGAACAACTCTTAGGGCAACATCCACTACATGACCAAAAGTATGTGGACGCCTGCTCGTCGAACATCTCATTCCACAGTCATGGGCATTAAATGGAGTTGGTCCCCCCTTCACTACTATAACAGCTTCCCCTCTTCTGGGAAGGCTTCCCACTAGATTATGCAACATTGCTGTGAGGATTTGCTTCCATTCAGCCACAAGAGCGTGAGTGAGGTTGTGCACTGATGTTGGGTGATTAGTCCTGGCTCGCACTCGGCGTCCCAATTCATGCCCAAGGTGTTCGATTGGGTTGAGGTCAGGGCTCTGTGCAGTCCCGTGAAGTTCTTCCACACCAATCTCGACAAACCGAGGACAGACGATTTTTACGTGCTATGCGCTTCAGAACTCAGCGGTCCCATTCTGTGACCTTGTGTGGTCTACCACTTCGCGGATGAGCTGTTGTTGCCCCACAATGTTTCCACTTCACAATAACAGCACTTACAGTTGACCGGGGCTGCTCTAGCAGGGCATGAATTTGACAAGCTGACTTGTTGGAAAGATGGCATGCTATGACGGTGCCACGTTGAAAGTCACTGAGCTCTTCAGTAAGGCCATTCTACTGCCAATGTACAGTGCATTCGGAAAGTACTCAGACCCCTTGAATATTTTTCACATTTTGTTACATTACACCCTTATTCTAAATTGGATTGAAATTCATTTTCATCAACCTACACACCACACCCCATATGACAAAGCGAAAACAGTTTTTTAGACATTTTTGCAAATGTATTAAATATCAAAAACATAAATACCTTATTTACATAAGTATTCAGACCCTTCGCTATGAGACTCGAAATTGAGCTCAGGTGCATCCTGTTTCCATTGATCATCCTTGAGATGTTTCTACAACTTGGAGTCCACCTGTGGTAAATTCAATTGATTGGACATGATTTGGAGAGGCACATACCTGTCTATATAAGGTCCCACAGTTGAAAGTGCATGTCAGAGCAAAAAGCAAGCCAGGAGGTCGAAGGAATTGTCCATAGACCTCCGAGACAGGATTGTGTCGAGGCACAGATCTGGGGAAGGGTACCAAAAGAAGAAGGTCCCCAAGAACACAGTGGGCACCATCATTCTTAAATGGAAGAAGTTTGGAACCACCGAGACTCTTCCTGGAGATGGACGCCCAGCTAGACTGAGCAATCAGGGGACAAGGGCCTTGGTCAGTGACCAACAACCCAATGGTCACTCTGACAGAGCTCCAGAATTCCTCTGTGGAGATGGGAGAACCTTCCAGAAGGACAACCATCTCTGCAGCCCTCCACCAATCAGACCTTTACGGTAGAGTGGTCAGACGGAAGCCACTCCTCAGTAAAAGGCACATGACAGCCCACTTGGAGTTTGCCAAATGGCACCTAAAGGACTCAGACCATGAGAAAACAAGATCCTCTGGTCTGATGAAACAAGATTGAACTCTTTGGCCTGAATTCCAAGTGTCACGTATGGAGGAAACCTGGCACCATCCCTACAGTGAAGCATGGTGGTGGCAGCATCATGCCGTAGGGATGTTTTTCAGAGGCAGGGACTGGGAGACTGGTCAGGATCAAGGGAAAGATGAATGGAGGAAAATATGGAGAGATCATTGATGAAAACCTTCTCCAGAGTGCTCAGGACCTCTGACAGGGGTGAAGGTTCACCTCCCAACAGGACAGCGACCCTACAGTAAGCACACAGCCAACACAATGCAGGATTGGCTTTGGGGACAAGTCTCTGAATGTCCTTAAGTGGCTCAGCTAGAGCCCGGACTTGAACCCGATCAAACATCTCTGGAGAGACCTCCAAATACAGGTGTGCCAAGCTTGTAGCGTCATACCCAAGAAGACTCGAGGCTGTATTCGCTGCCAAAGGTGCTTCAACAAAGTACTGAGTAAAGGGTCTGAATACTTATGTAAATGTGATATTTCAGTTTTTTATATTTTGTAAATTTGGAAACATTTCTAAAAAATTGTTTTTGCTGTGTCATTATGGGGTATTGTGTGTAGATTGATTGATTTTTATTTTTTATCAATTATCAATTTTAGAATAAGGCTGTAATGTAACAAAATGTGGAAAAAGTAAAACGGTCTGAATACTTTCCGAATGCATTGTATGTCTATGGAAACTGCATGACTATGTGCTAGATTTGATACACCTGTCAGAAATGGGTGTCGCTGAAATAGCTGAATCCACTAATTTGAAGGGGTGTCCACATACTTTTGTATATAAACTCAGCAAAAAAAGAAACATCCTCTCACAGTCAACTGTGTTTATTTTCATCAAACTTAACATGTGTAAGTATTTGTATGAGCATAACAAGATTCAACAACTGAGACATAAAATCATAAACTGAAAATGTTTCACAAACATGTGACTAACAGAAATTTAATAATGTGTCCCTGAACAAAGGGGAGGGGGGGGGGGGGGGGTCAAAATCAAAAGTAACAGTAAATAGCTGGTGTGGCCACCAGCTGCATTAAGTACTGCAGTGCATCTCCTCCTCGTGGACAGCCCCAGATTTGCCAGTTCTTGCTGTGAGATATTACAACCACTCTTCCACAAAGGCACCTGGAAGTTCCCGGACATTTCTGGGGGGAATGGCCCTAGCCCTCACCCTCCGATCCAACAGGTCCCAGACGTGCTCAATGGGATTGAGATCCGGGCTCTTCGCTGGCCATGGCAGAACACTGACATTACTGTCTTGCAGGAAATCACTCACAGAACGAGCAGTATGGCTGGTGGCATTGTCATGCTGGAGGGTCATGTCAGGATGAGCCTGCAGGAAGGGTACCACATGAAGGAGGAGGATGTCGTCCCTGTAATGCACAGCGTTGAGATTGCCTGCAATGACAACAAGCTCAGTCCGATGATGCTTTGACACACCGCCCCAGACCACGAATGACACTCCACCTCCAAATCGATCCCTCTCCAGAGTACAAGACTCGGTGTAAAGCTCCTTCCTTCGACGATAAACGTGAATCTGACCATCACCCCTGGTGAGTTAAAACCACGACTCGTTAGTGAAGAGCACTTTTTACCAGTCATGTCTGGTCCAACAACGGTGGTTTTGTGCCCATAGGTGATGTTGTTGCCGGTGATGTCTGGTAAGGACCTGCCTCTCTCAGCCTATTGCGGACAGTCTGAGCACTGATGGAGGGATTGTGCGTTCCTGGTGTAACTCGGGTAGTTGTTGTTGTCATCCTGTACTTGTCCCGCAGGTGTGCTGTTCAGATGTCCCAATCCTGTGCAGGTGTTGTTACACGTGGTCTGCCACTGCGAGGACGATCAGCTGTCCGTCCTGTCTCCCTGTAGCACTGTCTTAGGCATCTCACAGTACGGACATTGCAATTTATTGCCCTGGCCACATCTGCAGTCCTCATGCCTCCTTGCAGCATGCCTAAGGCACGTTCACACAGATGAGCAGGGACCCTGGGCATCTTTCTTTTGGTGTTTTTCAGAGTCAGTAGAAAGGCCTCTTTAGTGTCCTAAGTTGTCAAACTGTGACCTTAATTGCCTACCACCTGTAAGCTGTTAGTGTCTTAACAACCATTCCACAGGTGCATGTTCATTAATTGTTTATGGTTCATTGAACAAGCATGGGCAACTGTGTTTAAATACTTTACAATGAAGATCTGTGAAGTTATTTGGATTTTTACAAATTAACTTTGAAAGACAGGGTCCTGAAAATGGGGTGTTTCTTTTTTTGCTGAGTTTATATTGTACATTCATAGTTTTTGTCAAAATTGCTCAAGCTCAGTCAATTTGGTTGGGAGTCATTGGTGGACAAGCAGATTTAAGTCAGGAATGAGACTGGAGTATTCAGGAACACTCAACAGCTATTGCAAAGCCATTCTGGTGTGTATTTGGCATTAAAATGTCCCACTGAAAAACAAAACTCTATCCCAGGGTTTGGTATTCAGAAGACTGAGGCAGGGTTCCCTCTAACATTTTACCTGGGCTTTGCTCCTTTCCTATTTCTATTTATCCTGGCACTCCAATCCCTGCCGGTTGCAAGCATACCCATAACATGACAATACTTGAAAATACAGAGGATCGACAACATTGCTTTCACTCTACAGTACAGGCCTGTATGACCAAGTAAAAAGAATGAAGCCTGTGTTTTTGAAAAATCTGCTCCAAATCCTCCATTCTGTTTGCAATAAGGCTGTTAAGCAATACTGCAAAACAACAAGGGCAAATGAATGAACTTTTTGGCCTAAATAAAAAACTACAGGCTGGGGTCACATCCAATACAACACAACATCATGTTGTGGGTATGCTTCTCACCGGCAGGGACTGAGGAGTAAATATAAATATTGAAGGAGCAAACCCCAGATAAAAAGTTAGAGGAAAACCTGCTTCCGCCCGGTCCGGTCCTGGGGAAACCAGAGCTTCCGCACCCATCTCTACAACATGAACCTGTCTCACAGACGCCTCCGTATCCCCCAGTCTGGACGCTATTACTTGTATGCCCAGGTTTACTTCCGCTACCCCTCCCTCACCCACGAGGGGGGTGACCCCCATGGGGGCACCTCCAGCTACCAGCTGGTCCAGTGTGTTTACAAGAAGACATCATACGCCAGGCCCATTCAGCTTCTGAAGGGGGTGGGCACCAAGTGCTGGGCGCCTGACACTGAGTATGCCCTCCACTCTGTCTACCAGGGAGGCCTGTTTTGAGCTGCACCCCAGAGATGAGATCTTTGTATCTGTGTTGTCACCTACAGCTGTGCACACAGAGGACTAATCCAGCTATTTTGGGGCGTTCCGGTTTGACCAATGAGCATGGAGGTTAAGGATGGGGAAAAAGTTATATCACACAAGAGAACACTAAGCATGGACATAGACTGAACAAAAATATAAAGGCAACATGTAAAGCGTTGGTTTCATGAGCTGAAATAAAACATCATAGAACTGTTCCAAATGCACTCTCAGGTTTCTCGCAAAAACTTGTTTACAACCCTGTTATTGAGCACTTCTCCTTTGCCAAGATAATAAATCCACCTGACAGGTGTGGCATATCAAGAAGCTGATTCAACAGCATGATCATTACACAGGTGCACCTTGTGCTGGGGATAATAAAACTGATCTAAATGCAACACAATGCCACAGATGTCTCGAGTTTTGAGGGAGCGTGCAAATGGCATGCTTACTGCAGGAATGTCCATTAAAGCTGTTGCTAGAGAATTGAATGTTAATTTCTCTATCATAAGCCTCCTCCAACATTGTTTTAGAGAATTTGGCAGTACGTCCAACCAGCCTCACAACCGCAGAACATGTGGGCGAGCGGTTTGCTGATGTCAACGTTGTGAACTGAGTGCCCCATGGCTGCGGTGGGGTTATGGTATGGGCAGGCAAGCCAAGGACAATGAACACAATTGCATTTTATTGATGGCAATTTGAATGCACAGAGATAACGTGATGAGATCCTGAGGCCCATTATCGTGCCATTCATCCCCCGCCATCACCTCATGTTTCAGCATGATAATGCACGGCCATGTCGCAAGGATCTGTACACAATTCCTGGAAGCTGAACATGTCCCAGTTCTTCCATGGCCTGCATACTCACCAGACATGTCACCCATTGAACATGTTTGGGATGCTCTGGGTCGTCGTATACGACAGCGTGTTCCAGTTCCCGCCAATATCCAGCAACTTCACACAACCATTGAAGAGGAGTGGGACTATATTCAACAGGTCACGATCAACAGCCTGATCAACTCCATGCGAAGGAGATGTGTTGCACTGCATGAAGCAAATGGTGGTCACACCAGATACTGACTGGTTTTCCGATTCACGCCCCTACCTTTTTTGGAAGGTATCTGTGACCAACACATGTATGGCACCTGTATTCCTAGTCATGTGAAATCTATAGATTAGGGCCTAATGAATTTATTTCAGTTGACTGATTTCCCTATATGAGCTGTAACTCAGTGAAATCTTTGAAATTGTTGCATGTTACATTTATATTTTTGTTCAGTATAGATTACACATTTTCCGACAAGTCTGTGGACAGACTTCAAATCATCCATGGTTATGAAATAGCCAGCCACAGACTTGTGCACAGGCCATTTATACAACTGGCTCACAGGTGGCTTGGCATCAACAACTCTACATTAGAATGGAGGGGTGTGGGCTAATTGGCATTACACTTAGGTACGGAAGCACAATCACTAATAAGTATCACCAGCACTGAGGGAAGAGGCCATTAGAAAGACAAAGGATGTGTGAATTATCCCCAAACACTGTAATGTAGAGGTATACAGCACTACCAGAGGCAACTAAAGCCCTGGTGTCCATAAGGAACCACTCTTCTTTTCTGATAAACAAGAACTCATTCAGCACGAGGGTTCTTTTAGTGTTGAATGTACCTATTGACAATATCATTACAAGCTTTTGTGGTGGATGTGGTTTCATAACTCTAGTTAATTATGGATAAGAAACAAACAATGGGCTCTTGAGGGGTAAAAACAAGGAACAATTAAGTTCTCGTTGATCCTGCCATTATCTTCCAATTTGTACAAAACCTTTAAGGGGTGTCAGTAAGGCTACAAGGGATTTTGATAATGGCCCTCTTGGGAGACCTTCATTATACTGAGAATTCTGCTATTTCTTCTGCTTAGAAATTAACTGCAGTAATTACTGAGGGGGGGGGGGGGGGGGGTTCAGTAACAACTTTTGTGTTGTTCTTCACTATTCTTTAGTCATACAAAGAATCCCAAGCTGGAGAGTAGATCACTAATAAGTGTAGTCTGAGCCAAGTTTGAACTTCCTGTTAAGCACTACGTAGACTCATATCCTAAAATGTGTTATTGACGGCAATGTAAAAAAAAAGTGACTTTTCTTTGACTATGTATCTGACTATTGCTTGAAACAATAAACAGGATTTACTGTCAAGACATCTTCACTTTCTCATGATGGGCATGGAAGGCCACCCAGGCCGTTCACCGACAGCACTGTCATACTCTGGTTAGACCCTCAGGGACAGACTTAACGGGTTCATGATGTTGGGAGTGAGAATGACTCCAAACTCGTGTACTGTACTTGTTGGTGAGTAACTGGGCACAAAGAGCACATATCTATTCATGTGAAAGTTAACATGGTTTTAATTCATAGCAAAGCTGAAATGACAGGGGGAATAAATTATTCATCTTTCACATTTTTGAATCTCAGGTGCACCTTTACATGAGATGGTAGTGATACAAAACCATTGCAGATGGTAGTGATACAAAACCATTGCAGAGAGGATAAATACTAATACAAACAGACACACAGTTTAATAATGTAACTCTAGCTACACCCCCCCCCCCCAACAACAAAAAACCTGATAAGTACTTTATTTGTAAATAAAGTGCATTCAAAATGAAATATGAGACCCTACAGTTAAAATTAACTACAGTATACAAGTAATACAACAATGGAGACACACTTATGGATAAAACAGGGTGTCAACGAATCCATAAACATAGCTTAAGAATGGCCACCATCAACCTGCTCAAGGTAAAAGTGAGATTTGAGCATTCCTCGCAGGGCAGGTTCCTCAGCTCGGTTCGCGTTTAAGAGCGTACGCTACACTTCAGTCGCTCATTCTTAGTGTGGACTTTGACGTCTTACGACACGAGGGTCTCGTGAGACAGTAAGAGGATGAGTTAAGAGGGAGAAAGAGATCCAGAGTTCTTCACTAGTGTTGACAGGCCAGTCCTCTCTCTAGATCCGCCAGCCCTTGCCTGGGGCTTTAGCAAGAAGACAAGGAAGTGAGCGCAACAAGAACACTGGACACGTGTGCCCCTCTATATGTATGTCAGACGAGGAGATAACAGGAAGACGATATGAGATGTGACATACTGGAGACCTCTTCCTCCTCTCGATCACTCCATAATATACCAACACTGATCTTGTCCATGACCTCAGACTGCCTGTTAAGACTGATCATCACTGACTTGATGATTGTGTAGTGTGCTGGATAAAGTGATCGGTGTACTTGTGATGCAAGTATATGGGTGCAATAAATACTAGTCACTGAAAAGGTCATGAAGCTCAGAAATATAGGGGTGCGTCTTCAAAATGAGTAATGCATATTTTCACGGTTGCACTTTTGAGTGTTACTGATCAGTTGATAAAGTTTAGTAATCAGTCCCTCCTGGATTGCACCGGGCTTTTTGGTGATATTTGCAGGACAAAAACCTTGCCTTCGCTGCGGCAATTCTGACATTTTGCATGTGCTGATGAGGGAAGCATTTTGTTGACGAGTGGCTTGATTGAACCACATTACGCTGTAAATGTGCAGTGATTGGCTGAGATTCACCGTTTGCCCTGCGGTGATGGGTCAGTTTAACGCAATAATTAGACTGTTTCACGTGGAAATTGTTGTGGTGATTGGTCAAATTTGCAAGCCATCGCATAATATGCCAAATTGACAAAAAAAGAAGAATCGATAGCAGAATTCTGGAGAGACTAAACCGGTTAGTGCTGGTTAGCGCACAGTAGTGCCTCCCTGTGGTCAAAGAGGATAACCACAGCACGCATGTTTCCGAGGAAGGTTATTTTAGTCTGTAATAGTGTGTCTGTCATCTCCTGGTCTGTGTCAAAACCACCACCCATTACATGACAACAACAAAAAAGACAATGCCAAAGAAACATACATTTCTTTGGAGCTAAAGTGTTTAGCTATTACACCCGGGAAAAAGACTTGAACACCGACATAAATATGTCAGGCAGACAGTAACTTCACACTTTCAACTGTGATTGATAGGTTGAAGCTGATTATTTCCACTCCTAGCTTAGTGATTGTATGGGGGTTAAGTTTTCAAATGGCAGTGGTTTGGCTTGTCCCTCAGGATTCCAGACTTGGTCTCAGCTCCTTTAGGATCCTTGGTAGCTCTAGGAGACACATGCTATACTTGAACAGCTGACGAGGAAGACCACTCCTGCCTTCACGGCCAAGGGGGAAAAATTTTCTCCCCGTTACCGACGGTCATTTAATTAAGCCATAGACTTTCTCCTAAATCCAGTTCATCGTTTGGGTCAATCCTGGAAAGCCAGCTTGCTGTTGAAGTGCAATGAATTCTCTGCCTCTATAGTTCTAATGAAGCGGTCAGTTGTCACTGCAATGCTTTCATAAGTGGGAGGAAATCCACTAGTTAGACATGAACATAGTGCAATGGAGTTGGCCTGGAGACCGGCCTGGGTAAAAGCTGTGGTTCCACAGTGGTGTCTGGCCAAAGGTTCTGCAGCTGGTACTGAAGCATCAGTTGAAGAGGATCGAGTCTGGGTCCCGGTTGGCTATCTGGGCCACGTGCTTCAGAATGTCCTTCTTTGTGATAATCCCCAGCAACCGACTGCAAGATAGACAGGGACAACATGTCAGAGGTCTGGACTTCTTACCATATAGAAACTCTTTTACATAAGTAAGTTCTGTCACTTTTTTGGTCTGTCTTGGGGTTTCTGTTCAGTTCTACTCATGAATGTACACTACCATTCAAAAGTCTGGGGTCACTTAGAAATGTCCTTGTTTTTTGAAGAAAAGCACAAAAAAAAATTGTACCATTAAAATAACATCAAATTGATCAGAAAAACAGTGTAGACATTGTTAAAGTTGTAAATGACTATTGTAGTTGGAAACGGCTGATTTTTAATGGAATATCTACATAGGCGTACAGAGGCCCATTATCAGCATAATGGGTAATGAGTAGTACATAGCGTTTTACGAGATATTCAGTTTTTTTGTAATTTCTCGCATGCAATAGCCTTAATTTCTCAGAACAAGAATAGACTGAAGAGTTTCAGAAGAAAGTTATTTGTTTCTGGCCATTTTGAGCCTGTAATCAAACCCACAAATGCTGATGCTCCAGATACTCAACTAGTCTAAAGAAGTCCAGTTTTATTGCTTCTTTAAATCAGGACAACAGTTTTCAGCTGTGCTAACATAATTGCAAAAGGGTTTTATAATGATCAATTAGTCTTTTAAAATGATAAACTTGGATTATCTAACACAATGTGACATTGGAACAAAGAACAAAGGTTGCTGATAATGGGCCTCAGTACGCCTATAGATTTTCCATTAAAAATCAGACGTTTCCAGCTACAACAGTCATTTACAACATTAACAATGTCTCCACTGTATTTCTGATCAATTTGATGTTATTTTAAAAATGGACAAAAAATGTGCTTTTCTTTCAAAAACAAGGACGTTTCTAAGTGACCCCAAACTTTAGAACGGCAGTGTATAGAACTAGTGGTTCCTAGCTACATAGCTAGTTCTCAGTAGCAGGAGCTTTACCCATTGTGTGTGATGAGGCATTGGCGCAGGCCCAGCTTCCTGAAGATGTCCACCACAATGTCCATGGCGGTGTGGTCTGTGACAGTGAAGGGACTAAGGTCCATGATGCCCCGAAGCTTCAGAGGAGGGGGGCTGCTGGGGGGCTGAGGGGGCGTGTACTCCGTGAAGAAGATCCTCGAGGTGCTCACTATCCCATCCTGACGCTGTCTGGCATTATCTGAGAGGGGAGAGAGGGTTTTTACAGAGGAGTGGCAGAGACAAATAAAAAGGTGTTAAATACACTGCTAATGACATTGAGAACGTTTACATAATAATTAGTCATAATTAGATATTCAACTGATTACGGCAGAAGGCAGATTACATTAGTCACGCTAACACCTTACTCCGCTTATCTTAAAATTAAAACACCCGTTTTTTTTATTTTTTGAAATCTTTTGAAATATTAGGACATGTTAAACACCTTAATCAGCGTTCCAGCGGCATATTTGATCTACGGATGTGCTAGCAACAGCTGAGCGAGCCTCCCTCTCTAGTGCGAGTGAAGTTGAGCTCAGAACAACAATGTACGCATCTTAGAAATAGTTTGAACATACAAAGTTTGTATGCCCCGACTCAAATATGCGTTCCAAAAAAAACAAGCCCGCTGTGGAAACAAAAGTTTATTTTGATTTGGTGATTTTCGGCATTGATCAGAGTGCCACCAGGTAGCCTGATTTCAGAATGTGTCCGTGTAAACAAGACAATGCTTCTTGCAAAGCATGTAAACGTTTTAATCAAACCATCATATTCACCTGACTATCCACGATAATTGCCTTATTGTGTCCATGTAACCACACTCAGTTATGATGACATTGAACATGTTGGTCAAAAGCCAGCACCTAGCACGACACAAGACGATGACCCATCATCCATACCTATGGAGATGGTGAGGTCCCTGCGCAGCACGAAGCCCACCAGGCGCTGGGACTCATGGGAGACCACCACGGGGAAACCGCTGTAGGTGGTCTCTGTGATCATGGTCTCCACGTCCTCTACCGTCATGCCGTCCTGGGTCAGTACGGAGAGCGGCGGGTCACTGCGACGCGGCCGCATCACGTCCATGGCCAGGGTCTTATGGCTAAACTCCTCCTTGGCCTCCAGGAAGGGGTAACCGTTGAGGCGGATGTGCGCCTCGTAGATGCCCTCGCGCCGATGGCGTCTGCCACCCACTTGCTGGTCATGGCCGCGGCCATCAGGGGCACGATGTACTCCAGCCCTCCGGTCAGCTCGAACATGATGACCACCAGGGATACGGTCATGCGGGTCACCCCACCTGTGGGCACAGAGAGAGGGCTGGAGGCAGAAGTCTCGAGGCTATGCCTAATGTCGATATTTAACCAGGAACAAAGGAGTTCAGAGTAAAGACAAAACCAAGTGAAGAAAACACTCGTAGACATGCAAGATGCCAACATACAGCACTCTTGCAGCCCTTGCCTAAGCAATCAGCAGGCCTTGCCTAAGCAATCAGCAGGCCTTGCCTAAGCAATCATCAGGCCTTGCCTAAGCAATCAGCAGGCCTTGCCTAAGCAATCAGCAGGCCTTGCCTAAGCAATCAGCAGGCCTTACCTAAGCAATCAGCAGGCCTTGCCTAAGCAATCAGCAGGCCTTACCTAAGCAATCAGCAGGCCTTACCTAAGCAAGCAGCAGCCCCCACCATGGCGTAGAGGCCTGGGGTGATACAGTCAGCACCAGGAGAACACCAGCCCCTGAAGATCGCCCAGTCATGGTGGTAGTAGGCCAGCTGCTCCATGCCTATACCCAGCAGCCTGCCTGCAATCGCCCCCACCGCCATACTAGGAATGAACAGCCCGGAAGGAACCTGGAGGAACGGAAAGACATGATTTATAGAAAAGACTCAAATCCCATGGAAGAGCTCGCATTGAAATCATACAAGTAAGCGGTGACATCTCTGGACAGATGTGCCATACAGACAGGCGACGGTAGAAGGAACGTGGTCCTCTCGTACCTTCATGCCGAAGGTAACCACGGTGATGAGCATCTTAAAGACAAGGGCCAGGGACAGCTGCCACATGGCCGTGTAGACGTCATCTCCAGCAGGACGGTCTGGCAGCTCGTTGCTGCTCTTGGTGACGTTGGCGTTGTCATAGTTACACAGCTTGGAGGAGTCCAGCAGGCCACAGTCATTGAAGAGCTCAGAGATGAGCTCGCTGGTGCTGGTGCGGGTGTAGCTGTTAGGGAAAGCCACCACCGCCGTGATCGCGGTGACAACCAGCACCTCCAGGACCGGGTAGTGGCCCAGCCACGTGGTCTTACGCCGCCGGCACCACGCGATGTTAGCTCGGATGAAGAAGGCACCCCAGATGCCGCCGAAGATGCCAAGGAGGACGAAGGGTACGAGCTCCAGGAGGTGCCAGGGGGTGTGGAACTCCACGTAGAACAGCACCAGGCGGCTGTTGCCAAACGGGTTGATGGAGCGCAGGGTGAAGGCTGCCACCAGGGCCGCGAAGAACGACCGCCACAGGGTCTTCAGAGGGAAGTAGTAGCTCACCTGGCAGGATCATGAGGAGCAGGACAGTTATCATAGACAAATGTCAACATTTGAATTCAATGTTCAATTTAACTTGAAGAGTAGTTCAACTTGAATCAGAAAGCACATAGATTTGCATAAGAAGAAGAAGCCAAGGCGCTTCTCACCTCTTCCAGACTGAAGAGCACTCCTCCTATGGGGGCACCGAAAGCCACAGACACACCAACGGCAGCAGCAGCAGACAGAACCTGACACAAACAACCAAGGAGAAGGTGGAGATCAGTGTGTCCTTCCACTAAGCCTTTATAACACAGCACGACAACAAAGCTGAATAACAGCTCATATAATGCAGTGAATCAACGGCAAATATCTCAGGCGCAGTGCTAACAGAATTGAGAACGATAATTGCTGGCACTGCACTTCCATTCATACTAGCTCGCTGTGGCAGGGGAGAACAAGCATCACCTTGGGGTATATGTTTATTGAAATCGTAAACCCACAAGACCATCTACAGGCTATTTATAATTTCATGGGGGTTTCCCACGCCGAGTCTGACTTGAGGCTCTCTCAAATTCTTTTGACACGGTGTCAATGCAAAACAACATCAGTGTTCCTAGTTTTTGGAATTTGTGTCAGCTCCATGAAAAAGACTGTCAAAGGTTAACCTGTCCATCCATATAAAATGTGCAAATGTTTGTGAATAGCCCACTGCTATTGTTCCTCACCTCTCTGCGCTTGGCCTCGTTCTTACGGTACTTGGTGAACAGGTGGCATAGGATGTTGCCACAGCAGCAGGCCACGTGGACCAGGGGCCCCTCCTTCCCCAGGCTGAGCCCCGACGACACAGCCAGGACCAGGGTGATGGTCTTGATGATCAGGGTCCACTTCCCCAGGTACCCTCGGATGATGAACCCACTCAATATGGTTTTGATCTGGGAGAGAAAAGAAATATCACGGGTAAATGAACCACATCATTTGTCCTCTTTCAAAAGACATATCAAACAAGGCAAGAGGCATAAAGTAGTCGTACCTCTGGGATTCCAGAGCCACAGGCATAGGGGGCGAAGGCCCTGACCAGTGTCACAGCCAGGAAGGCGAATAGTAGAGCCCAGCACACGTACATTAGGTAGTTCGTAATGTACGCAAAGGGACCCTGCAGAGAGAAATGTCACAATAAGACTGACCAAAATAAATCACGTAAAACAAAAACAATGGCTCGAGTAGTACAATTTTAACCCACCTCTGTCGTGCCAATGATGAGCTCGGCCCAGCTTTTCCACTGGGGACACTTGTCCCTCTCCTGGAACGTGGTCTCGTTGGAGGTCCAACAGCAGTGCTCATGGTTGAACCAGAACCCGTTCAGACAAACCCCTTCCTTGAGGTCTGTCATCCAGTGGGCTGATATGTCGATCCCACCTGCCAAAGCACCTGGTATAGACCACAAGGTAAAATTACCAACACTACCAATGGTTTCCAGGGTGTTGCTGTGAGGGGTTTAGTAGAAGGGATCAAATGAAAAAGTCTAATGATAAACATCTGTATCCGTTTAGACTGACCTGACATGAGTCCGATCAGCAGCATGAGCAGCCATCCAGAGAAGGCATCACTGACACTCTTCACCAGCGCCCATGTGGACTCTTTGCTTTTACTGGTAATCTACAGAGAAAGACGTAAATATTCAGCTGGGCTGAAGTGCGATTCGGTATACCCTTTTTCCATTGATCACATTCACTCTTCCAAGATCTCGTCGAGCCAATCGAACCCAATACTGACATTGACAAATTAAACAGAGAATTGGAAGAATAAAGAAAGAGACTGGACAATTATGGCATTCTATTGGAGTATCTCTCAGGGGCCTAGAATTAACAATTCTCCCTGCTTTTGTCTTAGAAGACAGTCATTTAATGCAGAGACAGGACAATATTTTGAACAAATGCTCTCTAGATTCTCATGTTGCTTGTCATTGCAAAGACTAATGCAGAGATAGAGATAATGTGACAGAGTGCTACTACAGAGTGATTTTTTTTAACCCTTTTTGCTCCCCAATTTCGTGGTATCCAATTGGTAGTTACAGTCTTGTCTCATCGCGGCCTCGGGAGAGGCGAAGGTCGAGAGCCGTGCGTCCTACGAAACACAACCCAACCAAGCCGCACCGCTTCTTGACACAATGCCCACTTAACCCGGAAGCCAGCTGCACCAATGTGTCGGAGGAAACGCTGGTGACCATGTCAGCGTGCACCTGGCGACCGTGTCAGCGTGCACTGCGCCCTGCCCACCACAGGAACCGCTAGTGTGTGATAGGACAAGGACATTCCTGCCGGCCAAACCCTGCCCAAACCTGGACAACGCTGGGCCAATTGTGTGCCGCCCCATGGGTCTCCAGGTCGCGACACAGCCTGGACTCGAACCCAGAATCTCTAGTGGCAAAGCTAGCACTGTGATGCAGTGCCTTAGACGACTGCGCCACTCGGGAGCCCTACTACAGAGTGCTCACGTCACTTCCTGTTGAACGCAGAACGAGGGAGAGCTCTATTTGATGTTTTGGAAAGTTTTGAAAATCTATTGAAAAAGTTTGGTTAATAGCTAGCTACCTTTTGAGTTTGGATCCCGTGACACGGTTGGCATCAGTTGCTGAAACCACTACTATCTGTCCTGTGATCCTGCCGACCAAGGCCGGGTCTGAGGAGCTGCTTGGCGTAGAAAGTAGCCCAGTTGCTAGCTAGCTAGCTGCCTATCAAGCTAGCAGGGTTTTATTGAGGGCTTGAACGCAGCCTGTAACGCGGTTAGCCATTGTGGCTGGGGCTGTGGACTTTCCTGGGCTTGTGACTGGCTAGATCCCTGCTGTTTGTTGTTGTGTTCAATCTACCCTGTGACCTGCCCTGTCTGGAACTGCGATGAGTGACAGCTTAACCTACGTTGCTACCATGACAAAGACCAAAGCCAGCAGGAGTACCACTGAGGATAGTGATGTCTATCACAGGTGAAGGATATTTAAAATGAACAGAAAGGAGTTCTACCAACAAAATTGCTTCAGGTTTTTGGCCAAATACTGATGGAGTCAACTAATAAAAGAATAGACCAGAGAGGTTCAGGACCTGAAGAACAATTTTCAGGGTCTCCCAGGGTCAGCTCGATGAGTTTAAACATGAGAACGGGAAGATGACAGCAATCTGTAAGCCATTGCGAGAGAACATCAGTTCTGTATGTGAATCCATGATGACATTGACAGAGAAATCAGACTCTCGAGGGAAATCAAGGTAGAACAACATGCTCTCTGGTCTATAGCTAGCTACATGTTGAAATGGTTGGCAATTTAAATGGCTACCACTCTATAGACCAGTTACGAGCAGCGCCAGCTGAATACGTTACAAATTAGGGATGCATGACATAAAATCGGTGAACATATCTGAATCGGCCGATATTAGCTAAAAATGCCAACATCGGCATCGGCCCGATGTCTAGTTTAACCGCGATGTGCATACCTATATAATCCAGCCACCTATATAGCCATGTCAAATGCTGCGCTTCACGTGCAGCACAGCATTCCTAATATAGCCCACAATGTCTGCTGTGTGGACTGAGCAGTTGAAAGAGTAAGAACATTTCAGCGAGACAACTCAAAGGTGAAGGCCATTAACGCCAAGATAATGGAATTAATTGCCCTTAACAATCGACCGTTCTCTGTCGTGGGTGAACTAATTTATTTTTATTTTACCTTTATTTAACTAGGCAAGTCAGTTATGAACAAATTCTTATTAACAATGACAGCCAAACCCGGACGACGCTAGGCCAATTGTGCGCCACCTTATGGGACTCCCAATCACGACCAGATGTGATACAGCCTGGATTCGAACCAGGGACTGTAGTGATGCCTCTTGCACTAAGATGCAGTGCCTTAGACCACTGTGTCCATGTGTGTGTTAACTATTAAACTGTACTAGAATGCTTAAAAGGCCGCTAAAATCAGTGCATCACTATTACAAATGGTTAAGAAATCTACAAAACGAAAGACAACACATTCACAGTCTGCAGCTGAGCGCCACTACCCAACACACATGCCAAAAGACAAAAGGAAGAACCGCAAGCATCGCACAAAACACAGGAGGGGGGGTGAAATGCCAGACGGGGGGGGAAGGGTGAAATGCCAGATTTTCTGTCTGAAATGCCAGTTCCCTTTGCGTTTCCTGGCAGTGAGGGACTGCTTCAAAGACTATCACAACATGCAAAAGCTACGGTGAAAGTGAAACCTAATCTTTACCTGGGATGTAAAACGAACAAGAATGCCATTTTAAATAGATCAGCTCATTTCTATTTTTGCACCTTTTTTTTGTGAAGGACACATGTCTAACCAAGTTTGAGTTTGATAAGACTTTTTATGTATATCTGTTGCTTTTGTATTGTTTTTGTAAACAGTTCATTTGTATGTGGGACCAATACATTGGATATGCCTAGGCTAACTTTCTAGAGGTTGAAAAAAACACTTGGATATCCCCTGTATGTCCCCCGACACCCACACAATGTTTGAGAGAGGTTGGTGTTGTAGAAATTGAGTTTTTATAGTGAACAATAACTTTTAGGCACGTCCAGTGTACAAAAACAGTGCAATTACCACATTCAAAATCTTTGGACAGGTTGAAAGGACACTTGAACGTACCCTGGATACCCCATCAAATCAAATCAAATCAATCAAATCATATTGACACCAGCACAATGTTTGAGTGAGGTTGATATGGTAGAAATTGTGTTTTTATACTGAACAAATAGAATTTAGGGATTGCAAATATGTAATAGCACTTGAATTATCTAATTTAGAGACATATGCCACTTGAAAAACGGACACTTGAAAAACGTCCTGTGACCACACCTGACACCACTAACTAAAACATCTGCCCATTTGTAGTTGTTACAGTTGAAGTGGGAAGTTTACTTGCCAGACTTGTGGAGGTCAACTATTTTTTTTCTGAGGTCTTGGCTGATTTCTTTTGATTTTCCCATGATGTCAAGCAAAGAAGCAGTGAGTTTGAAGGTAGGCCTTGAAATACACCCACAGGTACACCTCCAATTGACTATTGTCAACCTCCAATTGACTATGTCAATTAGCCTATCAGAAGCTTAAAAAGCCATGACATCATTTTCTGGAATTTTCCAAGCTGTTTAAAGGCACAGTCAACTTAGTGCATGTAAACTTCTGACCAACTGGAAATGTGATCCAGTGAATTATAAGTGAAATAATCTGTCTGTCAACTATTGTTGGAAAAATGACTTGTATCATGCACAAAGTAGATGTCCTAACCGACTTGCCAAAACTATAGTTTGTTAACAAGAAATGTGTGGAGTGGTTGAAAAACACATTTTAATGACTCCAACCTAAGTGTATGTAAACTTCCGACTTCAACTGTATGTCTATCAATACCATTTTTTCCCTGATGTTGTTCACATGTTGTGGAAGCCATCTGATGCGTTTCCAGCTGTGGGAATCAATAATTCACTTATAGCTTGTCAATGAAAGATTACTTTCAATATATATATATATATATATATATATTTAAATGGTTATTTTGTGTGTGCTTGATCTTGTGTATTCTGAACTATGTAACTCCTATCTTCTGATTGTTTCCTCATAATCACCCAGATGTTTTCTTTCCAAATATACCAAGTTTTGACATGTCAGAATCATGTAATTACACATGAATGGCAGTTACTCGTCTATTTTGGCAGAAATCTACATTTTTACGTTACATTTAAGAGGTTAAGGACCAAACAATTTACTGGTCGCAAAATAGTTGGTAGATATTTGATGTACCGATTCCATGGCACGTTTTGTGTATCAGTTCATAAACCAACGCTGGATTCAAAACTTATTTTCCATTTTAAATTATTATACAAAATTCTTGCAACCAATAGAATGTTATATAAATGGGGGATACAACCATCCCAGCTCTGCAGATTTTGCTGCGAAGAGACAATCATTAGATTACTTGTTTTGGTACTCCCCATAATGTAGCTTGATTTTGGTCACAGGTTCAGGAAGGGCTGAAAAATTGCATTTACTTGGAGCTAACTCTTAAAATAGCACTGCTGGGTGATTTGGGAAGTCATAGTCAATTGATAAGTTGGTAAAATGTATATAGTATGCATGAGCTGGAATTAAAAGTGTTGTTGTCCATTAGTTTACTCCAATTAGGGGAGGGGTGCTAGGGTTAGGGGAAAATAATAAGGAAAATATATTTTTTTTTAAATGTTAATATTATATATATATATATATATATATATATATATATATATATATATATATATATATATATATATATATATATATATATATATAGATATATAGACAAAAATATATAAATGGGTGATAAGAAATTATGCAGACAATTACATTGTTAGAAGCCACAATATAACTGCACTATTAAAGCTGATGAACCTATTTTTTTAAAGAGTGAAATTGATGCATACATTAATAACAGTGCTTTAGACCAAGGTTGGATTACTGAAAAGGAGAGGGATTTCCTCATCACCCCTCACCCAGTATGTTCAGCTTACTATGGTCTACCTAAGATTCACAAGAAACTACCAGATCCTCCTCTGAGGCCTAAAGTCTCTGGTAACGATCGTCTCACAGAACCCCTATCCCAATTTGTCCATTTTTTTTTCATTTAAAAGTTGGTTCCTTCCCTCCCAGCATTCAATATCGACACCACTGATGTGCTAAAGACCCTTGAAAATGTCCAAGTTGAATGTAATGATATACTTATAACTATGGATGTTCAAAGTCTTTATACAAACATCCCCCATGCAGAAGCCCTCTCCCACTAGCTATAGCAGATACACACCCTGAAGGTCTGCTGCCCCCTTCTGGTTTTATTTGGAAATTAACAAAAATGGCGTTAGCTATTAACTTTGCTCATTATGCTGGCTCTTTTTACCTAGAGTATGAAGAATACAATTGAACAAAGCTGAATAAAATGGAAAGAATATTTTCTCCAAACGATTTGAGGGAGTATGCACATGCAGCTAGTCTGTGCTGAGCGTTAAGAAATAAGTATTCCTATATGCTTAATTTAGAGTTATTAATGTAACTTTGGTTGTTCTACAAACGTTGGGATATGTTTGGATTTTGAATACATTGTACGACATAATGTGACTAATGATGATTTGAAAAAAGGTTGCTTGAAAGGCATGAGCTCTGCTTTGTTTTTTTTTGCGCAGGCTGCACACTACATCAGTCACAATTTGACAAGCACTTGATAATGCCTAGAATTTCACAGCAGCATCCCCTTTGTGTGTCCTTAATTCACCCTAAAAGAATCCATGCCATTCGCAGCCTGTGGCCGTAGTGCCCTTCTTCCTGAGTGCTGCGAGCTCTATCACATGATCAGGTCTTTCTCACAGGCTACAAGTGAAGACAGACACATCGGGGATGCAACTGCACGCGTCCTTATCCAATTCCAAGTGGCATATTGAAGATATTGGAAGAACTGTCCACATTTACTTTTCATCAGCCAACAAGATGAGGAAGCCCAACGAACAGCAAAAGCACTATCCCCAATAGTGCAAAGGTTGACCTATTCTATTCTGTTCTAGAAATAAATATTCCAAACATAGAATATTAGATAGATCCCAAATTAAACAGATCAGAACGTTTATCTTAAAATGTTGATAAACTATTAGGCTATTTCTTCACACTATAAGCGCAGCAATGCGCACATGGCTATAAGTGCGAACGTTCCATTAGCGGAAAACACCATTATCAAAAGTGACCGCAAATGCAATTATGCATGTAATGCTTTTATTATAAAGGTGCATTTTTATGGTGAAAATTATCTTCCCCAAACTTGAAACTCACGCTGCTTATATATGTTGATTATCAATGTTACCAATGTTGATCCAAGCAGTCGGATGTGTGTTTTTGTCTTGTACCCTCCTGTCCCGTGTAAACATCGTTTTTCCCTGTATGTTTTTTTATTTTATTTTTTATTCCATGTGTAACTCTGTGTTGTTGTGTGTCGAACTGCTGTGCTTTTATCTTGGCCAGGTCGCAGTTGTAAAGGAGAACTTGTTTTCAACTAGCCTACCCGGTTAAATAAAAAAATATGCTAGTTAGGCTCTACACCCCTTGTAAAGTGGATTAATGTGCTTAATTTTAAGAAGTTATTTGGCCACTTTAGTTGTGATACAAACCTTATTAAAACATATAGGCCTACGGGCTAGGCTACATGAGATTTGCACCTATGTTTCGAAAAAGTCACACAAAAAAGGCATTGTTTCTTATGCTGGGCATCATTCACAAGTGATAGGCTAATATTATCACCCATTAGACTAGTCTTGATTTAACATTATTTACATATAATAAAGAATATATTTGTGAAATTTGTTTCCGATTTAGAATGGAACATGATTTAGAATGCACCTGCTTCGAAACAGGGGCAGCGTGAAAAAATGTAATCTATGCACTTAAATAGCGAATGGAGGACGCTTTTCCCTGTGGTTTGTTTTCATGTCAGCCAGGTAAGCTATACCCCTGTAGTAAATATAAGCAAAGTTCTTAATATTAGGAAAGTTGAGAAATAAATATAGTAGGCCTAGTCTATAGAAAGCTGATCCTCCTCTTTTTAGTAGAGGCCATCACTTTCTCTTTTCTCACGCAATTGCATAGTCTATTGAAATGTTGCGCAACATGAGCTCATGGACTCTCATGGAGTGTTTTATTAGATTTTCAAATACATTTGCATTCATGTCAGTGTGATTAGAGGGACAATAGAGTGCTGAGTACCAGGTAGTTAGGCTACGAATTACCAAGTTTGGTAGGCTATGAATGACCATGAGCAGCATCAGAGCATGAAGAAGTCTAATTACCATGACCGTGGAATTTGACTGCCTTCATGACCGCCGGTGTGGCTGTAATACGGTCACTGCAACAACCCTAGTTACAGTGCCTTGCGAAAGTATTCGGCCCCCTTGAACTTTGCGACCTTTTGCCACATTTCAGGCTTCAAACATAAAGATATAAAACTGTATTTTTTTGTGAAGAATCAACAACAAGTGGGACACAATCATGAAGTGGAACGACATTTATTGGATATTTCACACTTTTTTAACAAATCAAAAACTGAAAAATTGGGCGTGCAAAATTATTCAGCCCCTTTACTTTCAATGCAGCAAACTCTCTCCAGAAGTTCAGTGAGGATCTCTGAATGATCCAATGTTGACCTAAATGACTAATGATGATAAATACAATCCACCTGTGTGTAATCAAGTCTCCGTATAAATGCACCTGCACTGTGATAGTCTCAGAGGTCCGTCAAAAGCGCAGAGAGCATCATGAAGAACAAGGAACACACCAGGCAGGTCCGAGATACTGTTGTGAAGAAGTTTAAAGCCGGATTTGGATACAAAAAGATTTCCCAAGCTTTAAGCATCCCAAGGAGCACTGTGCAAGCGATAATATTGAAATGGAAGGAGTATCAGACCACTGCAAATCTACCAAGACTTGGCCGTCCCTCTAAACTTTCAGCTCATACAAGGAGAAGACTGATCAGAGATGCAGCCAAGAGGCCCATGATCACTCTGGTTGAACTGCAGAGATCTACAGCTGAGGTGGGAGACTCTGTCCATAGGACAACAATCAGTCGTATATTGCACAAATCTGGCCTTTATGGAAGAGTGGCAAGAAGAAAGCCATTTCTTAAAGATATCCATAAAAAGTGTCGTTTAAACTTTGCCACAAGCCACCTGGGAGACACACCAAACATGTGGAAGAAGGTGCTCTGGTCAGATGAAACCAAAATTGAACTTTTTGGCAACAATGCAAAACGTTATGTTTGGCGTAAAAGCAACACAGCTCATCACACTGAACACACCATCCCCACTGTCAAACATGGTGGTGGCAGCATCATGGTTTGGGCCTGCTTTTCTTCAGCAGGGACAGGGAAGATGGTTAAAATTGATGGGAAGATGGATGGAGCCAAATACAGGACCATTCTGGAAGAAAACCTGATGGAGTCTGCAAAAGACCTGAGACTGGGACGGAGATTTGTCTTCCAACAAGACAATGATCCAAAACATAAAGCAAAATCTACAATGGAATGGTTCAAAAATAAACATATCCAGGTGTTAGAATGGCCAAGTCAAAGTCCAGACCTGAATCCAATCGAGAATCTGTGGAAAGAACTGAAAACTGCTGTTCACAAATGCTCTCCATCCAACCTCACTGAGCTCGAGCTGTTTTGCAAGGAGGAATGGGAAAAAATGTCAGTCTCTCGATGTGCAAAACTGATAGAGACATACCCCAAGCGACTTACAGCTGTAATCGCAGCAAAATGTGGTGCTACAAAGTATTAACTTAAGGGGGCTGAATAATTTTGCACGCCCAATTTTTCAGTTTTTGATTTGTTAAAAAAGTTTGAAATATCCAATAAATGTCGTTCCACTTCATGATTGTGTCCCACTTGTTGTTGATTCTTCACAAAAAAATTCAGTTTTATATATTTATGTTTGAAGCCTGAAATGTGGCAAAAGGACGCAAAGTTCAAGGGGGCCGAATACTTTCGCAAGGCACTGTAAGAGTTAAAAGAACAAGGAAGTAAATAGTTGTAGATCACCTCTCTGTGGCGGTCGCGGTCTTTGGACTTCTCCCGCACCCAGTCTATGGTGTTAAAGTCCTCATAGGTGCCCACCCCTGGCACCGGATCATCCAGCAAGTCCATCAGTTTAGGCACCCCGTTCACCTCCTCCATACCTGGGTTATCCCCTGGACGAGAAGGGAGAGACGTGAGGATTTAAAAGTGTCACACATTCTGGTGTGAAATAATACAAATAAAATAACACATTTGCAATACCCATGACTTGTTTTGGCACAAAAGATGTGTGTGTAAAATCAATACAACACAGACAGGTCTTACCACAACATTTGTCTCGGTCCAAGGGTGGTACATCCTCTGTATTAGAGAAGTCTAACGTCGCCCCTGCTATCTCCACCATGTCCTCGTCACTTGTGCTGCTCTCGTTGCAATATCCGGTGTTATCCATCGAGAATCCTAGCAGAATACACACAGCATAAGGTCAGGGTCCAAAATCAGAGAGTTCAAAGGAATCCTCCACCTAACTACATTCGCTAAACTAGCTACATCTGGGGGTGAGACGTGAGCTAGCTAACGTTGGCTAGTTAGCTCCGTCTGTTTTAATGTATTGTGTTCGACTGGCTGTTGTGGTTAGCTTCTAGCTAAATACTGACTGACATCAACCGGCATGGAACCTAGCTAGCTATTTATCGAACGTCGTTAGCTAACTAACGTTAGATAGGTGGCTGGACAGCTAACTAAAGCTAAGTTAACGCGGTAGCATCAGCCACACTCTCATAAACCTTGAAAGCAATAGTAAGCACAGAGCTTCCTGTGCAAGCACATACTGTTGACATCATATTAATAAAATAAAACAAGTCGTTATTACTTCGTTTGATGGATTTCGACAGATAACTCCGCTGTTGTTATCCTATCGGATTTTAACCGAATTCCAACAACTTCCTGCCACAACAGACATTGAGAGCGGATCCCAGATGCTAATACTGATCAGTTTATCGTTGATGGATTATTCCTTTATTTCCCTAAGGATTCTGGCTAGAAACCCGTCACAATGGAAATAGAGTAGATTTTATTTGACTATTGAACCCACCAGTACAGCAAACAAGGATCACATTATGCCTCGTCTAGTCCCCAAACTCATTGCCAATGATGATTCCCTGGGCGTCACACACAGACCTGTATATTTGCATGTATGCAGATGACAAAGTTAACAGCATTAAGTATTTTGGTTGTATGTTCATTATTGAAATCAAGCACTATTTCTTCAAGCATGCATTGTAGAAGGTTCAATGACTCCTCAAAACTGTCAACCTCATTGTTTTCTAGAAAATAAACACAGCACAGACAATGGTGAGAGTTAATATCCTAGTGTACCCTCAGTTGAATAAATCAGACTTTGTCCACAGTGCATATGTAGCCTAGTGACCTTTCCTTGGCATCTCTGCTTCATCTGCACCAATATTTGGACATAGGATTAAGTGAAAACAATACGATAAATAAATCACCTCCACCAGTTCAGTACTTTCACGACAATCAATGACTGGAATGCAAGATGATAGATAGCCAATTCAAATGAAATGTTATTAGTCACATACACATGGTTAGCAGATGTTAATGCGAGTGTAGCGAAATTTTGTCAATTGACATGTAGGCTGGTCTACAGAATTAGTCTGGGGTATGAGTCAGTACAGGTCCATCAAAGCTGGGACAAAGAGACTGAAAAACAGCTTCTGTCACCAGGCCATCAGACTGTTACAAATTGAGTCACCACCAGCCGACCCCCTGTATGTGCTTCTGTTCCAGACTCTGACATGCTTGTTATAATATTTATTGATTTACATTTTTAGGATTTGTGTGTATTGTATTGTTAGATATTACTACACTGTTGGAGCTAGAAACATAAGCATTTCGCTGCACCTGCATTAATATCTGCAATAGCATCTGCAAAATATGTAGGAGACCCACAAAATTCGATTAGATTTTTTAAATAATCAAACCTGGTATAAAAGTCTGTGCATGGAGACCTAAAAACTTCCCAAAATGATTGTGTTATTTATTAGTATGACAAAACATCCAAACATGTCACAACACGGGTCATGAATTACATCCTCTAAGTCACCGTGTGGATATTTTTATTCCCTATGGCTACATTGTTTCTGGTCCTGGGGCTATTATGAATATTTATGACTAATTCTGAATAATGAGTGGAAGCTGCATGCCACAACTCATAATCCCAGTTCTTAACACGTAAATCTCTCTTTCCCCTGCCACTGCTCCACCAAAGATTAAGCTATGTGAAGTCCCACTGGGCACACACTGGTTGAATCAACGTTGTTTCCATGTCATTTCAATGAAATGACGTTGAACCAATGTGGAATAGAAGGCGTCTGTGCCCAGTGGGGATTTACAGCTACATTTAGGAACACAATATGTGGTAGCTGTTTATATTTTTGCTTTTTTGTGTTAAATGCATGATTCTGCTGACGCAAGATCTACTTTGATTGAACTTTTCATATTAGGGGCCAAAAGAAAAAGAAACACTCAAGTGATTTGGACTCATGGGTTATTCCGAGCCAGGATGGCCCAAAGATATGTATGATGTTTTGGATCTTCCTGAAATAAAATACATAGAAAGGTCCTTTAAATAAATGGATAAATAATTAATTAAATTTGGAAAATGTGTGACATTTTGGCTTTACCCGGACCTTCTTTAAGACACTACAATGATGAGTCTGTAGATGAAGCCAGTCTTGGTGACATTTGAAACCTTACCGTGTGCTCTGAAATATGAGAAGTGTTTATATTAATAATACAATTTATTTTTTACATACATTTAGGGATAATTAACCATATCAATGTAAATATCTCAAAAGTAAAATTGTTGATGTTGTTCATTTTTAGACATGTGTTTAACAATATACTCTATTAGTCCATACAATTTCCAGAGTGGGCTCTCTGGTACATTTGAAGATATGACCCATGTTATACATATCATTTGGCATTATAGGTAATTAATCAACCACCAGCAGAGGAAGTTCCCTTTGAATCCATTTTCTGATTCACTCTGTTGGTGGTGCTCATAAAATGAAAAATAACTTCAAAAGTAGCAGAGAGCCCACTCTGGAAATGTGATGTACTTGTAGAGTATATTGTTTAAAACAATGTTTAAAAATTAGCAAAACCAAAAAGGGTACTTTTGAGATATTTACTTGATATGTTTTATTATCTATAAATTAATGTAAAGAAATTGTATTCTTAACACTACTCATATTTCAAAGCAGACGGTAAGGTTTCAAATAACACCAAGACTGACTTTGTAGCATCTACAGACTCATTGTCAGCATGACGGTTCAACCTTAAACACACTACTGTAGTAGCTACTGCTACTTCTTTAGCACCAGATAGGTCTCTGCTTTGCTATCCACAAGAAGCTGAAAGGATACAAAAGATTGTTGCTCTGACTTGCATCGTCTGAAAATGTATAGATTAACAGTGAAAACGAAGACATTGACAGTGAATCCACATCAACATCATCCTCACCAACTTGAAACATCTGCTATCTGAGCAGCAAAACCGATCGCTGCAGCTGTACATAGTCCATCGGTAAATAGCCCATCCAATTTACCTACCTCATCCCCATACTGTTTTTATTTATTTACTTTTCTGCTCTTTTGCACACCAGTATCTCTACCTGCACATGACCATCTGATCATTTATCACTCCAGTGTTAATCTGCTAAATTGTAATTATTCGCCTACCTCCTCATGCCTTTTGCACACAATGTATATAGACTCTTTTTTTTATTTTTTCTATTTTTTTTTCTACTGTGTTATTGACTTGTTTATTGTTTACTCCATGTGTAACTCTGTGTTGTTGTCTGTTCACACTGCTATGCTTTATCTTGGCCAGGTCGCAGTTGTAAATAAGAACTTGTTCTCAACTAGCCTAACTGGTTAAATAAAGGTGAAATAAAAAATTATAACAAATATTGGAATAGAGAGAGCAAAATCTCCAGGTTTGTTAGATAATAGTTGGAGAGAGAACCATGTCAAAGTACTGACCGTGGGATGTGCTAAGTTCGCATACAGAACAACGAACTGACCAAAGACCAAGGGCAGACATCAATCTCCGTTTTATGTGTAATACACACCTAATGTTGTATCTTGCATGCCGTCATATCTTGGACATGTGCCAGTTTTAAGTGATCTCCAATTATCTACTTGAAAGTAATAGGAAGAATGCTGTGCATGTAAATCGTAACCTACCAATGGAAATCAAAGACTGGATAAGAAAGTCAACACATAGATGAAAATACATCTGTAGTATTAACTGCAGTGTTTTTGTGGACATTACTGTAGTACTTACTATAGTGTTTTTGTTTTATTATCTTTGACATAGAAGTCAAGGCTTTCTCTTTGCAGAATCCTACTGGAGAAATACTAAAATACAACATTTTCCATAACCTGTAGGTAGGTAGGACTGAGGTCTAAACGGATAGCTTAGAGATTCTGTTCCTTCTATAACCTGAAGGGAACACAATATATGGTGGACTGGGAGGGGTATGGCCCAGAAGAGCTATATACTTGAGGTTTATCACTCATGGGTGGCACAAATTGGGATACAGGGGAGGAGAATGGGCAAGGCACATGCACATTTTAATACTGTAGTAATTATATTTGTTTAAAGTTGTGTTTTTGCAGACATTACTGGACTCCTGAGTGGCGCAGCAGTCTAAGGCACTGCATCTCAGTGCTAGAGGCTTCACTACAGACCCTGGTTCGATTCCAGGCTGTATCACAACTAGCCGTGATTGGGAGTCCCATAGGGTGGTGCACAATTGGCCCAGTGTTAGGGCTTGGCTGGGGTAGGCCGTCATTGTAAAATAGAATTAGGCCAGGGATTTAAACAAATTCAATGGAGTGGTTCTCTTTTTAAGGTATAGTAAACTCACATGTACATTAAAAGCACGTTAACTTACATTTGTATGTGTTGTATAATACATCAAGAGTCTGAAACAATGATCACCAGTCAACATTGCATAAATGTCCATGTACAGTATAACATCCTATCGTGTTTACTTGTAATATGTAGTATGCAATGTTAACTGAAAAGGGTGTAAGCAAGAAATGCTATTATCAAGAGGCAAGAGACTTTATTTTTTAAAATAGCACACCAAAGATTTGCTCACAAATTAAAGCAATGGTGAAATATTTTCATAAGAGGAGAGTGTAAAGAAGTCAATGTACTCTGCCTGCCCACCTTGATAAACAAGAGAAGACAAACTAAAAGCTCCAAAAATAAAAAGCTTCTTTTGACTGGGTAATTGTAACCTGTATGTCACCTCATTGACCCTCTGGAGAACCTTGAATGGACCCACACACCGGGGGCTCAGTTTCTTGCAGGGCAGACTGAGTGGGAGGTTCCTGGTAGAGAGCCAGACGCAATCCCCAGGATGGAACACAGGGGTCTCACTGCGGTGACGATCTGCCTGCTCCTGACGATTGACAGCGCGCTGGAATCTCACATGCGCATTGTTCCACATCTCCTCTGGGCGTCGGAACCACTCATCTACCGCAGGAGCCGTGGTCTGGCCCGGGGTCCACGGGGCCAGGTCCGGCTGGAAACCCAACACACTTGAAGGGGGTCAACCAAGTGGAGTGACGTAGAGAGTTCTATGCGTACTATGCCCAAGGAAGGAAACGTGCCCACTCACCCTGCCAGTCCTGACAGTGACTCCTCATGAACCTCCCCAGCTCCTGAGTCATCCTCTCCACCTGCCTGTTAGACTGAGGCCGATACCCAGATGTGAGGCTAACCTTGACCCCGAGCTTCTCCAAGAAGGTCCACCATACTCGAGGTGTGAATTGGGGGCCACGGTCTGAGACGATGTCCTCTAGAAGGCCATAATGCAGTAAGACCTGCTAGAAGAGTGCCTCAGTGACCTGGAGAGCAGTGGGAAGACCAGGAAGAGGGATTAAACTACATGACTTGGAGAATCACTCCACCACCAGAATGGTGGTGAAACCATCAGAAGGGGGAAGATCAGTAACAAAGTCAATGACAGATGGGACCAAGGTCGCTGAGGCACGGGAAGCGGCAGGAGATTCCAGGGGGACTTGGTTTGAGCACACACGGAACAGGAGTTGACATACTGCATAACATCTTGCACCAAGGTGGGCCACAAGTATTTCTCAGTGATGGAATGGATGGTGCAAGAAATACCTGGATGTCCATTGACGACAGCTGTGTGTGCCCAGGTCAGCAACCGATCCCTTATCCCTGTGGGAACGTAGATGTGTACGGAAGGACAATTCCGGGGTGCAGGCTCCCACTAGAGCCTGGCGGATGTCCACATCTACGTCCCAAACCACTGGACTCACGACTCGGGAGGATGAGATTATGGGTGCCCTCTGGACAGGAGCCTCTCCTGAATCGTAGATACGGGACAGGGCATCAGCCTTGATGTTCTTAGACCCTGGGCGATAGGTCAGCGGGAAGTCGAACCTGGTGAAGAGGGCCCACCTGGCTTGGCGCATATTCGGTCTCCTCCCTGTCCGTATGTACTCAAAGTTCCAATGGTCGTGAGGATGACAAATGGTTCCTTGGTACCCTCCAGCCAGTGTCACCACTCCTGATGCCAACTTCACCACCAAGAGCTCACGATGGCCAATGTACTTCCTCTCTGCGGGGGACAGTTTCTTGGATACAAATTTGAATGTGTCCCCCTGTCTTTGACAAAACTGCCTCCACACCCACCTCCGATGAGTCTACCTCAACCACAAAAGGTAGTGTTGGATCTGGGTGTTTTAGTAAGGGGGCGGAGGTGAAACGCCCCTTGAGACGAAAGGCCTTGTCGGCTGCTGGAGACCAAAGCAACCTAGGTGAGAGGGGCAGCGACGGTACTGAAATTCCTGATGAAGCGGCAGTAAAAGTTGGCAAACCCCAGAAACCGTGGAACCCCTTGGTGGTTGGGCCTGGAAACTACCGTATCTACCTTGTCCTCCATCCTCACTCCCTGCGGGCTGATTTGGTAGCCCAAGGAGACAGCCCTCTGATGTAATTGGCACTTCTCCGCCTTGACGAACAGGTGATTAGACAAGAGGCGTTTCAGGACTGCTCAAACGTGAGTGATGTGATCCTCCAGGTTGGTGGAGAAGATCAGGATGTCGTCGATGTACAGTCACCTGACGTCAGAGCCTGTCCCTGAACACCTCGTTGACGAATGCCTGGAACACTGACGTATCATTGGCTAAGCCAAAGGGCATAACCAAGTACTCATAGTGACCAGACATCGTGCCGAACCCCATCTTTTACTCATCCCCCTCCTGGATGCGAATGAGATTGTAGGCACGCCGCAGGTCCAGTTTGGTGAAGAACTGGGCCCCGCAGAGCTGCTTGAGGGCACCAGCGGGAGAGGGTACCGATACTTCGTGGGGATGTCAATGAGTCCACGGCAATCAATACAAGGGCGTAATCCTCCCTCCTTGGCAATGAATAAGAAGCCAGCCGGCGCAGGGGATGTGGACCTGCAGATGAAACCCTGTTGGAGCGCCTCTTGAATGTAGTCCTCCATGGCCTGGGTCTCAGCCACTGACAGAGGGTAGATGTGTTTGCGCGGCGGTGTAGCACCGGAAAACAGGTCAATGGCACAGTCCCAGGGGCGATGAGGAGGAAGACAGGTAGCGCAGGTCTTGGAGAATGCCTGCCTTATCCCGTAGGAGTATCAGGATCTGTTGGGCTGGAGGGCAACCATAGGACTCTAAACCAACGTGGAACCACAAGGGACAGGAAAGCAGGTCTACTGACATTCAGGTGACCAGTCTGTGATTCTCATCCTCAACCATGAGATCGTAGGGTTATGGCGTTGAAGCCAAGGTAGGCCGAGGATGATCTTGTAAACTGGTGATGAAGGGGATGTTTTCCTGATGATTGGACTTCACAGTGAGGGTGAGTGGTGGGAGATGTGTGTGATGGTTCCGAATCCTAGAGGCCAACAGTCTAGACCTTGAACCTAGGTTCTGGACTTTCTAGGGAGTTTCTCCTAGCCACCGTGCTTTTACATCTGCATTGCTTGCCGTTTGGGGTTTAGGCTGGGTTTCTGTTCAGCACTTTGACATCAGCTGATGTAAGAAGGGCTTTATAAATACATTTGATTGAGAGGAGAGCAGGTAATATTGAGGAGGGATGGGTCTGATCCATAAAGTTCTGTGGCGCCGGACTCCACTAAAGCTGTAGACACAGGGCATGAGGGACAGTCAGCCAGAGTGATGGGAACCTAAAAGAGTCTAACAGGAAGAGCAGTAGATGGAATACTCACTTCTGGTTCAGGTGATGTAACATCACATGACCATCCCTCCCTCTGCTCTAGAGTATCCCGGATTCTGAAGTAACGGACACCGCTGGCGCTTGTGCCCTCCCTGGCCACAGTACAGACAGAGCCCCAGCTGCCTCAGTCTGCGGCGTTCCGCGGTGGGAAGACGTGTGACCCCTACAGCCATGGGTTCAGGCTCTGAGCCCAAACACTCGCCAGTGGGAGAGAAGCGATGTAGATGCCAACGCTCCCGGAAGAGGTTAACCAGACGGCCATCGCAATGAGCGTGTCCAGAGTGAGGTTGTCATCTCGGCAGGCCAGTTCCGTCTGGACCTCCTCTCGCAGACCTCTTCTAAATAAAGTGCTGAGCGCCGACTCATTCCATCCACCGGAAGATGCTACTGTCCAGAAGGTAAGCGCATACTCAGCAGCCGTCTGATTCCCCTGCTGGAGCAGACGCTCACCTCCCTCTCCGCGGGATGATCGAAAATACAATTAAAACAGAGCCATGAAACCCTCATAAGACTCAAGCTCCCCCCGCCCCCTAGACGGCCGTAGGCCATTCCAATGCCCGCCCAGTCAGCAAAGAAATAACTGTGGCAACCGTAGATGTCTCGGTGGTGGGAGCTCCCATCTGATGTGCGAAATAGAAGGAGCACTGAAGGAAGAAGCCACGGCATTTGGATGGCATCTCTGACCTGAGCGGGGTTGCTGAATGCCCTGACTTGTTGGGTAGACTGGCTCTAGAATATCCTCCACTGTTGAGACGTTGTAGACTGCGGAGAATATTTTCCATGGCCATCCCCAGTTGACAAAGAAGGTCGTCTTGTTCATTGATCATCTGGGAGATGTCCGGTTACCCTGCTGCTACCATATTTTTAGTTGGTATTCTGTAATGATGTGGCAGTGAAGTCAGAAGCAGGTGAAACGTTTTAATAAAACAACAAAACCAAGAACACACCACTAACATAAGGCAGACCACCGATACACAAGAACAATACCATCTGGTAAGTGAACCTGGGAGAGTGACATATAAAGGGGAGGAAAAGATGAAGGTAATGAAGTCCAGGTGTGAATCATAATGATTCACAGGTGCGCGTAATGATGAGTTCCAGGTGTGCGTAATGATGAATCCAGGACCGGTGGTTAGTACTCTGGCGATGTTGTCTGCCGGAGGGGAGGAGCAGACGTGACACATTGACTGCTCATATTGATGGTATATATATATTTCCACATTTTGTAGACTTTTTGGTTATAGCTTTATTTGTATGAAATATATAATATATATATATATATATATATATACACACTTTCAAAACTTTATAACTTAGCATTAATAACTTTATATTTAACTTGATGTTATAGTTTATGACAACTCCATCTAATGACATTGTTACGTTGTTCTTTAGAAGATGCTAGTCAACTGTACACTGGGTATAGGCCTACTGCACACAGAAAATACAAACCAACTGGTCTGTGAGCAGCCATGGGCAGTGTAACAGATACTGTGAGCAGAACGCACCCGCCTAGACTTTGACATTTGCTTCCCTCTCATGTTCTCATTCGATGGTGCAACTACATAACAAGCTGTATTAGAGAGAATGTCAGCGAGGTTTGAGGGCTGAAATTCAAGCAAAACATCAAGCAACATCATGAGGAGCCGTAGTAACTCTGGGGTGAAACTCGACAATTATGCACGGATGGTTACGAAAACAATACTACGTCACCAGGTGAGTGCAGTGTGGGCCTATTTATGACAATAGGTTACCCTTGACATGCTGTATGTGTAGTAGCCTACTTATTTACCCATGTTCAGCTCATGTAAAGCAACAAATAATAATCCCATGACTGACACTTAAAGGAAAACTCCTCTAAAAAACTATATTTTGGTCTTGTTTTTCATTAGTCAACTGTTGATACAGTCCCAAAATGTGTTTGCATGACAGCAGTCAAGTTTTCAAGATATTGGCCTCATGAGGATGTGATCGATGACACTTTGCTTCTAGAAAGTCCAATATCTTGAAAACTTGACTGCTGACATGCAAAACATTTTGGGACTGTATCAACAATGGACTAATGAAAAAAAAAAATACCAAAAGATAGTATTTGAGTAGAGCTGTCTTTAAGTCAATCTCAGATCGATTGTCTGGGGCCAAGTTAACCTCCTCTTTCATATAAAAAAGTAATGACCATCATGCTTTTAGGGAAAGAAGATTTTATAAGTATATTAAACTGCGAGTTTCACCAATTCCAGTCCCCTTGCTTAGTGGGTCTGGGGTATTCCCTGGGATCATTTCTATGTAGACGGAATGAGAGGCTCAGTTCTAGGCTTTTTAAAAGGACTCCAACTCCAAAATGAATTTTTATTGAGGTTCTATACTGATCTAAAAAACGCCCTCTCCAGAATCGATATGACGGAAATCTGAGGCCCCGCTAGGCCTAATTACTAACTACCAAACAGAAACTGAAATAACAATTTACAAATATAATTTGTATTTTAAACTGCACTGCTTGCCTATTGGAACAATTCATAATTTGTCACATCAGTCAACATAAACGGCGGTTAGAATTCATTCACTATGACTGGCTGATTGTGTGTAAATGATAGTGGATTTTGATTTACAATCAATTGAAATCATAGGAAGAAATAAAATCTCAATGATTACTATTAGTTTGATTATTATTATGATTATAATTGCATGTGAATGCTTACACATGGGTGATATTGTGTGTAAACATTCATGTTAAGTATGTATGTATGTATGTATGTATGTATGCATGTAATCACCATGTATCTGTGTATGTCCAGTGTTACTGAATGTGATGCTGTGTTCCTCTTATGACCAGGATCCGGTGACGGGGCTTCTCCCAGGGGACCCGGAGAACCACCATGCCTGGGTCCGGGACAATGTTTACGGCATCCTGTCTGTGTGGGCCCTCAGCCTGGCCTACCGCAAGAATGCTGACCGAGATGAGGACAAGGCGAAGGCCTACGAGCTGGAACAGGTGGGAGGGCCCTTCCAGTTACCTGTCTGTCTCAAACCAGTATTGTTTTTAAAAAGTTTGAATGGGAGTAACGCAAGTATATCTTTTCTAATACTTGGCTGACAGTAACCCCTATAATTATCTTCACGTCTGTCCTTGGCATAGGGATTTAGCAGCTGTAAATAGACCTAAATTGGTACGGCCCATGATAGGTCAGTGTGTGTGTCTGTTCCCACATGGAAATGCCAGGGGGCAGGCCATTGCGCTGGGGACGGGTTTCAGGTTACTCTGATTCTGCTGGCTGATGGGGGAGGTTGAAGGTCATAGTTGAGACTGGGTGCTGACTATCTCTCCCTCTATCTCTCCACAGAATGTCGTTAAACTCATGAGGAGCCTGCTGCAGTGTATGATGAGGCAGGTATGCAGGCAAGGATTGTGCCATTCACAGTTGTGAATGTGGGCCATGGAAAGAGTTTAATCACACTTCAGCTTGCATGCTGTGGTGGTTCATTTCTAATCGAGCAAAGGAGATCAAAGGAAAGGTCACTGTTTGAAATAAACATGTCGATAGATCAACATACTGTACACAGATGACAGAATATGACCTGTGGCTTCTCTTTTAGGATTAGCCTACAAACTGCATTTTTTTTTTTCTATTGACCTCAAATGAACTGGTCTTAAGTCCTGGTGTTTGTGGTTGTTCCATTTTTCTCAGATTGACAAAGTGGAGAAGTTTAAATACAGCAAGAACAAATCTGACTGCCTGCACGCCAAGTATGATTCCCAGACAACTGCCACGGTGGTGGGAGACAATGAGTGGGGTCACCTGCAGGTGGATGCCACCTCCATATTCCTGCTCTTCCTGGCCCAGATGACTGCATCAGGTAAACTCATACTCCACTGTGTGCCCCAGTGGCATCGGCATGATTTTAGCAATGGCGTGGACGCATTTCAGCACAGGGTCTGGAGGTCTTCCCCCCTCCAGCATTTTCTGCATTTAAAGGCCCAGTGCAGCAACAAACAAAAAAATATAAATATCAAATTGTTTCTGGGTAACGATTAAGTACCTTGCTGTCATAGTTTCGCATTAAAATTGTCAAAAAGCTCCAAAAACAGATTTTAGCCCCAAAAACGAATTCAAGCAGTAATTTTGCAAGACTGTCTGGGACTGATCTGAGTGGGGAGGGGTAGGGCGCCAAAGCAGTGCATTAACCACAATGTGGATCAATCCACCAACATAGAGGGGCCTAATGGGAGGGATATGTAACCTGGAAATGAGCTGTTATTGGCAGAGAGGTTTCGAACTCTCTTTGTTATTGGTGTATTAACTTATACCACCTGGTGATGTCACCTGGCAAGCCAAAATTTCACTCATGGAAAACCTGTTGATGCGAAAGTCCTGTGAAGATTGAATTTTCAACCAGCAACCATTACATATCACATAACATTTTCACACTTTTAAAGTGTTAGTTTCTTCAGCTGTTGTATAAATATGATACTGTAAATATGAAAAACAGAATTGACTGTACAAAGATTGCCATTTTTCCATTCCTATAATTGTGTATCCTGTTTTCGGCTAACAATGCCTGCAGTACCGCGGTCGGCCTGGGAACTTCTGTGGTTTCAATACAGGGGGCAGTCATTCTCCCCTGATTTGCACCCAAAGATATTGAAAATGTGTCAGGTTCCTGTCATGCCAAATAGTGTAAGCTGGCAAATAGTGTTCACCCCCTGCGTCACAATGGGCTAAAACAGGGTCACACAGGGTGTTTTTTGGTAGTCTTACAAATCTTCATGGTATCAAAAGTATACACCACACACACACATGGTTTTGGTTCAAATTGAAGAAGGCACCTGTCCCATGTCAGATATTGAGTTAAATGTGTTTAAGTTTGGGTTTACATCCCAATATTACACTTTATATACAGAAGATTAAAACATTTTTAAAAAATACTTGTTTGTTGTAATTAGGTGTACACGAAGAGGGCTATTCAAAGATGTTCCAGTGTTCATTTTGTAGATTTAGTTTAGTCTTAGTCACATTTTTTGTCAGTTGAATAATGATTTAGTGTAGTTATTGTCAACATTTCGAAAACAGTGGGCCATTTTAGTCAATGAAATGCCCTTTCGTTTTAGTCACGTTACATTTGTATTGCCTCATTAACCTATAGTAAGCATACATCACTGACTTTCATGTGCACAAACATACATAGCCTTGTCCTACCAGCATATTTTTCTGCATAACATATCGCATAAAGAAAGGGGGAGTGAGTGAGTGAGAGAGAGAGAGAGGGGGGGGGGGGGGGGGGGTAACTCAAAACACATTAGCTAGATCTCTAACACTAAATATATTACCCACTGCTAGTAGTCATGTATTAATCTAACAGTAAATGCAATGTCCTAAAAACAAACGATGCAGTTGTAGCCTGCAACTCTATATGCGCTTGCAATGGATGATGCGCAATTGCGCATGTCCTGTCTAAAAGCCATATAACAAATCCCAGTTGTAAAATAGTTGCCATTAAGCTCAATATTAAATCAAACATGTTCCTTTCCTCTCAACAACTAATTAGCTCACATTTGTTTCTCTTTAAATAAATATGAGCTTGCGCCCGTTGTAGTCTTCTCTCCTCGAGCTGTCGTATGCTGTGGAGCTTTTGTAAGGACTGTAAAGCCACTGTCAATTATCATTACAAATGATTCAAGTAGTTTCTTCAAAAGCTATGGATTTCTCCCAATTGCTTTTGAAATGTTCGAGAATCAGAAGCCTTTTTTCTCTCCCGGAGCGCACATCATAAGCCCGCTCATCACAGCAGCAGCGAAACATGCCCAGGGCCAGGGCAGACACGTTCATTACAGGACTCATGATGATAATGTAGTTTACTGTTTGACCAAATGATGGTTTTTAGCAGGCCCCCAAAAAATAGGACGTTTTGAGCGAGGTCACCATGTAATGAATGTTCAGCTCGCACTAATGCGGCCAATGGGAAATTTGACTCACAGCCAAGTCAAAAGCTAGCAAAATGGGAGTAAATGATCGCAGACTGGAGCCCTGCCCTTGACATACTATAGCTATTGAAATCAAAGTTCTGTCGTAAGTAGTGGTCTGATAGGTTGCAGCAAGCTAACTAAGTAGTCTTATCAATCTGTTATTACCTGAGCGTATTTGTTGGAATGATGCGCTTTCAGATGTCTCTTGAGGTTGATGGTATTTTTTTCCCTGTCAACGTTTCTCCCGTAGAAACGTGGCATTTGGTCTTGTTTGAATCAACACAATAAGCAAAGTGGCTCCAAACGTAGCCCCTTTTTCCACTGGGAGTTTGTGCCACCAGGTTGCTGCCAGATTGGAAAACAATTGGAGGACAGAGAGGTGACTGGTGAATGATCTGTGCTGGGTTTCTCAAAAGCGTTATGAGCACTATGATCATCTTAATTCCATTGAAACTAAATGGACGAAAGATGATTTTAGTGCTCCTGCTCTGAGACCAGGTTGCAATGCTACAATGGTTTTGGGAAACCTAGCCCTGGGCATGGTATTGATTTTCTACCCCATTGCAACATTGCAATGAGAAAGCCTTTACAACTCTGTTAAGTCAAGCATGCTTTGGGTTGGACCCAACAAATAACACTGAAAAGCTCTCAATCTCCAAAAACTATTGTTAGCAGATACGCTAGTTAGCATTAGCTTGCGAAACTACCTCTTAGCTTCCTTCATACTGGACACATAGACATAAAAGAAGGAAGTCTGTATAGAATACAAATATTCCAAAACTTGCATCCTGTCTGCAACAAGGCACTTAAGTAACGCTGCACAAACTTTGGCAAAGCGATTCACTTTTTGTCCTGAATACAAAGCATTCTGTTCCAACACAAGATATCACTGAGTAACATTGACAGGGCTTAAATAATTTTCAAAAGAATAATGGACAAATATTGTACCATCCAGGTGTGCAAAGCTCTTAGACTTACCCCCAAAACACTCACAGCTTTAAGGTGTTTCTAACATGTAGGGGAGTATAAGGGGGTGATGTCACGTCCTGACCTTAGTTACTTTTTTATGTCTCTGTTTTAGTTTGGTCAGGGCGTAAGTTGGGGTGGGCATTCTATGTTGTGTATTCTAGGTTTTGTATTTCTGTGTTTGGCCTGGTATGGTTCCCAATCAGAGGCAGCTGTCGCTCATAGTCTCTGATTGAGAACCATACTTAGGCAGCCTGTTTTCCCACTATGGGTTGTGGGTAGGTACAGTGCCTTGCGAAAGTATTTGGCCCCCTTGAACTTTGCGACCTTTTGCCACATTTCAGGCTTCAAACATAAAGATATAAAACTATATTTTTTGTGAAGAATCAACAACAAGTGGGACACAATCATGAAGTGGAATGACATTTATTGGATATTTCAAACTTTTTTAACAAATCAAAAACTGAAAAATTGGGCGTGCAAAATTATTCAGCCCCTTTACTTTCAGTGCAGCAAACTCTCTCCAGAAGTTCAGTGAGGATCTCTGAATGATCCAATGTTGACCTAAATGACTAATGATGATAAATACAATCCACCTGTGTGTAATCAAGTCTCCGTATAAATGCACCTGCACCGTGATAGTCTCAGAGGTCCGTTAAAAGCGCAGAGAGCATCATGAAGAACAAGGAACACACCAGGCAGGTCCGAGATACTGTTGTGAAGAAGTTTAAAGCCGGATTTGGATACAAAAAGATTTCCCAAGCTTTAAACATCCCAAGGAGCACTGTGCAAGCGATAATATTGAAATGGAAGGAGTATCAGACCACTGCAAATCTACCAAGACCTGGCCGTCCCTCTAAACTTTCAGCTCATACAAGGAGAAGACTGATCAGAGATGCAGCCAAGAGGCCCATGATCACTCTGGATGAACTGCAGAGATCTACAGCTGAGGTGGGAGACTCTGTCCATAGGACAACAATCAGTCGTATATTGCACAAATCTGGCCTTTATGGAAGAGTGGCAAGAAGAAAGCCATTTCTTAAAGATATCCATAAAAAGTGTTGTTTAAACTTTGCCACAAGCCACCTGGGAGACACACCAAACATGTGGAAGAAGGTGCTCTGGTCAGATGGAACCAAAATTGAACTTTTTGGCAACAATGCAAAACGTTATGTTTGGCGTAAAAGCAACACAGCTGAACACACCATCCCCACTGTCAAACATGGTGGTGGCAGCATCATGGTTTGGGCCTGCTTTTCTTCAGTAGGGACAGGGAAGATGGTTAAAATTGATGGGAAGATGGATGGAGCCAAATACAGGACCATTCTGGAAGAAAACCTGATGGAGTCTGCAAAATCAAATCAAAATCAAATCAAATGTATTTATATAGCCCTTCGTACATCAGCTGATATCTCAAAGTGCTGTACAGAAACCCAGCCTAAAACCCCAAACAGCAAGCAATGCAGGTGTAGAAGCACGGTGGCTAGGAAAAACTCCCTAGAAAGGCCAAAACCTAGGAAGAAACCTAGAGAGGAACCAGGCTATGTGGGGTGGCCAGTCCTCTTCTGGCTGTGCCGGGTGGAGATTATAACAAAACATGGTCAAGATGTTCAAATGTTCATAAATGACCAGCATGGTCGAATAATAATAAGGCAGAATAGTTGAAACTGGAGCAGCAGCACAGTCAGGTGGACTGGGGACAGCAAGGAGTCATCATGTCAGGTATTCCTGGGGCATGGTCCTAGGGCTCAGGTCCTCCGAGAGAGAGAAAGAAAGAGAGAATTAGAGAGAGCATATGTGGGATGGCCAGTTCTATTCTGGCTGTGCCGGGTGGAGATTATAACAGAACATGGCCAAGATGTTCAAATGTTCATAAATGACCAGCATGGTCGAATAATAATAAGGCAGAACAGTTGAAACTGGAGCAGCAGCACAGCCAGGTGGACTGGGGACAGCAAGGAGTCATCATGTCAGGTAGTCCTGGGGCATGGTCCTAGGGCTCAGGTCCTCCGAGAGAGAGAAAGAGAGAAGGAGAGAATTAGAGAACGCACACTTAGATTCACACAGGACACCGAATAGGACAGGAGAAGTACTCCAGATATAACAAACTGACCCTAGCCCCCCGACACATAAACTACTGCAGCATAAATACTGGAGGCTGAGACAGGACCTGAAAAAAAGACCTGAGACTGGGACGGAGATTTGTCTTCCAACAAGACAATGATCCAAAACATAAAGCAAAATCTACAATGGAATGGTTCAAAAATAAACATATCCAGGTGTTAGAATGGCCAAGTCAAAGTCCAGACCTGAATCCAATCGAGAATCTGTGGAAAGAACTGAAAACTGCTGTTCACAAATGCTCTCCATCCAACCTCACTGAGCTCGAGCTGTTTTGCAAGGAGGAATGGGAAAAAATGTCAGTCTCTCGATGTGCAAAACTGATAGAGACATACCCCAAGCGACTTACAGCTGTAATCGCAGCAAAAGGTGGCGCTACAAAGTATTAACTTAAGGGGGCTGAATAATTTTGCACGCCCAATTTTTCAGTTTTTGATTTGTTAAAAACTTTGAAATATCCAATAAATGTCGTTCCACTTCATGATTGTGTCCCACTTGTTGTTGATTCTTCACAAAAAAATTCAGTTTTATATATTTATGTTTGAAGCCTGAAATGTGGCAAAAGGTCGCAAAGTTCAAGGGGGCCGAATACTTTCGCAAGGCACTGTATTTTCTGTTTAGTGTTTTTGTTGCACCTTGCAGAACTGTTAGTTTGTCGGTTTGTTGTTTTTGTTCGAGTATTCATCTTTATTAAAAGTATTATGAATACGTACCACGCTGCACTTTGGTCCTCTTCTCCTTCTCCCAACGACAATCGTTACAAAACTACGCACCACAACCGGACCAAGCAGTGTGGTAACCAGGAGCAGAGGGTTCTGGACTCCTGGACTTATATTAGGAGATATTGGACGGCAAGGGACCCTGGGCACAGACTGGGGAATATCGCCGCCCCAAGGAAGAATTGGAGGCAGCGAAAGCTGAGCGGCGGCAATATGAGGTAAGGCAGCGCAACAGGCACGAGAGGCAGCCCCCAAATTTTTTGGGGGGTGGCACACGGGGAGATTGGAGGAGTCAGACGATAGACCTGAGCCAACTCCCCGTGCTTACCGGAAGAAGCGCAGTACTGGTCAGGCACCGTGTTATGCAGTCAAGTGCACGGTGTTGCCAGTACGTGCTCATAGCCCGGTGCGCTATAGGCCAGCCACCCGCAAGTGCCATGCGAGAGTGGGCATCCAGCCAGGGCGTATTGTGCCGGCCCAGCGTGTTTGGTCTCCGGTACGCCTTTTCAGCCCAGGGTATCCTGTGCCGGCTCTGTGTACTGTGTCTCCGGGGCGCTGGGAGGGTGCAGTGCGTCCTATGCCTACGCTCCGCCCGTGCCGGTCGAATGTGGGTATTGAGCCTAAGGGAGAGGTGCGAGTGGTATGAACCAGATCTCCAGTGCTCACCCACAGCCCGGTTCAACCTGTGCCTGCACTCTGGAGGGTCTGGGCTAAAGTAGTCATCCAGCCTGGAGGAGTGGTGCCAAGGCTGCGCACCAGAGCTCCAGTGATCCCCCCACAGCCCGGTCCATCCGGTGCCTCCTCCACGCACCAGGCCTCCTGTAGGTCTCCCCAGCCTGGTGGGTCCTGTGGCAGCCCCACGCACCAGGCTGTCTCTCCGTCTCCTCCCTCCAGGTTCCCCCGTCTGTCAGGAGCTGCAGGAGCCGCCCATTTGTCAGGATCTGCCGGAGCCGCCCGTCTGTCAGTTGCTGCCGGAGCCGCCCGTCAGTCGGGAGCTGCCGGAGCCGCCCGTCAGTCGGGAGCTGCCGGAGCCGCCCGTCAGTCGGGAGCTGCCGGAGCCGCCCGTCTGTCAGGAGCTGCCGGAGCCACACCAGGCTGTCTCTCCATCTCCTCCCTCCAGGTTCCCCCATCTCTCAGGAGCTGCAGGAGGCCACCCATTTGTCAGGATCTGCCGGAGCCGCCCGTCAATCAGGAGCTGCCAGAGCCGCCCGTCAGTAGGGAGCTGCCGGAGCCGCCCGTCAGTCAGTTGCTGCCGGAGCCGCCCGTCAGTCGGGATTGGAGGAGTCAGACGATAGACCTGAGCCAACTCCCCGTGCTTACCGGAAGAAGCGCAGTACTGGTCAGGCACCGTGTTATGCAGTCAAGTGCACGGTGTTGCCAGTACGTGCTCATAGCCCGGTGCGCTATAGGCCAGCCACCCGCAAGTGCCATGCGAGAGTGGGCATCCAGCCAGGGCGTATTGTGCCGGCCCAGCGTGTTTGGTCTCCGGTACGCCTTTTCAGCCCAGGGTATCCTGTGCCGGCTCTGTGTACTGTGTCTCCGGGGCGCTGGGAGGGTGCAGTGCGTCCTATGCCTACGCTCCGCCCGTGCCGGTCGAATGTGGGTATTGAGCCTAAGGGAGAGGTGCGAGTGGTATGAACCAGATCTCCAGTGCTCACCCACAGCCCGGTTCAACCTGTGCCTGCACTCTGGAGGGTCTGGGCTAAAGTAGTCATCCAGCCTGGAGGAGTGGTGCCAAGGCTGCGCACCAGAGCTCCAGTGATCCCCCCACAGCCCGGTCCATCCGGTGCCTCCTCCACGCACCAGGCCTCCTGTAGGTCTCCCCAGCCTGGTGGGTCCTGTGGCAGCCCCACGCACCAGGCTGTCTCTCCGTATCCTCCCTCCAGGTTCCCCCGTCTGTCAGGAGCTGCAGGAGCCGCCCATTTGTCAGGATCTGCCGGAGCCGCCCGTCTGTCAGTTGCTGCCGGAGCCGCCCGTCAGTCGGGAGCTGCCGGAGCCGCCCGTCAGTCGGGAGCTGCCGGAGCCGCCCGTCAGTCGGGAGCTGCCGGAGCCGCCCGTCTGTCAGGAGCTGCCGGAGCCACACCAGGCTGTCTCTCCATCTCCTCCCTCCAGGTTCCCCCATCTCTCAGGAGCTGAGGGGGCCACCCATTTGTCAGGATCTGCCGGAGCCGCCCGTCAGTCAGGAGCTGCCAGAGCCGCCCGTCAGTAGGGAGCTGCCGGAGCCGCCCGTCAGTCAGTTGCTGCCGGAGCCGCCCGTCAGTCGGGAGCTGCCGGAGCCGCCCGTCAGTCGGAGCTGCCGGAGCCGCCCGTCAGTCGGAGCTGCCGGAGCCGCCCGTCAGTCGGGAGCTGCTCCAAAGGCGCCACTTAAGTGGTCCGAGACTATGGGTATGGTCATGTCCTGACCTTAGTTCCTTTTTTATGTCTCTGTTTTAGTTTGGTCAAGGCGTGAGTTGGTTGGGGTGGGCATTCTATGTTGTGTATTCTAGGTTTTGTATTTCTTTGTTTGGCCTGGTATGGTTCCCAATCAAAGGCAGTTGTCGCTCGTTGTCTCTGATTGAGAACCATACTTAGGCAGCCTGTTTTCCCACCATGGGTTGTGGGTAGGTATTTTCTGTTTAGTGTTTTTGTTGCACCTTGCAGAACTGTTCGTTTGTCGTTTTTGTTCGAGTATTCATCTTTATTAAAAGTATTATGAATACGTACCACGCTGCACTTTGGTCCTCTTCTCCTTCTCCCAACGACAATCGTTACAGGTGAATACTTATCTAATCAAGATATATAGATGTTTTATTTATTTATAAATGTTATAGTTTTTCTCCCACTTTGACATTACAGAGGATTTTGTGTAGATGGTTGACCAAAAATGACAATTAAATAAATTTGAATCCCACTTTGTAACACAACAAAATGTGGGAAAGGGGTTGTGAAAACTTTCGGAAGGCACTGTAAGTTCAGCAGGAACCTGGAATACAATATACAGTACATAAACAGTGTCACACCCTGACCATAGAGAGCCCTCAGGGTTCTCTATGGTGTTTTAGGTCAGGGTGTGACTAGGGGGGGGTGTGTATATGGTTCCCAAATGGAGGCAGCTGATGATCGTTACCTCTAATTGGGGATCATACTTAACGTGTCCTTTTTCCCACCTGCGATGTGAGATATTGTTTTGTTTAAGTGCCTATGTGTGCGACGTATTTCACGATCGTTATTGCGTTGTTGTTTTTGGAAGTTCCACTATCATTAAAATGTGGAACTCTTCTCACGCTGCGCCTTGGTCCAATTATTCATATGACGGTTGTGACAAACAGTCACGAATACAATTTAAATAATGGGCAACCCTTGACGTTTTCCACATTTTGTTGTGTTTTAATTGTAATTGTTGGTTAATGATCTACCCAAAATACTCTCATGTCAAAGTGGAAGAAAAATTCTAACATTTATCCACCTGGATTAATTGGATAGAAAATTATTGGAGGGGGGTTCAAAAAGCCCTCTTGAATATTGAGGGGGGATGTGTCACCCCCCCTCTTATATGTCAACTTCTCCTATGGTGTGCCCTCTCCTCTCCTCCAGCATTGCTGCAACCTTAATAGATGCAGTCCGGGATAAGCACACAACATATGGACGTAACCTATGAAATTATTTTGGAATCTATAGAAATGCATTTATCAATCTCTACATTTTGTTTTTGACAAGTATATTACATTACAAAGACCTGAATGCATATTTTGAAATTATATTAATGTGAACTGAAGATAAACATTCCAAAGTTGTTTTTCAACCCTGTCTGCTGTCATTGGCAGGCCTTCACATCGTCTACACTCGGGATGAGGTGGACATCATCCAGAATCTGATGTTCTACATCGAGGCTGCGTATAAAGTGGCAGTATGTAAAAATAAAAACAATTTGGACATGATGTTGACGTTCAGTGTATTTGCTGAGTGCTACGGTAGCCCCGTGTCTTTGATCTAGAAGTATGAACCAGTTGTTAATCAGTTTGATTTGTGTTGATTTTCCCAGGATTTTGGCATGTGGGAACGTGGGGACAAGACAAACCAGGGGATTCCGGAGATCAACGTCAGCTCAATCGGCATGGCGAAAGTAAGTTGTCTTTTACGCAACATGTGCTGTATATCAATGTCTGTTGACATCTTGGAATTATACTTATGGAACGCGGTTGATAGCACAAATCACGGACGCCAATAACACTCAGCCAATTATGTTTGACCTTCCGTCTTTTCATCAACTAGCAACTTATAATAAATGCGACCTTTTACTGTGGGTGATACCAATGGGTATTATTTCAGTGTCATAGTAATGTGTGCACACTGACAAAGGGATTGACATATTGACAACAGCCATCTATTTTCCAATGTGTGTCTGTAGGCTGCACTTGAGGCCCTGGATGGCCTCAATCTGTTTGGCGCCAAGGGGGGTCATGAATCGGTAGTCCATGCGTTAGCTGACGATATTCAGCGCTGCACGGTAAGCCTTAGGATGGCCATAGAGAGAGGACAGGAGCCCAAGCTCCCAGCGACACGTTCATACTCACTTTCTCAAGTCTTTGAAGAAGACATTACTCTATCCCTCCCCCCCTTTCTCTCTCCCTTTTTTACATGGTCAGTCTATCCTTAGTTCCATGTTGCCAAGAGCTTCCACATCCAAAGAGGTGGATGCTGGGGTTCTGTCCATTATCTCGTACCCAGCGTTTGCTGTGGAAGACATTGACATCGTTAATATGACCAAGGAGGAAATCATTTCCAAGTTGCAGGTGAGGTTGTCCTCTACCGTTACATTCAGTGCTGTCCTTGTTTGGAGTTTATCTATTAAACATTTTGTGTTATATATTAGTCTTTTAATAGTCTGGTATTAACTGCCGAGGAGAGTGTGGTGAAACGTGTGGTGTATTGGAATAGGAAGGTGATGACAGGGCCGGTCAGTGCGGTGTGCCGACATTTTCTGTCTGTTAGAGCAGAACACTGTAATGACGACTGTAGCATGAGAGCACAGCCCATATGGTCGATGTGTCACTAGCTGTCTCTCTATCTTTCCTCTTAGGGGAGATATGGATGCTGCAGGTTCCTCAGAGATGGACACAAAACCCCCAAAGAGGTGAAAATGATGTTTCATATTTATGTTTGCCTCATTTTTGACTGGCCAAGATATCTACCCCCGCAGCCTTCTTCCACCGTCAACTGATGAACGGATTCCTTTGTGTAATTTTGATATATTCTGTACATGTTCATGTATCCTCCAGGACCCCAGTCGCATATATTATGAGTCATCTGAGCTGAAGCTCTTTGAGAATATTGAATGTGAGTGGCCACTTTTCTGGACTTACCTCATTCTGGATGGGATCTTCATCAACAGCCCTGAGCAGGTCAGTCAGGGGGGATGCGGACATACAATGGCCAGCGGGTAATGGCTCCATTCGGAGACCGCGTCCATTCGGTCTCGTGTGTGGGTTCTATTGTGATCAAGAGTTTGCCCTGTGTCATCAGGTGCAAGAATACAGAGATGCCCTGGAGGCTATTATGATCAAACAGAAGGATGGCCTTAGCCTGGTGCCTGAGCTCTATAGTGTCCCTGCAGACAAGGTGAGGGCCACCCTCATCTACATTCATTATCATAATAACGAGTCCACTTAGAATATACAGCAGGTAAAATTAGTACTGTGTGTGTTTTATACAGGTAGACGAGGAGTATGAGAATCCCCATTCTGTAGAGAGAGTTCCCATGGGCAAGTTGCCTCTGATGTGGGGACAGTCTCTGTACATACTGGGAAACCTGATGGCTGATGTAAGTTAATCTATTCACATCTACTAACCCTAGCTCTAGCTCTAACCCTAACCATAACCTTAACCCTTATTCTAAGCTTAAACTTAACCCTCACCCAAACCCTAGTCCGAACCTTAACCCTTATTCTAAGCCCAACCCTAACTGTAACCTCAGCAAGCAATTGCTGATCAAGTTGGTTGGCAGTATGTCCATCTGTAGAGCATCTATAGACTAGACTATACTAGACTAGACTATCCAAATAGTGTGACCCGGCTTTCCTTTTAATTACACTACACAGGGTTAGTCAAGAACGTTCATTATTGTTGAAAATGTATCATTATTTCTCCTTGAATGGATGAGGTGTTTACAAGTACCCAAACAAAATGTAGAGTGCATTGAAATCTTAATGCAATGAACTACTATGATCAACATTATTATTGTTGCGTTATATTGTACGAAATGCCCTTGTGACTCTCAGCGGTTATTTCCAACCCCCACCTCCCACTCCCGGAAACCATGTTTCGCACCCTTTCCCACCTCCCTAGGGTTGCTTGTCAGTCAGATGGTGAATGGTACACATTCTCAATTGTCTCAAGGCTTAAAAATCTTTCTTTAACCCGTCTCCTCCCTTTCATCTACACTGATTTGAAGTAGATTTAACAAGTGACATCAATAAGGGGTCACAGCTTTCACCTGGATTCACCTGGTCAGTCTATGTGATGGAAAGAGCAGGTATTTTTAATGTTTTGTACACTCAGTGTACAGTATGTATGTACAGTATGTACAGTATGTTGTTTGTACGTATGTGTTGGCCTTTGTGGATTGTTTCTTTGTATGGGTTGGGATTTAGCTGAGATGATTATTTACAGAGTCAAGTATATTTGTCCAGGCCTCAGTTGTTGATGTGCACCATTCATTCGCTCTGTTGATAATTCTGATGTTAGAGCTTCTAATAGTAACTGTATCCACTGGTGACTTGGGAGAGAGTGAGGTGATTACCATCTAAGTGCCAACGTTTTTCACAGCTGTGCTGCCTACCAGCAGTAATCGTCTCTGATTGACTGAGAGATTCAAGAAGCTATCATCGTTAAGTAACATAATAGATGCAAAGCATTGAATATTTATATTCATGCACTTCAAAATTAATTTAGTAACTTTGCCCCAGAAGCATTCAACTGCAGGTCACTCACACGTCATATGGAGGAATGTGCCTACCTTATTTAAGGGACAAAGTGAACAGTTGGGGCCAATCTCATCGTAAAATGTTTCCTTGCTGTTGAATACAGTCTGTGAATAAATGTTAATGTATTTTTTGATAATTTATTTATAAAGCCTATTCGGTAGTTGGGTTTCCCAAGGGACTCCATAGCCCAGCATAGCTGATCTAAGTTGTAAATAAAGGAAAAAGAAGTTGCCTGGTAATGTGTATGTGTCTTTCAAATCTTGGAATTTTCTCAAGCCATTACATGATATTGGCAAGGGTACATATTCCACATTTGGACCACTAGGGGGGGGAGCAAATCAAACAATCAAATGTATTTATAAAGCCCTTCTTACATCAGCTGATGTCACAAAGTGCTATACAGAAACCCAACCTAAAATCTCAAACAGCGAGCAATGCAGATGTAGAAGCACGGTGGCTAGGAAAAACTCCCTAGAAAGGCAGGAACCTAGGAAGAAACCTAGAGAGGAACCAGGCTCTGAGGATTGACCAGTTATCTTCTGGCTGTGACGGGTGGAGATTACAACAGTACGTGGCCAAGATGTTCTAACCTTCATAGATGACCAGCATGGTCAAATAAAAGTAATCGCAGTGGTTGTAGATGGTGCAACAGGTCAGCACCTCAGCAGTAAATGTCAGTTGGCTTTTTATAGCCGATCATTCAGAGTTAGAGACAGCAGGTGCGGTAGAGAGAGAGAGAGTCGAAAACAGCAAGTCTGGGACAAGGCAGCACGTCCAGTGAACAGGTCAGGGCTCCATAGCCGCAGGCAGAACAGTTGTAACTGGAGCAGCAGCACGACCAGGTGGACTGGGGACCTCAAGGAGTCATCAGGCCAGGTAGTCCCGAGGCATGGTCCAAGGGCTCAGGTCCTCCGAGAGAAAGAGAGAGAATTAGAGGGAGCCTACTTAAATTCACACAGGACACCGGATAAGACAGGAGAAATACTCCAGATATAACAGACTGACCCTAGCCCCCAGACACAAACTATTGCAGCATAATTATTGGCGTCTGAGACATGAGGGGTCGGGAGACACTGTGACGCCGTCCGACTATACCCAGACAGGGCCAACCAGGCAGGATATAAGCCCACCCACTTTGCCAAAGCACAGCTCCCACACCACTAGAGAGATATCTTCAACCACCAACTTACCATCCTGAGACAAGGCCGAGTATAGCCCACGAAGATCTTCCCCACGGCACGAACCCAAGGTGGGCGCCAACCAGGTCTTATTGTAAAATATTGGAGTATGAGCATGCCATTTTGATTGGGGTGAAATGCTAGTGCCTGGAAATACACGTTCAAGTTTGTTACGGATAGTCCAATGTCTTTCCTTGTTTGTTAATTTTATTCAGGCTCGCTTACCTTGCTACAAATATTTTGAAATAGCACTATGGATTTTTCCCCAATAGCCAGAAGGGAGAGTATTTGGTTATTTCGGATAAATGTATACAACGGAAACTGACAAATTCTCAATTGATTTCCATGTCCTTTTTTTTTAGGGTTTTTTAGCCCCAGGAGAGATTGATCCTCTGAACAGACGGTTTTCCACTGTATCCAAACCTGATGTTGTGGTTCAAGGTAAGATGATTACATCAGGCAGTCTGGAAGAAGAGAAGATATTGACCTCAGCAGGAGAATACACATATTTGTATTCATGTGTACAGTAGGTGACTGTGATAAATTGCAGTACAAAAGATGCCATTTGGAAGAGATGTGCCTAACTGAGTCTCATAAATCTGCTACAGTGATTGAAATAATACATTCTCTTGGTGTTAATTGTTTTAAATGACTTATCATACACAAGAGACTCCTTTAGCTCTCGAGGTTCCTACAAACTAGACAAAATTGAAGTGTTCTTGTCTGATTTGCTTTCAGTGTCCATCTTAGCTGAGACGGACCACATCAAACATCTGTTGATGAAACAAGGGATAGATGCTGATACCTTGGAGGACATCCATCCTATCAGAGTCCAACCCTCCAGGGTGTTGAGCCACATCTATGCAAGGCTAGGTGAACTGAACACTACACCTAGAGATTAATTCAAAGGATAAAGATATAGCCTAATGCTTGTGCTAAAAGCTTTTGTTGTTTATGATGTTAATTTGACTCCTTGGCTTTAAGAGCCCATTTATGTGATGTGTAAGCCAGGTTTAGAAATATAATGTATGCCATGATTGTCCCAAAAACTATTCATCGTGTTGGCCATGCAGGTCGCAACCAGAGACTAGGCCTCACTGGGAGACCGTACAGACGCATTGGCACTCTGGGGACATCAAAATTCTACATCATCCGTGACACTGTCTTCTCCTTCACCCCTCAGGTGAGATGAAGCCCTGTCAGGACATGTTGTGTGTTAGCTACCAGCTGTTGATTACACTCAACACGGACATCTCCCTGTCTCTCTTGTTATGTCCAGTTCATTGATCATCAGGAATTCTACTTGGCGTTGGACAACCACATGATATTGGAGATGCTGCGCAATGACCTTTCCTACCTGGCTTCCCGCTGGAGAATTACCGGCTGTCCCACGGTCTCCTTCCCCATCTCATCCAATATGCTCAGTAAGTCACTTGACCGGACCACCGCCCCATCATGACGCTGCAGCCTAATCAAATAGTATACCGTACGTAACGTCCTCCTGACAATCCACTCTCTGGAACTCTATTTCAGCTGATGACCACAAAGCGCTGGACCCTGCAGTACTAGCCGTTCTGAGAAAACTGCAGGATGGTTACTACGGCGGAGCAAGGTGAGGTGTTCCTGATAGAAGAATGGCTAATTAGATCGTGGGATTGAGTTCCACCGACTGGCCTATTAGAATGATCAACGTCAGTGTCAAAAGCAGAAAAGGACATTTCCTAAAGGGAAATGTGTGTCTGTGTGGTCTGGCGGTATTTAATGGTTGTGAAACAGTGTTAGTGACGGCAGAAAGTAGTGGTGTAGGGATTAGTAGTAATAGGGCTTTCATAGGCTATGTGTATGTTATAGTGAGTTATTTTAGGGTGGTTGGTAAGTGCAGAGTTATTATAGTGAGCTAGTATAGTCGGCTAGAGTGAGTACTTAAGCTCTGAACAATGTTTTAGTTTGAACGTTCTGATAGTTCTGTGGACATGATTTCAGTTCAGAATGTTGAAGCCGTTATTCCGCCATTGAAATAAATGGCGACGCAACAAGCTTTATAGGTTATGAAGTGTGAGTTGAAGCAAAAAAGCTGTAGTGGAGCAATCTAAGTTGAGTCGGTCTGCACATTTCAACGTTGGGTTGGTGTTTGTCGTTGAAACGGATCAAGAGCAGTGGCGAATCTAACGTTTACCTTTGAAGTCTACGGAGCTTTTACGCAAGTGTCGAATGGATATAGTTTAAAAAGCACAAATAATATCAACAATGCTTTGATAAGCAATATAAATTGGGTCAATATGTTGGTTTGGAGTATGCAGCATAAATGGTTCAAGAGCAGGGGCAAATCCATCCTATTGTAGCCAATGGAGAGTTTATACTAATATAAAATGGTTGTAGTTGAAAAAGTATAATCAGTATAAAAATTATTTTGGCAAGCAATCAATTGTGATTAATTCAGCACATTTTAACATTGTTCTTGAACTGTTTATGGTTAAAAACACTAAACCAATTGTAAAATGTGCAGACTTACACAACTTACATTGCTTGTCAAAAGTGTGTTGATACTACTGAATGTATACTTTTTGAACTATAACCATTTCACATTTGCATAAAAGCTCCATAGACTTCAATGGTAAATGTGGACACGACGCCGGCAAATCAACATATTTTCCATTGAAGCCTATGGAGCTTTTATGCTAATTTAAAATGGTTATAGTTCAAGAAGTATACATACAAAGCTGAATACAAGCACCCTATTCCAGTTTTCAAGTTTGAATGGCGTTTGTAGCTTAAACGGTTAAAGACCAGTTACGACCGGAATTTTGACGATTCGAACCAATGAACATTGAAATCCATTGGGAGTTATGCAAATATGGTTGTTGTGTGAAAACTGTAAGTAGCATCAAAAAGTTGTTTTCAAGCACACTGAAGACAGTCAGCCTGCACACTTTAATGTTGTTTTGGTGTTGGTAGCTTTTACAGTTTTGGCACTACAGGTGACAGCGGAAAGCAAATAATAATACGAGTAATTGTCGGATTTTCAAAGTCGTTCTTGCTTTCAGCACGCACACCTAATGACGTTGGTTGCTCTTCCCCTCCTCATGCAGGGTTCAGACAGGGAAACTGTCCAAGTTCATGAATACTTCCTGTTGCTCTCAACTGTCCTTCATGGACGATGGTGAGCAGGGTGGTGACTACAGTGGTCACCATGACAACAGTGTCTGTGTGGTTACAATGCTGTTGAAGCTGTGCATGGCCTGATAGTGTAATGATGTTAGGGAGATGGGCTATAGTGGGTAAAGCCTAGGAAAATGACTTTTGTCTCAGGCAAAACATCGCAAGATCCTAAAGTTCATCTCTAGCAAAAAAAATGTCAGAAAAAAATAGGTTTACCTATTTTCACATTGCCGTAAACCCTTGTCAATACAACAACAATGCCTGTTTTGATTGGGTTACTTCCTTACCCTGTTGTCAATTCCCACACAACTAACCATCTTAAAATCTCCCTACCATCTCGTAAAGGAAACTGAATTCCTGGTTGTCTGTGACCTTTTTTTTCTTACATTTGACATTTCTTCTGTATATTACTGGAGTCTTCGTAGCTGACTGATAACAAGTCAGCTAACTGACAGTGTACTGGCTGGCTGCACGTGTTGCTCATTTTGTAAGCATGCTTATAGATTCCTTGAAAGATCATTTACCTGTGCGTGTGTCCCACTCTTTTCAGAGGTGGATGACCTGGCTCAGTATCTGGACCAGTTACTGTCCATACCGAAACACAGCGAAAAGATCAGCTCCCATAAAGGCGGTCTGAACCGCTTCCGGGCGTTGGCCAGAAAGACCTGTGAGATGGTCTCACTGGTGCACAAAGCACGGGAGCTCGACATCCACAGTGAGCCGCGTGCCTTCTACTCTATACTATCTGTCGTTTTGTGGAGGACTTTTTTGTTCTTTTCTTGAAATGTATTTCAGATAAACCTCACACACACGGTCACCATCTGGGTATCATTACAATGTTCCTCTGACCTCTCCCTCCACAGATGTGCACATGTACCTCCCAACCAAACTGTTTCGCTCCCGTCAGCCAAGCCTTCACCTGGTGGATGTAGATGGCAGGGTATGGCATTGTATCTTGTGAATGTCATGTCTGCGGATTGTTAACCAGTATGATGCTGTATCCACACAACACTGAGTTGTGCACCGTGTCTCTGTCTCCCAGGGCTCCAATGCCACACCTCCAGCCCAGATGAATTTGCCCAGGGACACGACTGGAGCTATAGACTACCAGGCCCTGGTGCAGGTGCTGAAGCAGACCCAGAACCTTCAGGATCAGGCCGACATCCTCTACATTTTCTTCAAAGACAAGTAAGGACCCATTCTAAACCACAAATTTCCTATACCCAATGAGTGGTTGGTTTTGGTTTTGCTGGTTCATACTAGCTAGGTAAATGTTGTAGAGATGGGCTGATTTGTGTTTGTCTGTGTGTGCGTGTGTGTGTCAGGGGTATGGACTGGGACACTAAGCTGCACGGTAAAGGCTCCACTGTTAGACGACTGCTGAGCAGTCTGTACGACAAGGCTGGGAACCTGAAACACTGGGGCCTCGTCCGCATGATCTCTGGCATGCTCCGGAAGAAAGTGGAGGAGCTGGATGAGGTATCTATCCACTCACTGCCACACCACACCATTGATAGGACTGGTTACACTTGAACTTGGTGTCGGAAATTAGCCGCAGAACCACAGACACATTTCAAATCCATTCATAACGGTTTATCCTCCTCCTTGTTGATTCATGCACTGTTATTTAATTTAATCCAAAGTTCTTTTTAAAAAAAAAAAATGTTTACCCCTTTTTCTCCCCAATTTCATGGTATCCAATTGTTGTAGTAGCTACTATCTTGTCTCATCACTACAACTCCCGTACGGGCTCGGGAGAGACGAAGGTTGAATGTCATGCGTCCTCCGATACACAACCCAACCAGCCGCACTGCTTCTTAACACAGCGCGCATCCAACCCGGAAGCCAGCCGCACCAATGTGTCGGAGGCTACACCGTGCACCCGGCAACCTTGTTTAGCGCGCACTGCGCCCGGCCCGCCACAGGAGTTGCTGGTGCGCGATGAGACAAGGACATCCCTACCGACCAAGCCCTCCCTAACCCGGACGACGCTAGGCCAATTGTGCGTCGCCCCACGGACCTCCCGGTCGCGGCCGGTTACGACAGAGCCTGGGCGCGAACCCAGGGACTCTGATGGCACAGCTGGCGCTGCAGTACAGCACCCTTAACCACTGCGCCACCCGGGAGGCCCCCAAATCCAAAGTTCTTAAATGACAGGAAGGTAGTGCCACGTCTCAGGTGATCAGATATACCATTCCAATGTTTTTTTGACCTCTGAACTTTAGGTGTTTTTTTTTTTGCTTTGTTGACAGGCCTGTTCAGATCTGCTGGCCCACCAGAAGCACCTGACAGTGGGTCTCCCCCCTGAGCCAAGGGAGAAGACCATTTCAGCGTGAGCTCACCGTCCTCAATCCTTCACACACCTGGCACCCTCATGACAGTATTCAGCATATATTTTTTAGAAAGAGACCAAATGGAGACAAGACAGAAACGAGCTCTGCTTTGTGAGTGATGTTGTCATTGTATCCACATAGCCCCATGCCCCCTGACAAGCTGGCAAAGCTAATTGATGTGGCCAGTGAAAATAATCTAACCATTGCCATTCTCACTCAGGTAAGGATGATATGAACGCCCGTGGCTCAGATATTCAAATTATAATTCTCAATGTAATGGTTACTACTAGTCCCAGCGGTATGTTAAATATTGATTTGTGCCTCAGCGTGCTGTACACTGGTGTTTGTGTTCCCCCTGCAGGAGATTATGGTGTTCCTGGCAATGTGTATCCGCACCCAGCCAAAACTCTTCAGTGAGATGTTCCGTCTCAGGATCGGACTGATCATCCAGGTCATGGCTACTGAGCTGGCCCAGTCCCTCAACTGCTCTGGTGCGCTGACATAGCACTAATGCTAGGGTCAGATGTTACAACCTTCAGATTGATCTTAGTGATGGTTCCTTCCATTAAGCTATACAGTATACGATGGCATCACTACATTAGACGTTTGCCGACAGTCGGGCACATTTTTAAAGCAACCATTTCTATCATTTATATGTGATTTGTCTCTTTGAGGTCAGAGGAGAGAACATGTAGAAATAAGTGTGTATTCTCTGTGCGTGTTCCAGGCGAGGAGGCCACGGAGTGCCTGATGAACATGAGCCCTTCAGAGCTAAAGAACCTCCTGCACCACATTCTCAGTGGGAAAGAGTTTGGGCTGATGAAGAGTGGTGAGTGACAATGGCTTCGATCATCGTTGATATTAGTAGCTTACTGGAGAGCTGCTCAAAAACCAGCACGTACGTTTTCTCCGTTTCAACTTACTTGTATTTTGTCAAGAAGCCATTTTGTCTGTGGTGTTCTTTATTTTAAGTGGATAATTGTTCCCACTGTATATTTGCAGTGCGTTCGGGTGCAACAGGTACAGACTCCATTGCCATCCAGGATATTTCGCCTAACTCTAAGAGTGTGGGCGGGAGCAAACATCAGAGTAAAGTGAGGAAGCTGGTGAGGACACTATACTGTGTTATGTATGACTGCATACAGAAACAGTAAACATGACAGAGATCCAACAGCCTCCAACTGCATGGTGATCTACCAATGTGCCCGCTGATCGATTTGCCTTTTTACCTTGTGTTTTGCAGTCCTTATCCGTGCATTCCCTTGACATCGAGAACATTGAATCAGGGGTGAGTGGCTTGGGTCAGTGAGTACAGAAAGTAGAGATTGAGCATGTACACGTATGCATATACACGGAGTGCACAAAACATTAGGAACACCTGCTCTTTCCGTGACAGACTGACCAGGTGAATCCAGGTGAAAGCTGTCATCCCTTACTGATGTCACCTGTTCAATCCACTTCAAATCATTGTAGATGCCGTGAGACCATTGAGACATGAATTGTGCACGTGTGCCATTCAGAGGGTGAATGGGCAAGACAAAATATTTAAGTGCCTTTGAACGGGGTATGGCAGTAGATACCAGGTCCAAAATGATTGCCACCCTTTAGAAAGATGCGCAAAAAAGACTGTAAATTATACAATACAAATACTGAGCTATATTGTATGTAAAAAATAATATATATTATTTTATACTAATACAATTCCTCAGGGAAAGAGATTTTGTTTTCAATACTCCAGCACCCTCCCCTTGCGAGGATGATGGAACTGAGCCTTTTTCTAAAATGTTTTATGAGATTATAGAACACGTTGGGAGGGATCTTGGATTATTCCTCCATACAGAATCTTTTCATATCCTAGATATCCTTCGCCTGCACTTATGGACTGCCCTCTTCCAGTCAAATCACAGGATTGAATGTTTTACATAAGCAAAAACAAAAGACAACTTAACATTTACATACAGTGCCTTGCAAAAGTATTCGGCCCCCTTGAACTTTGCGACCTTTTGCCACATTTCAGGCTTCAAACATAGAGATACAAAACTGTATTTTTTTGTGAAGAATCAACAACAAGTGGGACACAATCATGAAGTGGAACGACATTTATTGGATATTTCAAACTTTTTTAACAAATCAAAAACTGAAAAATTGGGCGTGCAAAATTATTCAGCCCCTTTACTTTCAGTGCAGCAAACTCTCTCCAGAAGTTCAGTGAGGATCTCTGAATGATCCAATGTTGACCTAAATGACTAATGATGATAAATACAATCCACCTGTGTGTAATCAAGTCTCCGTATAAATGCACCTGCACTGTGATAGTCTCAGAGGTCCGTCAAAAGCGCAGAGAGCATCATGAAGAACAAGGAACACACCAGGCAGGTCCGAGATACTGTTGTGAAGAAGTTTAAAGCCGGATTTGGATACAAAAAGATTTCCCAAGCTTTAAACATCCCAAGGAGCACTGTGCAAGCGATAATATTGAAATGGAAGGAGTATCAGACCACTGCAAATCTACCAAGACCTGGCCGTCCCTCTAAACTTTCAGCTCATACAAGGAGAAGACTGATCAGAGATGCAGCCAAGAGGCCCATGATCACTCTGGATGAACTGCAGAGATCTACAGCTGAGGTGGGAGACTCTGTCCATAGGACAACAATCAGTCGTATATTGCACAAATCTGGCCTTTATGGAAGAGTGGCAAGAAGAAAGCCATTTCTTAAAGATATCCATAAAAAGTGTCGTTTAAAGTTTGCCACAAGCCACCTGGGAGACACACCAAACATGTGGAAGAAGGTGCTCTGGTCAGATGAAACCAAAATTGAACTTTTTGGCAACAATGCAAAACGTTATGTTTGGCGTAAAAGCAACACAGCTGAACACACCATCCCCACTGTCAAACATGGTGGTGGCAGCATCATGGTTTGGGCCTGCTTTTCTTCAGCAGGGACAGGGAAGATGGTTAAAATTGATGGGAAGATGGATGGAGCCAAATACAGGACCATTCTGGAAGAAAACCTGATGGAGTCTGCAAAAGACCTGAGACTGGGACGGAGATTTGTCTTCCAACAAGACAACGATCCAAAACATAAAGCAAAATCTACAATGGAATGGTTCAAAAATAAACATATCCAGGTGTTAGAATGGCCAAGTCAAAGTCCAGACCTGAATCCAATCGAGAATCTGTGGAAAGAACTGAAAACTGCTGTTCACAAATGCTCTCCATCCAACCTCACTGAGCTCGAGCTGTTTTGCAAGGAGGAATGGGAAAAAATTTCAGTCTCTCGATGTGCAAAACTGATAGAGACATACCCCAAGCGACTTACAGCTGTAATCGCAGCAAAAGGTGGCGCTACAAAGTATTAACTTAAGGGGGCTGAATAATTTTGCACGCCCAATTTTTCAGTTTTTGATTTGTTAAAAAAGTTTGAAATATCCAATAAATGTCGTTCCACTTCATGATTGTATCCCACTTGTTGTTGATTCTTCACAAAAAAATACAGTTTTATATCTTTATGTTTGAAGCCTGAAATGTGGCAAAAGGTCGCAAAGTACAAGGGGGCCGAATACTTTCGCAAGGCACTGTACATTGATGACATCACACTTGCTCAGACCCACATCTTCCGACAGTATCCACACCCAATGATCATCGAATCAAATGTATTTATCTAGCCCTTATTACATCAGCTGATATCTCAAAGTGCTGTATAGAAACCCAGCCTAAAACTCCAAACAGCAAGCAATGCAGGTGTAGAAACACGGTGGCTAGGAAAAATTCCCTAGAAAGGTCAAAATCTAGAGAGGAACCAGGCTATGAGGGGTGGCCAGTCCTCTTCTGGCTGTGCCGGGTGGAGATTATAACAGAACATGGCCAAGATGTTCAAATGTTCATAAATGACCAGCATGGTCAAATAATAATAATCACAGTAGTTGTCGAGGGTGCAGCAAGTCAGCACCTCAGGAGTAAATGTCAGTTGGCTTTTCATAGCCGATCATTAAGAGTATCTCTACCGCTCCTGCTGTCTCTAGAGAGTTGAAACAGCAGGTCTGGGACAAGTAGCACGTCCGGTGAACAGGTCAGGGTTCCATAGCCGCAGGCAGAACAGTTGAAACTGGAGCAGCAGCATGGCCAGGTGGACTGGGGACAGCAAGGAGTCATCATGCCAGGTAGTCCTGAGGCATGGTCCTAGGGCTCAGGTCCTCCGAGAGAAAGAGAGAATTAGAGTGAGCATACTTAAATTCACACAGGACACCGGATAAGACAGGAGAAGTACTCCAGATATAACAAACTGACCATAGCCTCCCGACACATCAACTACTGCAGCATAAATACTGGAGGCTGAGACAGAAGGGGTCAGGAGATACTGTGGCCCCATCCGATGATACCCCCGAACAGGGCCAAACAGGAAGGATATAACCCCACACACTTTGCCAAAGCACAGCCCCGACACCACTAGAGGGATATCTTCAACCACCAACTTACCATCCTGAGACAAGGCCGAGTATAGCCCATAAAGATCTCCGCCACGGCACAACCCAAGGGGGGGCACCAACCCAGACAGGAAGATCACGTCAGTGACTCAACCCACTTAAGTGACGCACCCCTCCTAAAGACGGCATGAAAGAGCACCAGTAAGCCAGTGACTCAGCCCCTGTAATAGGGTTAGAGACAGAGAATCCCAGTGGAGAGGGGGGAACCGGCCAGGCAGAGATAGCAAGGGGCGGCTCGTTGCTCCAGAGCCTTTCCGTTCACCTTCACACTCCTGGGCCAGACTACACTCAATCATATGACCCACTGAAGAGATGAGTCTTCAGTAAAGATTTAAAGGTTGAGACCGAGACTGCGTCTCTCACATGGGTAGGCAGACCATTCCATAGAAATTGAGCTCTATAGGAGAAAGCCCTGCCTCCAGCTGTTTTCTTAGAAATTCTAGGGACAATTAGGAGGCCTGCGTCTTGTGACCGTAGCGTACGTGTAGGTATGTAAGGACCAAATCAGAAAGATAGGTAGGAGCAAGCCCATGTAATGCTTTGTAGGTTAGCAGTAAAACCTTGAAATCAGCCCTTGCCTTAACAGGAAGCTTGATGTTTCTAATGTTTGTAAGACTCTGCCCCATCTAACTTCAGATCATGTTGTTTGTCTTTTTCTGTCTGAATTTTTTTCTATATTTTAATAATAAAGCATCTGACCCTTCCATTCTCTTAACGTAAACTAGAGGTTTTCAATGGGCTTCAAGTCTGGAGACAGATGGCAATTGCAAAATGTTGATTTTTGTGGTCGAAGGATGTCAAGGATCTGGAAAGATTCTAAATGGAGGAACGGTCTGAGATCCCTCCCAATGTGTTCTCCAATCTCATAAACATTTTAGAAAAATACTTTGTGTCTTTATCCTCACGAAGCGGGTTCATTCTATAATACTCAAAACAGGGGTGCCAATAATTTGGACCCATTTTTTTATTACCTGTTGAACAGAATCTCTTTCTCTGAGCAATTATGTTAGTATAAAATAATATAATTTCCCTTTTTTTAACAAGCATTATAGCTCAGTATTTGTATTATTTATTGTATACAGTGTTTTTTGCTCATCTTTATCAAGGGTGCCAATATTTTGTACCTTACTGTATATATGAATATGTACAGTACTTCAAATCATGCTGTTTGTCTTTTTCTGTCTGTATTTCTTTCAATATTTCAATATTAAAGCATTTGATCCTTCCATTCTCAGTCCAAGGTTTGGACACACCTTCTCATTCATGTCAATGGCGTGCGTACTGGGAGCGGAGTCAGGTGCAGGAGAGCAGAGAGTTGTGAACAGGCGCACACTTTATTGAGGCAGGAGAAACCAACAGACGGACGTCACTGCGTCAACCTCCAGCCAATGCAAAAGTGAAAACGCGCAAACAGTCACAGTAATACTGTATAAACACAATGACATACCTCGTGAAATAGAACACGGAATAAACGCATACCAGTAAAGCGCGTCAACATAGACACGTAACACAAAACAATCGTGCACAAAGACATGAGGGGGAACAGAGGAATAAATACATGTAGTGTGATTGGGGAATGAAAACCAGGTGTGCAGGGAACAAGACAAAACAAATGGATAAATTAAAAATGGAGTGACGATGGCTAGAAAGCCGGTGACGTCGAGCGCCCGTACAAGGAGAGGGGCCGACTTCGGCGGGAGTTGTGACAATTCAAGGGTTTTTCTTTATTTTTACTATTTTTACATTGCAGAATAATAGGGAGGACATCAAAACTATGAAATAACACATATGGAATCATGTAATAACCAGTGTTAAACAAATCAAAATATATTTGAGATTCTTCAAAGTAGCCACCCTTTGCCTTGACAGCTTTGCACACTCTTGGCATTCTCTCAACCAGCTACATGAGGTAGTCACCTGGAATGCATTTCAATTAACAGGTGTGCCTTGTTCAAAGTTAATTTGTGGAATTTATTTCCTTCTTAATGTGTTTGAGACAATCAGATGTGTTGTGACATGGTAGGGGTGGCAAAAACAGCTCAAATAAGCAAAGAGTAATGACAGTCCATCATTACCTTAAGACATGAAGTTCAGTCAATCAGGAACATTTCAAGAACTTTGAAAGTTTCTTCAACTGCAGTCGCAAAAACCGTCAAGCGCTTTGATGAAACTGGCTCTAATGAGGACCGCCACAGGAAAGGAAGACCCAGACTTACCTCTGCTGCAGAGGATAAGTTCATTAGTTAAAAGCCTCAGCATTTGCAGCCCCAAAAAATGCTTCACAGACTTCAAGTAACAGACACATCTCAACATCAACTGTTCAGAGGAGACTGCGTGAATCAGGCCTTCATGGTTGCTTGCCTTGCTGAAAAGAAACCACTACTAAAGGACACCAATATTAATAAGAGACTTGATTTGGCCAAGAAACACGCACAATGGACATTAGACCAGTGGAAATCTGTCCTTTGGTCTGACGAGTCCAAATTTGCGATTTTTGGTTCCAACCGCCGTGAGACACAGAGTAGATGAATGGATGATCTCCGCATGTGTGGTTCCCACTGTGAAGCATGGAGGAGGAGGTGTGGGGGTGCTTTGCTGGCGACACTCTCTGTGATTAATTTAGAATTCAAGGCACACTTAACCAGCATGGCTACCACAGCATTCTGCAGCGATACACCATCCCATCTGGTTTGCACTTTGTGGGACTATCATTTATTTTTCAACAGATCAATGACCCACAACACACCTCCAGGCTGTGAAAGGGCTATTTGACCAAGAAGGAGAGTGATGGAGTGCTGCATCAGATGACCTGGCCTCCACAATCACCCGACATCAACCCAATTGAGATGGTTTGGAATGAGTTGGACCGCAGAGTGAAGGGAAAGCAGCCAACAAGTGCTCAGCACATGTGGGAACTCCTTCAAAACTGTTGGAAAAGCATTCCTCATGGAGCTGCTTGAGAGAATGCAAAGCTGTCATCAAAGCAAAGTGTGGTTACTTTGAAAAATATAAACTATATTTTGATTTAACACTTTTTTGGTTACTACATGATTCCATATGTGTTATTTCATAGCTTTGATGTCTTCACTATTATTCTACAATGTAGAAAATAGTTTTAAAAAAAAAATATATATATATATATATATATATATATATATATATATATATATATATAAAATTAACAACTTGATTAGGTAGGTGTGTCCAAACTTTTGACTGGTACTGTACATAACTTCTGGGAATACAATACCACAAATGTGTATTATGTGATAAACTCAAGTGGTTTTATACGATCTAACAATGAAGAGAGAGCTTAACTATAAGTGTTTGTTTTCCCCTGGTGTGCTCCAGCGGTACAGACTCCCATCCATCGAGTCGTTGCAGAGCGCTACAGAAAAGTTGGCGGTGAGAGACAGCCGCCATGGCCAGTGGTTACGTAGGAGACGTCTAGACGGAGCCCTCAACAGAGTCCCTGTTGGCTTCTACCAGAAGGTCTGGTCCATCCTCCAGAAGGTGAGATGCTGTGGGCGACGGGTGCTGGTACTCTTTGCACAGTATTCCAAACACTTTGTTCTAGCTGGTACATGTATAATTAGCATCCGTGAAACTTGTTTCTACCTGGTTCATAGATGTAATTGCCCTACTTTATTTTTCAGTGTGACGGTCTATCTATTGTGGGGTGCATTCTCCCAGCGTCAACCACAAGAGAGGTACGCCCTAAAAGATCTCCAGGCTGAGCCACATCAACTTCACGTTACTCCTTCATCTAAATGATTTCAAATCAAAATCAAATCAAATTTATTTATATAGCCCTTCGTACATCAGCTGATATCTCAAAGTGCTGTACAGAAACCCAGCCTAAAACCCCAAACAGCAAGTAATGCAGGTGTAGAAGCACGGTGGCTAGGAAAAACTCCCTAGAAAGGCCAAAACCTAGGAAGAAACCTAGAGAGGAACCAGGCTATGAGGGGTGGCCAGTCCTCTTCTGGCTGTGCCGGGTGGAGATTATAACAGGACATGGCCAAGATGTTCAAATGTTCATAAATGACCAGCATGGTCCAATAATAATAAGGCAGAACAGTTGAAACTGGAGCAGCAGCACAGCCAGGTGGACTGGGGACAGCAAGGAGTCATCATGTCAGGTAGTCCTGAGGCATGGTCCTAGGGCTCAGGTCCTCCGAGAGAGAGAAAGAAAGAGAGAATTAGAGAGCACACTTAAGTTCACACAGGACGCCAAATAGGACAGGAGAAGTACTCCAGATATAACAAACTGACCCCTAGCCCCCCGACACAAACTACTACTACATAAATACTGGAGGCTGAGACAGAAGGGGTCAGGAGACACTGTGGCCCCATCCGATGATACCCCCGAACAGGGCCAAACAGGAAGGATTATAACCCCACCCACTTTGCCAAAGCACAGCCCCCACACCACTAGAGGGATATCTTCAACCACCAACTTACCATCCTAAGACAAGGCTGAGTATAGCCCACAAAGATCTCCGCCACGGCACAACCCAGGGGGGGGGGCGCCAACCCAGATTTGCTTACCTCTGAACCAGATTTTTTCAATATCACACTACATGATGCACTATCTATTTCCTATCCACCTCCCCTGGGGGGGTTGTTGATCACAGATGACCCCCGGTGAGATCAAGTTTGCAGTGCACGTGGAGACGGTGCTGAATCGCGTGCCCCAGCCAGAGTACCGCCAGCTGCTGGTGGAGGCCATACTGGTGCTCACCCTGTTGGCCGAGGTGGAGCTGGAGAGCATCGGCAGTGTCGTCCATGTAGATAAGATAGTCCACATGGCCAGTGAAATGTTCTACCACGACCAGGTCAGTCAGTGGCCATACGGTAGTCTCACCTCTGTTCTTTCAGCATTGATTTTCACAGTGGAACATGTTTATTTTACATTGTTTATTGTGCTTGTTATTCAGTTATTTACTATTCGGTTACATTTCCTGTAAACCCCCACATGTTAAAAGGACATTAAATAGCACAACGGGCCGTCTTTGCAATGTCATCCTTACATTGTGTCCATATTCCCCTCTTCTGCAGAAAGTGCTGGGGGCTGACGACACCCTTCTGGAGAAAGATCACTCCAATGGGATCTGCAGGCTGCTGTATGACAGCGCCCCTAGTGGCCGCTACGGCACTATGACCTACCTCTGCAAAGCTGTGTGCACCTACGCCCAGGACTTCTTGCCAAGCGGTGCATGTGCCATCCAATGAGCTTCTATTAGTCTGTGCCCTCCAATTAGCTAACAGCAACACATACTGTAGTAGGGCTCAGAACCTGATTTTTATCTAGTCACCCAACCTTTATCATGGAGTTTAATTTGTTTTGATATATCCCAGCAAGCCTGTGCCTGACATGAACAATCACTGTGAGGGGTCCCAGTATTTTAAATACGAACTTCCTCTGATATGGCAGATTCTCAGAAAAATGAATGAAGCTAGGTTTCCAGACTTGTTATTCACAGCAGGTAGATATTTCTTACCATAAAGATGGTGCACTGTGATTCTATGTCAGAGTGAGCGGTTGTCACAACACTAGTGGTAGTGCTGCTTTTGAAAATGATAATTTTCCTATTGTGATGTGACAGGTGTACTGTATGGATCTTTGATTAATACAGTATAGTGGCAATCTTCATCTTGTACACTTTGTGAGTGACAGTGCTTCAAGGCCCTCTCATAGCCAACTCGTATGATGCAATCTGTCAATTATTCACGAGTATGAATGATGCTTTAACCTGACGATATTCGCTGTCAAGGTGATTACCTGTATATCCAATAGAAACATGCATTGCACATCGACCAACAAGTGGTCACTGATGAAAGGCACAATGAGCAGGAAGATGAGGACCGCTGAAAAAATAACGACATAACCTGAGCAACATATGACATTTTATTCAATTGTCTTCCAAAAAACAACAACCTCTGCATTTAAAAGAAAAAACAATTGTTTATAACAATGTAATTTAGCATTGACAATACAGTGTATTGTGTTATCAATCCATTTGATGTACTCAACAACAACAAAAAAGGTATGGAGCCTCACTTCCAAAAACAGGACATCCTGGACAATGCTTCGTTTCATCACAGGGGAGAAAGAAAAAAAAATGTTTTCAGATGGGCAATATGGAGTCGAACACAGGTATACTGTGCTCATATTGTTAAATATGCATAAATGTACATTATACATCGCCAGAGTACATCGGGCAAAGTGACAATGCACGTTGACATCTTTCAGTGGCTAAAAGATCAGGGAGCGAGATTTTCCACTGCAAGCGCAAAGGAAGATGACCAATATTGGCAGAGAATGACGTGATCCAATGGAAGAGGGACAAGACTGAACATACTAGGAGAAACCCAAAAACTCGGAAGAAAAAAAGAGCAAGCGCTCAACAAATGTATTGAAAATAGCAACGTTTTAACAAGGAGGGGTTTACAGGACTTGAATGTCTAGCTAGCTAGGTGATGCATAGCATTTATATTCATGTTTCACAAAATGTGTGGTCTCGTAACTGAATAGGTATTTGATAGGAGCTTTGAATTGCATTTCAAATGCAAAAAAAAAAAAAAAAAGACAGTTATATCTGGTAGGACACACACATTTATGAACGCTAATGTAAAAGAGGCAAGTCAAGAGAAATTCCTAAACATTTGCAAACACACCGGTAAGTGAAATTTCACATATGATCATGCTCTTTACCGGGCACACAAGTCAATAGAAAAAGACAACACTAATCATGCAAGAAGAGACTTGTCGCTGAAATCAAATTCCTCCAAAATTGGATATCAGCAATGTGACCGCGGAGAAAAAGCTGCGCTTGATGACTTTGGTGCAAAATGTTCCTGTTACGGAGAGGACAGTGTCCACTGCCACAATGAAGACACTCTTGGTAGACCAGTTGTGATACTGTTGAACCTAACACCCCCCACCCATCAAGATATACACAAAACATCACAGACGTACACCCCATGACCACCGCCAAGCACAATGACCCGCACCACAGACACGGCAATAAAACAACCCCCGTCTCCCAATGGGGCCATCACTTACAGAGCGAGCACATGTCTAAAAACATACAAGGTTACATACAGAGGACAGCGTAACAGTCAGAATTGGTCTATGGGACTGCGTGAACTTGCATAAAAGCATTCAATTGACACAGGTGACATTGAGACAGAATTACGTTTCAAAGAACATCTACAAAATGTAAGCCGGTCACAGGGCGTCGGAATGCGGTAGTCTTGACAGAGCCCATGATTAGCAGAATGAGAGGCTCTACAGCAAATCTAACAGACGACCGACTTGTATTGAGACACGTTACGACACTCGACTACTCATGGCTAAATAGACACTACCAGATGGCCTGGATGGCTTCAGTGACCCCCACTGTCCTCGGAGGACCAGAAGCTGGGAGGCCTCGTTGAGGAACACTACCCTGTTTATCTCACCGGGAAGGGCATGGACATATAGAAACACAATAAATAGAAAAACAAGTATTTCCCCCAGCCCCTTTGACTGTACATCCCAGCAATGGTTTTAGTTTTGTGCAGTAAAACGCTCGCCCCCCTCCAGGGTTTGTGCTATATATGTTGTCTGTCTGTCACCGTTACGCACACCGGGGAGTTTCTGGACAGACATGACCCTCGATCACATTTACAGATCTCTCTACTTTCCTCCTCACTTGTCCTCTGCCCTCCGGCAAACAAAAAAAAATGTCCAGGACAGCAAGCTAGGGCTATCTCTGGGGCTGGAGTTGGAGCGTGGCAGATAGTTGCTGACTTACTGGAGCGATTGTCAGTTTCACTGTCTCGCGAAGCAGTCTCTCAGAAACGAGCTCCTCAACAACATTCTCCAGGGGTTGGTGGGGAGCTACACCGCAAACACACTGCCACTCAGAAACACAACAATGACACATGCGACAACTCATTGGGCATCGACCTGGAGCGATACGAGAAGAAAACACAAAGAACACTCTCCCAACGTTTACTCACTGACATGGGGGGGGGGGGGGGGGGGGGGGGGGCAGGTCCGTTATCGGTTTCAAAGAGCAGAAGCTAAATCCGATGGCGGGAAGTTCCATGCTCCGTTGTGGTAGCTAAAGGAACATGGATCACGTATTTAAAAAAAAAACAACCTCAAATAGCACCGAGCAGAGCGAACAACGGGTGGCACGGCAGAGGCAGAACGTGTCATGACCTACGACGGTTCCGTATGAAATGAGTGGGCCGCCTTCACTTCTTTCATAGGAGTACACCGTAGGTCTATGTTGGCATGGAGCACACCGTTTAAAAACAAGAGTACAGTGGGCAGCCCTCGCCACGCAGATCATGGCTTTCACAGGAACCGAAGAAAACATGACACAATAGCGGTTGTACATTTAGATCAGAGTGCACCGCAAATGAACACAGACAGATATACTGTACATGCACACGCGTACACAAACCATGTGTCTCCAAGCCATTTATCCAATACTATAACTGGTTGTGAAACAACAACAAAAAATGGAATGAATACGGAGTCGACTCCAAAATGTTTGGTGAACATCGATTGAAACGCATGAAAACGGTAGCTACCGCAACTCTGACATGAACATTGGGGAGAAAAGACGTAGGAGTGTTGTAGTGGTTTGTATGAGACCCTAATTGGACAATGCGTATGTACACCCGTGGCAAAGTTCACATTTGATTAAAGTGCGTGCAAACTATCAGAGAAAGAGATGTCCATTGACACTGACGGATGAGGGGGGTGATGGCAGTTGTCTAGAATTCACTGCAAAGGGGCCAAGCTCCAAACTGGAATGCAGCTGTCGCCATAGCATGGGTTCAAACAGGTCGGAACGATACCCATTCAAATGAGCAAATCAAATACAGAATGAATGTGAGCTGTGACTTGTCAAAGGACTTGGATGGGACTCTTATATCAGCCATGATGCAGAATGTAACAGAGGTTCCATCCCACAGGGAGGCCACTGAAAGAGCACCGACACCAACACATCACCGGTCTGTCTCCACCACCACGTCACCGGTCTGTCTCCACCACCGTCTTCCGCTCCTTTCTCTCTTCCACCTCGCGTTGCATTTGGTTCTGGATTGGTTCGTCTCTCTGCTTTTACTGTCATGGTAAGATGCTCCCAGTCCTACATGAAGTGCATCTGCATAGGAAAATAAGCCTGTTACGGTTTAATAATTTCCGTCTGGTTTTAAAAAGGCTCGAGACTGTGGATTATAAATATCTCAGTCAAATAAAAAATAAAAAAATTGGGTACTGTAATACCAAAGGTTTCATAGTAACAAGATCTTAAATAATTCCAGAACCTAGTGGTAAACAGTAGTTAACATTGACAAATTAAGTATTAAACAGTGACATTATAAAGCAGCAAAGACAGCATTACAATTATGATTAACATACTTTAGGAACTGATGCCTTGAATCATGATTCACATGCCAGAAGTGGTTGGGGAGTGGACAGTGGGATTACCTGGGCTCCTGGCATGGGAGCGAATGGGTTGGTATGCCGAAGGACAGGTTGGTTGTACATCATATGCTGTGGTGCCATCATAGGGACTCCACCCATCTGCCCCATCTGATGAGGAGGCATCTCCAACAGGGAGAGAGAGAGATGAAATGTAAACTGGGTATCAATGGTCTTGGTGTGCAGAACCCCCCTCCCCTTAGACCCAACCTTATATTGGAATTGTTATTTTATATTGTGTGACGTTTTATTCGATTTCTTCCTTGAGTTTATTCAGTAAATGTTTTCTTAACTCTATTTCTTGGTTAAGGGCTTCAGGGCATGTAAGTAAGCATTTCAGGGTAAGGTCTACTACGCCTGTTGTATTTGACGCGTGACAATTACAATTTGATTTGACTGTTAGACCTGGGTACTGTACCACGGGTGCAGATCATTCCTTACCATTCCATAAACAGGCACTTGAGGTGTCGTCATAGGAAAAGCCACTGGAGCCGGAGCCTTACGGAGAGAAAGGGCGGAACGGAAAAATGAAAGCCCAGTAGAGCACACTGAGAAATGGACTTGTGGAAGAATGCAGCGACTCCCTCTACAGAGAGTCACATACTTACATAGCCAGTATAGATCATTCCATTCTGCAGCAGGGTTGAGGAAACGAGGAGGGAACGAGGAAAATGGAGATAGGAATGGATGGTGGATAATTCAGTGGGAATTTTTCGAGAGAAGACAGATGAAACGCGAAATGAGAAGAGGAGAGACAAATAATTAGAGTGCAAACGAATTCAAATAGACAAGAGGGCAAATGAGAATCGGCAGCGCCTGTGGAAAAGCCGCAATAACCCCTTCCATTTTTCGAAGATGTGATTTTCAGACAATCATAGAGTTTTCTAATGTGGTCTACTAGATTTCATAAGGAAAAAAGTACACTACCTTCTGCATTGCTGGCTTGTTCTCTGTATTATATTTGGTGAGCGTGACCAGGCGTGTATGTCTCACCATTTGTGGTATGGGTATAGGTTGAGGAGCCATGGGGGTATGATGGTTCCAGTTGGGGCTGGTGCACATGGTTTTGGACTGCCAGTGAGTCCCTCCTGTGGGCTTCTTCTCTACCAGCTGGGCCCACTGGGGCTCTGGCCTGATGGACAAACACAGGGTTCAAATACACCCACAGCATTAGAGCAAGAGAGATTAGATCAGGATTCATAAATGCTTGGATGAATAGCTACATCCAAATATATTACTGTAGGTGCTCTCAGCTCCTTTTAAAATATCATATACTCACTTTTTGGCTGGTGTTCCTCCGAACTGCAAGTCTGGAAAATGAGTGATTAAGATATGTTACATGTTCAGATGCGGTTACAGAGCATTACTGTGTATGACCATTTTATGACTACTGAAAAATGTTATAATATGCAAAGATACATGTAAAATAGGGGGGGGGGGGGGGGGGGGGGGGAGAGAAACTCACTGCCAACAAGGTTGGCTAAGGAGGAGTCCAGGTCAGTGGGCATCATCTTCCCCCCAGATTGCAGTGGTATCCCAGGGCTGTGGATGTGTGTGGGCTGAGCTGGCTTCAACAGGTCCCCTGGGAGCCCCAAACCTGAGGACAGAGACATACAGGGAGCAAGAGTCAGGCTCCGGGTCTCACAGGGAGAGAGAGTCAGGCTCCGGGTCTCACAGGGAGAGAGAGTCAGGCTCCGGGTCTCACAGGGAGAGAGAGTCAGGCTCCGGGTCTCACAGGGAGAGAGAGTCAGGCTCCGGGTCTCACAGGGAGAGAGAGTCAGGCTCCGGGTCTCACAGGGAGAGAGAGTCAGGCTCCGGGTCTCACAGGGAGAGAGAGTCAGGCTCCGGGTCTCACAGGGAGAGAGTCAGGTCTGGCTAATGCGAAGTGATTAGTGCTTTTTGAGGTCGGTTCGGTTTCGGTTTGATTATTTAAAAAAGGAATCAAGGAAATGAAATAATGACACATTTTAGAGCTTTTTACTTGTGGAAATTCCAAACCCCAAAATAGTGAACATTCAATTGCCAAAACAGTGAAAATATTCCATAGTCTCTGGCATGTCCACATTGGGTAGGCATCATTAGAAAAATTGCTATGAAATAATACAATATTTCCGTTCTGTATATTACTTCATTTTCATGACTAATATTTTTTATTCAGAACATCATCTCGGCTTAGGAAGTAGCAGCCAGCCAGCCCATCTAACACAGTGGTATTCAAAGTAGGGGTCACGACCCCAACTGCAGTGGGGTAGCCAAAATTAGGAACAAAAAATTAAGAGTACAGACTATTGTATGGGACGATATACAAATGTTTGAGGAAGATCATTTGAAATATATAATTGTATTGAGTAAATGTCTTGATTGGTTTTATTTTCTTTTGACGAGAAAATTAAATTGATTGAAGGTCATTTGTTGATTTCAAAATCTAAATGTATCGATTTTAAGGTTGCATCATCGGATGTGGGGTGACTTCGAGTTGCAAGAAATTATTGGGGGGGGGGGGGGGAGGAAATAGGATCTCCGCTGAAAAGGCTTGAATACCACTGATCTAACGCCATCTCTGTGCTCCCCATACTGTACTGTCTTTAGTCATCCTATTTAGCTAGGCTAGCCTGCCTAAGTATGCTGCAGAGCTGTCTGACGAAATCATTTGACTAGTTATTCAAGGTAGATAACGCATACTTTCACGAACTGTCTCTATTCCTCTCTGTCGTTGTGTTGTGTACGTTCCTCTCATGCGGTCTGTGTGAATCCTAATTTACCAGGCGGAAAAGTGTATCAGTCTCTGTCTGAGCCGGAAACGACAGGCGCAATGGATTATGGCAATTGTCGTTAATTACCACACTTTGGCGCTGAAATAAGTTTAATATTTGCTTCGTGAAAACTACAACTCCCTTCATCCCAGCGTCGCACGTAGTTCTTGACATTATTTCTCTCGGGAATGATTTGATTTATCCCTAGAGAAACCGCGCACTGGGTTCACAAATAAAACACAACTCAATAGAATTCAAGTAATAGTACTGACATCGGTCAATTAGTTGTTTAACAGACCTGCCAACCCTGTCCAACTTTTTAGAGTACCAGACGCGTGCGGCAAATTGGAGATTCAACTTGTAATTCTAGTGCAAGTGCATTTTTAAAAGCATTGCCTCTATAGCTAATACCGCACACTCATTGGGTAGGCATCATCTCGCAGTCTTCTAAACTGCCGACTCCATTTAATGTATTTTGATTATACTTTTATAATGCATTTTGTGACGTGGATCATAATTACAGTCTATCCGATTGCGTGATCCTCGTAATGTTGTGGAAAATACAACTAACGGGACGCAGAATTAAAATGTATATCACACTCGCACAAATGCGACCAGGTATTTTGTCGTATTTGTATTGATTTTCTTTCACTAGCAAATGCGAGTGAACTGCTGGCACTTTAGAGCCCACTGAATGTCCATCTTATGTTCGCTAACTTTGGCTTGAGACAATTAGTGTTTACCTTTCCACAACACACGGAATCGAAAAGGGATTTGGCCATGTGTTTACCTACAGCTGACAGTCAGCAAACTCAGCATCACAACAAACAGGAGAGGCAGACACGGGGTAGCTATGTCGAATAAGGCTGTATTAATCTCCATGTCCGTTGACACAAACTCTGTACATGTATGTGTGTTGCAGCTCGAGAATCGGGATGTTCGATTTACTCAGTGGATTTATGTTTTTATTAAAATATATATTTTTAAATCAGACCCTATTCATTTCTGCATACTTTTCACTTGGATCTCATGGGCAGAGAATTGCTTAGTTGGTACGCTAAATGCTTGCATGTTGGCAGGTCTGGTTAATAACCCCAACTAACAAACAAAAATGGTTAATCGCTCAGCACTCCCTGGGTCACACAGGGAGAGAGTCAAAGTCAGTGTCAGGTCACAGAGAGACAGGCTGCAGGTCACACAGGGAGAGAGTCAAAGTCAGTCTCAGGTCACAGAGAGACAGGCTGCAGGTTACACAGGGAGAGAGTCAAAGTCAGTGTCAGGTCACAGAGAGACAGAGAGACAGGCTGCAGGTCACACAGGGAGAGAGTCAAAGTCAGTGTCAGGTCACAGAGAGACAGGCTGCAGGTTACACAGGGAGAGAGTCAAAGTCAGTGTCAGGTCACAGAGAGACAGGCTGCAGGTCACACAGGGAGAGAATCAAAGTCAGTGTCAGGTCACAGAGAGACAGAGAGACAGGCTGCAGGTTACACAGGGAGAGAATCAAAGTCAGTGTCAGGTCACAGAGAGACAGAGAGACAGGCTGCAGGTCACACAGGGAGAGAGTCAAAGTCAGTGTCAGGTCACAGAGAGACAGAGAGACATGCTGCAGGTTACACAGGGAGAGAGTCAAAGTCAGTGTCAGGTCACAGAGAGACAGGCTGCAGGTCACACAGGGAGAGAGTCAAAGTCAGTGTCAGGTCACAGAGAGACAGGCTGCAGGTTACACAGGGAGAGAGTCAAAGTCAGTGTCAGGTCACAGAGAGACAGGCTGCAGGTTACACAGGGAGAGAGTCAAAGTCAGTGTCAGGTCACAGAGAGACAGAGAGACAGGCTGCAGGTTACACAGGGAGAGAGCGAATCAGGCTACAGGCAATAACCCTAGCCCCAGGCATATTGTAATGCTATTTCAGTCCTGTCAGCTGTCCAGTAGAGTGATTACAAGCCATATTGACTCACCAATCAGAGAGAGAGAGAGAGAGAGGGCATCCAGCAGGGATAGGTATCGTAGCAGGGAAGAGGAGAGGAAAAAAATTGCATTGGGGACACAACTGGACATTTCATTTCTTCTAATAAAGGTTGGGGTTGACATCAATTAATATCTTATTTATGTCCTGCAGTGACTGATTTCTGTCCATCACAATATGCTCAATGTATCTGCCTTCATTTTAAATACAATACTAGTCTTCAAGAGTATACAGTGTGTGTGTGTGTGTGCGCGCATGTGTCAGTATGTGTTTTTGTGTCCATCACCTCCCCAGGCGTTGTTGTTAGACGGCACAGTGTGTGTGGTCTGGATATTCGGGTTGAAGGTGGGCTGGAGGTTGAACAAGTCACTGGTGAGATTTGGCACGCTGGGGAAACAAGAGCAGAGAGAGACAGAGATAAAAATCATAGCAGAGCAGACCCCTTCAGGCCACAGGGCAGAGAGGAAGAGTTACAGCGGCCAGGACCAACCACTTGGAACACTGCCATTCAGCCATCCATTTTAACGTGGCTCACAGATCCTTCCCACTAATAACCCAACTAATATACTGTGAAGTGATTTAACCACCTGCCATTTTAAAATAAGATACATACAGGTTATATTATACAAACTGAACAACCTGTGTGAAATATACCCATAGGTATTAACTCAAGCACAAGGATTGTCAGACCGTAGGGTCTGCCTTACTTATTTGTAACAGATACAACAGATGAGTTGGAGAAGAGGTCTGTGACCCCACTGCTGCCGTTGGCACTGCCCACTGACTGGGAGCTGGGAGAGACGGTCGGCGTCTGCACGTCAATCACCTTGGCTCCCTCGTCCTGCCCGGGAAAAACACATCAAGTCAAGCCGCAAAAAAGTGACAGTACAACAGGGTTGAGAAAATAATATATATTCAGACTCATTCATACAGTAGCACATCGACATTGTAATGAGAAGTTGCTGTACAGTGACCCTGTCTGACCTTGAGCCTGTTCTCGTCCTCCTTCTCGTCCATGCGGCTGAGGGAGATTCCAGTGCTGGACAGTGACGACACAGCACTGGACAAGGTGTTAGCTCTGGAGAGACCACACAGCGCTTATCAGTGACCACCACATACACTTCACTGTCACACAAGGCCATTCTGGGACGGACCACTGAAGAATATATATTTATTTTTTTGCCGAACGTTTCTGACTCTTGCGTGCCGTAATTGTCATATAGTAGACAGGTCTGACACACAAACACATTAAAACACTCCCAAATCCAGGATAAATGAGGCCGCATTGCCGTTGTAGTCCAGATGACATAGTAGCTAAGGGTGGAACACTGGCACAGCATCATTTGCACATTCGTCCTCATACCTATCAAAGCTTTAGTGAGTGACAAATGTTCTGAAATGCCTGCTTCAGTCTAAATGCCTTTTTCAGACACAAAGCCTGAAACATTAGCATCTGTGTGTGCGCATGTGTCTGTTGGTTACCTGGTGGCTGTGGAGAGCTCCTTGATTTTCCTCCCCTCCAGAGAGGCCAAATGCTGCTCCAAAGCTTCCAGGAGGCTGCTAGGGGCCTGGGGGGGGGGGGGGGGGGGGGGGGGGGTATGGGGAAACATTAATGCACCAAGTGAGGATAGCACTGTGTAGAACAATTGGGAAAACAATCACGCGTGCGCACACACACACACACACTGCATTTGCATACACTCGCGTACAGGCACACAGACATTTGGCACCGGCGCAAGCGCAGACACAAGCCCGCGCAGACACACGTGCCCGCACACACACACACCACACCACACACAGCGGCCAAGTGGCACATTGTCCTAAGCTTTATTCATGTTCAGTCTAGTCTCCATATTTGCAGGTATTTTACGTAAGACAATACATCTGGTATAATTAGGTTTGGCTCCAAGCCAGACATGCACAGATCAGTCCTTTCTCATGCAAGCAAGTACACAGGCCTGGGAGGTCATTTGTACAGTGTGTCAGCTCCTGTGGGGTTCAGAACACATCACATCGTCTGTTGGCATATGGAAAGGAGCTTAGAAGCCCATTCACAGGTGTGTATAAATGCTCTCACACACACATCCCAGTGCATAAATTGTGAGTTAACCAATGGATTCCGTTTCCTATAATCATTTGGGTAACTATTCATTCATGAATATCAAATTTCATAAATGTATTTTACAGGTTAGAGTAGAAATTCTACTAGCAGACGGTCAAATTTGGTCATTAGCTTTAGTGTCTAGTTCAAAAAGGTTTGGAAGCCGAACGAGTTGACTCACAGAAAGGCAAAACGTCTGATGAAAATGAGGTACACGCACTTGGGAAATGAACTTTGTATTTTATAAAGACATAACAAAATGATGGTTAAATAAACCAAGGATCAGTGAATTCAATTCCCCACACGTGATACCCAGGTTTCAACCCAACATTTGCGTTTCATTACAGAATGCAATCTTAACACGTGCAGTAACTTGCAAAAATAAGAATTTCCATATACTTATTTTGGGGGAATAAGAGAGAATAATGAGAATTCTGGATATCCTTCTTCTGAGAAATCTAGAATATACTAAAAGTTTCAAATAAGCAGAAAGAAAAAAAAAATCTACAGCTCAGTAAAGACATGGGTTACTATTTAGTTGAACAGGGATACAGAAGATCTTCATAAGCACTGCAAACATGACATAAATTGACAGAAACATTTGTTCATGTTTATTGTGGAGGGAAACACCATTAGTGTCATTGAAGAAAGCTTCAACCAGTGTTTGTAGCATCACGTCAGATGTTACGCAAGTGCTTAGGATTGCATTATGTATACCATTCAAGTAATATTTGCAGAAACCTATTTGGTAGAAACCATTCACTGCTCTCCCCACAGCTATTTTGAAGGGACATCTTTTCCGGGAAAAAAAGATATACAAATAGTGTTCATTTTGAAGCAACGCAAAGTTAAACTGCAAGAGAAATCAAGAGCTTGAACTCTATCAAGAGATGTCATCCCTTAACGTACAAAAGGCTTATATGGGCCTGACACAAGCACCATACGCCCATATTCGTTAGGACAGAGGCTGAAGAGGTGCCTGACTTTTCAGCACCATTTCAAAATCAAACAAAAAAAAATATGTTTTTTTGTGGGTTAACTTTCGAAAACTGCGACTCAACTACACAAGCGACTCAACTATACAAAAGACTCAAGTCTAAGTAAAGACATAAAGGATCGGTCTACCTAAAAATCTGCCGAAAGACATAAGACGGTGTTTTGCCTCCAAAATGAGGAAACTAAATATGGGGCAGCAGAATCCAAGGTTCACATATTAGGAAGCCATTTTTTGGAAATAGGCCCTCTCTACCCTAGAGCTCAGAGAGAGGGAGGTAAAATCAGGGAGAAAAGGAGGGAGCGGTTGGAAGCCTGTAGGGTGAGTAGGGAATGGGAGCGTTCAGAATGGAGCTACATGGGAGATATTGAGATGAAATGCACCACTGACCTGTGTGAGATCGGGGATGTCACCCTGATCAATTCCAACTTGCTGTGTCACAAAAAAAAAGGGGGGGGGGGGGGGGCAAACAAAAACCAAACATAATAAACAAACGAACACAACCACAGAATAAAAAAAGGGGGAGGGGTAGGTGTGTGGAGGAGGGAGAAAGAAGAATCAAACCAAAGAATCCATTACTCCATGCAGTGACTAGAAACAAAACAACAAAAAGACAACAGGCAGGGGAATTGGCATGCCCACACACGTACTCACACACATACGTACTCACGCACAGGATCTGAAGACTTGGGTTTGAAATGAATGTTTACACACTGAAATGCCACTGACAGGTGTGCCGGGTACATTGGGCTGTAATAGTCATGTGACTGCAAGGTGAGAAACATCCAAAACAACAGCAACACACAACTAATGTTGACTTTGAACAACAAACAACAAAAAAAAAGGCTGGGGAACAAATGACAAACACATTGTTAGACGAGTAAATGAAATGGGCCCTTAAAGTCAACGTTAGTCCGTTTTTGGATAGAAACACACCCCCATCACCCCAAACCTTCCTCCAAATAGTTACCAAATCAGTAAAGACAGCAAGAACGCCTTTCAATAAAAGAATGCACGAGAAATGAGAAAACTACAGAGAGATACGGATTATCTTTGCAATAGGGCCTTGTGAATTGCGAGTAGTACTTTACGTGGATAACAGCAGACATTCATCATTGAAAAAGAGAGAAAGGGAAGGAAAGAGTAAGGGGGGAAAAAAACAAACTCTTGCTAAGACATGCAACGCAGGCATCAGAACAGGCAGCACATGGAGGGGCCTTCACCTTGAGCTTTTCAGGCTCACTAATAGGCTAACCTCTGCATTCATGACCAGCATTAGCCTCCACCACACGGCAACAGAGAGAGCGAGAGAGAGAGAAAGGGGGAGAGGAGCAGAGGTCCGGGAGAAGAGCCCCACCTTCTTGCTGGATCTATCTGACACCTTCCTTTCCTCAAAACAAGTGGAAAAGGGAAAACATTACCTCTGCAACTTTGAGAAACTCTGACAGCTTGGTCATTCTGTTCAGAAACGTCTTATAAATCTCCAGGGCGTCTTTGCATTGGTTCTTCTTCATATCAAAATATTTCTCTTTAGGGTACAAAAAAAAGAAGATAGGTTAACTGAAAAAAAGAAAAAAAAGGACTTGGGCTATTTCTTTTATATGGCGTACACTTACAAACAGCATAGTGGCACCATAGTTATCTAACAGATATAGAGTGTACTTACCCAGCATGTTGATGACTCCTTCATTGTACGCGGCAAAGAGGCGGATGGAGTCTTTGAAGAGCAGCATGAAGGCGCTGTTGATGACGCCATTGGTCAGTTCGTTAGAGTTAGCCTGGGAAAACAACCGATCGAGAGACCACACATTGAGAGTTCATGCAGACAGCTCACGGTCATCACGTTGCCCGTGTTCATTTAAGGACCACCAACGCCAAGACCATGGACCCCTGCAGCCTACCTGAAAGTCCAGCAGTGCATCCAGCTGATTCTGAATGATCGGTAGAGTCTTGATCAGCTTCTCAACCGTCATGGTGCGCATCACACCGTCGACCCTGTCGACAAGAGGCACGGAGGACCGTTTTAACGGGGCAAGCGACGGACAAAACACAAACAGATAAAGCATCTCCGTGTCAATCATGCTGAAACTCAATAGAAGGCACACCATTTCCAAAGTGTCTGCCGAAATGAGTTGGCCAGTTGAGCGGAGTTACCGTGACTCCATTTAAGACCCGCCTCCACTGATGTAGCTTACTGATGCATCTTAGTGTGACACAGGGGAGGTGTTCCACGCTAGCCACAAACAGGACATCTTACCCTCTCTTCATCTTGGTGAAGTCCACAGCCACCAGTCTGTAGGACATGGCCTTCTCATTCAGATACCTGCTGTAGCGTCTGATGAACGTTGACATGGCATAACCTGGCAGAGAGGGAGCACTTGTATTACTATGTGTGTAAGTGCTAGCTGGTGGCTTACAGAGCCAAACCTCTGCAACGCGTTCAGAACGACAGTTTGAACTTTTGAACTGGGGCATTTTTTTGTTCATGCATTGCACGTTTCTATGTTGTTTTGTACCTGTGACTTATGTACAGTGTGGCATGGAATTGCTTCCACGGACAAATTCCCAACAGTACCTTGTAATGCTCCCTTATCCAAGAAGTTGTTCAGGTTAAAAAGTGTGTTTCTGGACGCCAGATACTGGATTAATCGCTGGTGAAACAAAGAGAGAGAGAGAGAGAGAGCAGCAGCGTGGTCATAAACAGTAAGAAGAAAGATTAAATCAGTGAATAACATCTAATAATACACTGTAACCCATTTAACAGATAATTTTATCCAAAGTGATTTACAGTCGTGCGTGCATACATTTTCTTTGTGCGGGTGGTCCCATGAATTGAACCCACTGTTCTGGCGCTACGAGCGCCATGCTCTGCCAGCTGAGCGACAAGAGGACCACTTTTAACAGTGAAGCCAGTCTGTCAGCGGGTGACTCACCTCGTTGCCATACATCATGAGGTGGTGCGTGGTGACGAGGGCCTTGAACACCACCACCCAGCTGTTGTTGGCCGTCCTCTCAAACAACGTGTCAGCCAGGTGGGGGACACTCACGTTCAGCTCGTTGGTGCAGTGGATCAGGTCTGCCGACGACACAGAATGGTGACATTAGAAAAATGTGATAGTGCTTAAGAAGTGCTGTACTGTACTCTACTCTACACTGACCAACTCAGTTCCCTCTTTACTGAAGACGACGTGGGCGATGAAACTACGGGAAACCATTCAGTCCCAATGGAAGCGAAGTGGGCGGAGGCCCATTTTGACGACGCGAGCCTGGGCGACAGACGTGAACAGGGTGGGACCAGAGTCGGGGAAGCTGAACTTCATGCAAACACTCTGCGACGTCGATGAGCTAGACCAATCGAGGCTCACTATGGCTTGCCCCCCCCCCCCCTCCCTGCTGGATAGGCTGCTGATACCTAGCACTACCCAGCTTTCTTGCACCCACACAAGGGCAAAGCTGGTGTGGCGAGGCTGAACACAAGTGTTAGTGAAAACATATTGTCATGCTGAAAATTCCTAGCAGCAGTTGGAATCTCTGCTCGGCCCCCTCACACCCTTCAAAAAGAGACATTCTTTTACTAGTGAATTAACTCTCATTTATTATGCCTTAAATTACAGCGACTAAGCCTGCAATTAACATTTCAAATTGGAAATCTGATTGTAAAACAGACAGTCATAAACAAAATAAACCTCATACGATTGTGTCGTCAGTCCTTCAAGACATTTTCACTGTAAGAGGAGTCTAAAGCTTATGCTAAACCTTAAAAGGGAACATAAAGGAAACATAAACGGAATATCAAGGCGTCCGGGATAATCCAGAGGAATTACACTCTTTAACTAAATTGCAGTCGGGTACCACATTTTTAAATCACATTTGAAAGTCTTCCCAAATGCCACTCAGAGAAATGGCAGTTTTATATGACTACAAGATTTTAGCTTATGTAATTCCACTCTGCGTGACTCTAAGGTGACTAAAATGTTCACAATTGGATTACTTTGGATAGAGGTTGGGCAAAGAATTGTACAATTAAAACATTCCTTCCCCAGAAAATAATCAAACTGGCAGCCCATGATGAGACCTGGAACCCAACGAGCCTACCTTGTTTCACTGAACCAATAACCCTCTGGGTCTATGGCATTTGTTGCAGCCCAGAACCGGACTGATTGATCTTAATTGATTGACTGGACACAATGTTGACTGTGTCATATCATCATTTGGGTATAAAGCCACCTAACCATCAATAGTTCAACGTGGAGAAAACACTTTCGACCCAATAATTGCTCCAGTTCCACACAGATCAACACACACGTTGAGCTCAAGATGGTCTATGACGCTGCTGCCACTGAATAAATATGAATGACCCATGGACACCAGCTCATCACAAACTGAAGTAGCTGAGAAAACGCAAAGGCTACATACACCACAATATACTAAGGTATTAATCCTAAATTAGACACATTTTCATCTAGAACTCAGTAGGAAATTAAGAAATGGTTTGCAATAGGTAGACTGACTCCAATTGTGCTTCTGTAAACATACGCTGCCATGAACATTTTCATAGCCTATAAAAAAAGGGACATTTACAAAATTATTACTGCATACAATGCTGAACAAAGTGTAGTAGGCTATGTGGGCATTTGCATCTGATTTGCTTGCTGTTTGGGGTTTTAGGATGGGTCTCTCTCTGTACAGCACTTTCTGACATCTGCTGATGTAAAAAAGGGCTTAATAAATACATTTGATTGATTGATTTTCTTGTATGACACTCAGTAATAATAATATTTGTCTCATCGTGTTCAGACTACAACACGAAAGACTACCGTAGGATAATGACACTGTATGATAATGATTGACTACTGAGCTGTTGAAGCCTATGATGCGCAATTATTCATTGCCCAATAGAATCATTTCGATAAACCCTTGGCCATACCAAACATGATGTACATAACGACAAATAAAGGTCGTCTTGAATATTCAATGTAACCAATGCTTTTGTCGCTAATATGTAGCAACGGCGGTGCACTGGTGGTGTACTTAACCTACAGTCAAGGTGTTTCTTCTTGGGTCCGCTGACTTCATGCGTCGTGGCCTTGCAGACGGCTTTGCTTATAGCGGATCCGGTCATGCTGTGCTGAGCCGCAGCGATCCGATCCGTGATAGACTGTCCTGACATATTCCAGAAGCAGTGATTGGGGAATCAGAAATCAAATTGTCTTCAGCTGTGATAGAGAGGGTGCCCTCTAAACAAACTGCCCGTCTGAAAACAAAAACGTACACTGACGCGAATCCGATGGGAGAATTCATACGGCGGCCAAATAAAATTGACGGCTACATTCAGTCAACGAAATGGCAATCCAATTGTCCTCACAAATACAAAAACCTAAACCAAACGACCCACACCAATATCAGCTCAGAATGATTCGTTCGGAGGTCGCGATGCTACAATGTATCCGCGTAATAGCTTTCCAATGGTGATTCCGGTTAGAGTGTACAGCCGCAACAGTAGCCTGCATGAATACAATTGAGCATCAGGAGAGAGACAATCATTGATTAGTTAGCCTACCAATCCTCGGTCGGTGATCACGCGACGTTCTCTCTGGTTATGATTGGGGCTAGACTAATTTTGAAGACGTTACAAAATAGCATATGAATGTATTTTCTCTCAAGCTCCCCTCTGTTCGTGTCGAGGTCTTGTAGCAGTGACTCCTCCTCGTTTTTCCATGTCCTTTAATTGACGTGCTCCATATGGTTTATTCTGAATGCATTTAATCTTTTTACAAATGTTTTTTTTTTTGTTAGGTAGTCGATTATTCATTTTTTTTCTCACTTAAACTTCATGTGTAAAATGGCAGTGTAGCCTATGAATCAGGTGACTTAGAAAGGGGTTGATTGGGCAACACAGAAAGGGTCCGGGGAGGGCATCTTAAAGCGGAACACCGCAACTGAATATTAGGCAGCTGCTTCTTGATTTGAAGTGGATGGAATCTGTCCGACTCTGCAGTACTGTCCAATCAGATCCAGACACATCTGAAGACAACCCCCTGGGTTAGTATGCTATTGATGTTAATACCATTGTCATTGGACTATAACAACAACCTTTCACAAAGCACCAGCTTCTCAGTTTCCTGCAGCTCTCTATAGGAATGTAGGACATACAGTACATCTAATGTCTAGGCATATTGTCCCAAATGTGACTCTACTCGGCCTGCAAGTGAGATAAAATCCTTAATATGAGTCGGATTTGGCATTGAGATGTCTTCCTCTATTTTACAAATGCTGTACAGGATGTATATGCCTTTTTATAGGCTACCAACTGTATGAAAAGGTTTGAAATTCACTGGTTCTCCTCCCTTTCTGGTCCAGCCTCGTCCTGGGATCAACTCATGGTGGAGGATGCAGATTAGGATGAGAGGAGAACTGACATCAATGCTATCCTTTCATACCTGTGTAGGAATAATAGAATGACATAGTAACAATGTTGCACTAACATGCTATGTTGGACAACTGACATGGTCAAAATAGGCTACAAAAATGGACAAGACAACTCTGCAGAACCCCACATCAAAGCCATTTTAATGAAGTTAAAGATATAAGCCTACACTGCATGTACATTATAGGTACAACAAGGCACTGTGGCAGTGTTGTCCCTATCCTATAAACAGAAACACCGCTTTTGTATCAGTCTGATGTCAATCAAACAACATCTTTATATCACACGGTCATATATCCTTGGTTATACAACTGTAGACGTCACAATGTGTGTCATCTCGTTGCTGATATTCTCTGCTTTGTCATTTAGTTGTCTGAGGGACTGAAATGAGGGGGAGCCCTGCTTTCACAAGGTAGAGAGGTGGTTCACACCAAGAAGTTACAATAATGTATTTATTGTGAAAAGAAAAATGTTCCACTCATTATATTACTATTTTACAATTTCTCACACAAACATGATCATGAATCCACATAGAGAAATACACCACATCTCTCTCATAACATATTTTTTCCCATGGCCCCTCTCAGCTTCTCTTGAAGATGTTCTTTAATTGGACCGGTCCGACAGACTACAGAGAGACACGTACAGACCCTTGAAGATCTTCCTCTTTCTCCATTCTCTTTGATGGGTCAGAATTTGTTACATGATCCACAGCGAACTCTTTCTTTAACACTGCTGTTGAACCCAGGCAGAACCTGCACATCTGGGTCTGAATCCAAGACTGTACTCTCTTCATTGGCCAGGATATGTTCAACCAGACATCTCGCTGCCGCTTCAATGTTAGTGTTCTCCTACAAGATGAAACAGAAGACACAATCATGTACAGCTAAATGACAAATAGACCTTAGAATGATCTCAGATGGGAAGTATTCCCTGGCCAGATCTGCTCAGGATTCAAAATCCTCTTACCTCAGGCAGAAGGATGTTGCTAATATTCCATCATTATTATGGGGCGGTAGGGTAGCCTAGTGGTCTAGTGGCCTAGAGCGTTGGAATAGTAACCGGAAGGTTGCAAGTACAAACCCCCGAGCTGACAAGGTACAAATCTGTCGTTCTGCCCCTGAACAGGCAGTTAACCCACTGTTCCTAGGCCGTCATTGAAAATAAGAATTTGTTCTTCACTGACTTGCCTAAATAAATAAAATAAAAATAAATTAATGTAAGCTACCAGTTGGGTAGGCCCCAGTGACATATTCACCCAATCAGCCTTCACACCCAACTGAGTAACTCATTAGAGAGTGGCTGTGAGTGTCCCCTTCCTCTCAGGTTCAGTCTGTGAGAAGGGAACACACCTTTCACAGCCTTCTGGACCATTTCACACGTTCCTGTTCACATTCCCCATGGCTAATTAGCCTGTAGTCCTTATACCCCAGGGTATGCTAACATTTCATTCCAACTGATCTCATGTATTTATCAGCCGAGTGTGATTGCATTTCATTGAACACATTCAAGTAACCCAAGCTGACAATCAAAGGCTGTTGTCAAGCTCTTTATATGCTCTTTATAATTTCATTTGTTTTTTAAAATTATTTAACCTTTATTTAACTAGGCAAGTCAGTTAGGAACAAATTCTTATTTACAATGATGGCCAAACCCGGACGACGCTGGGCCAATTGTGGACCGCCCAGTCACGGCCGGATATGATGCAACCTGGATTCAAACCAGGGACTGTAGTGACGCCTCTTGCACTGAGATGCAGTGCCCTAGACTGCTGCGCCACTCGGGAGCCCCAAAAATGAGAGATACCATACTACATAGTGATCTTCCATAGGGGCAAGACTGTCAAATTTTAGCAGCCAAAAGATTACCCAGCAGGAGTCGGTGGAATGTATTTAGAATCATTGAGATTGTGAGGCTTGTCTGTCACATGCACACACACACTCCAAGTGATCAGACATGATGTCTTTTAGGGCAACCCTAGACTTTCTAGCCAGCCATGAAGCAGCCCACATGCGTCAGTTGGGAGAAGCTATGACTACAGTACACAAGCTTCAGTATCTTTCTTCCTCACCTTGGCTGAGGTCTCAAACCATCCCACAAATCCATTTTCCCGGCAGAATGTGTCCAGTCTGGGCTGCTGGGAGCAGACTTGATCGGACTTGTTGGCCAGCAGCACAGCTGGGACAGGTTTGCCATGACTCAGGGTGACCTTAGAGTCCAGATCGTCCTTCCACTTGAGCACGGCATCAAATGTGGAGGCGCGGGTCACGTCGAACACCACCAGAGCTCCCACGGCCTCCCGATAATACACACGAGTCATATTTCCATAGCGTTCTTGTCCTTGGACAAACAAATACAAGAACAGCACACATCAGAGTCAGAGGCACACAGCACTGGTCTATCTATACTTGAATTATATGTATTTAACTATCTAATTATATTGCATTATGACTTGGCACGATCCAAAAACTGGTCAGGTTTTTCATATTACAGAGAGAGATAGAGACTCCTGGCAATAACTGCAGTGCTCATGTGACTCTCTAATATGAGCATGACACCAGCTGAGCCCAACACAAGACAACATTCCTCCACAGTGCACATTAAATACCATAGGGAGAAATACTTTACACTATTCATTAGGATGATTAATGTAACATTGGCTATCTATGGATAAAACCAAATATAAGTCTCATAAAAGTGTGTTAATTCATTGATAAGCCTGTTGAGTTGTTGAAAACATCAATGTGATTTTTCGCAAAATGCTAAACATGAATAAAGTCTGACGAATCGTCCAAACCACTGGTATTACAATGAATGGATATATAAAGTCAAATATCAAAGTCAAATGGACTGGTTAAGACATACCGGCAATATCCCAAAGCTGTAGTCGTATAACGGTGTCACTGTCCCAGTGCAGAACTTTGAGCGCAAAATCGACACCAATAGTTGCGCGATAATGTTGAGAAAAGATCTGATGGACATAACGCTTGATGATTGACGTTTTCCCGACCCCAAGGTCGCCTATAACGAGAACTTTGAACAAATGCTCCTGCGGCATGGTCTGACTTTGTACAACAGCCCATTCAAAACGCACCACCACAGGATTCACTATTTGCCAGTGATGATGGCTTTCTAAAAGACAGATTATGATTTAATACTAATTCCGTTCCAACTACAGCCTACATTCTTTCAAGTGTTTCCATTTAGAACATTGAATGTTGACTGTAGGCTTATGTCACCGTGCACCCATACGAAATTATGCCTTCATATCCAAAGGATGAAGTCGAGCAAATTATGTAATCCAATTTGATTCCATCCACCGTAGCCAACACGAAATGTTAACTTTTAATCTTATAATATTTTCAGCATAGGCCAACTTTCTCCTCAAAAGAAAGTCTACTCCATAGCTCTAACACCCCCGCAATGAGTTTCCCTCCCTCCAGTCGCTTCGAGACCAGTTTGCTACACGATGTCATGATACCAAAACATTTGAAAGCTGCCAAGACTCAGCCACACCCATTATCTTCTACCCTTCAATAGCCTACTGTAGGTCTATTTCAGAGCAGGATTCGCGCACAAGCTATTTAATCATTCGGGGACATTAGGCTACACAGTAGTCCACAAAGATAACCCGAATCTAATCTACGAGAAAAAAAACCTACATTTAAATGTCCCTTTATAGCACCCGGTGTAGCACCCTCTATGGAGAGCAGCGCGTAATTTCGGAGACATTTTTGCTGCGTTGCTGTCTGGGTTCTTACGGTAATGGTGCTGATGAGGGATGAGTCGCGCTATGTGATGCTGTTGTTACTGCCATTTCATCAGCGGATTTTCAAAAAATATCTCTCCATCTTTAAACATGGAATTACCATAAAATGAAACCATCGACAAGTTTTAAGGACGGCCATTAGCCTATTTCACATGAAACTCGCCAGTATAGTAACAAATCTCAGTGTAGAATTAAATAAAATGATAGCCTAGGACAAGGCCTATTTGCTGATTACTCCTTGGTGTAAAACACGGTGTTTGACTAGGCCTCCTGGGATCACTGTTTCAGAGAGCATCTTCGAGAGAAAATATTTCTCAAGATCATGGGGTTTGCTATTGCCAGGCGTTGATCGCCCATCCAACAAGGTAATTTAACATAAGGTTGTAGACCTACATGCCGATGTTGTGTTTATTATGGATTAATATAGCATTGCCATAGAGAAGACCGTTGTAACTCGATCTATGAAGGGCGGAAAGAAGATAAATTGAATGTGTTTTAAATTAAGATGGCTTATTGTAAAATGTCAGACTTATGTAGCCCAGACCTAACACGTTTCCAAATTTTGACATGGGTGAAATGAGTATTCAATATGTAGCCTGTTGTTTGTATATAAAATGTCCATAACTGCCCTTTTAATTTACTTTGTAATTAAAAAATCTATGTTATTGCACTTGATTGGCTTTACACCAACGGTGTTTCTATGAGAGCTAAATATACGAGTTAAGAACCAACGGTGTTTCTATGGGAGCAGAATACACAAGTGTTATTTTGCTAGAGCTGTCTGTGCATTTACACTGGAAAGAGGAGCGGCCTTTCCCTCATTGTAATGTAGGCTAGGGCAGGCAGACTACTGTTTTTCAAGAATACGCAATTAGTCCGGCCGCAGTAGGCTATTGAAATTCCACATTTAATAGTTCTTAGCACCACTCATGTCGATGTTGGATGTTGCGCACACATCATTACGAATAGGCCTCGAAAAAATTGTCAGGCCCATCAAAGAACTACATTAAAAAAAAATAGGCCGATAAGGATAACACTTTGTAAACAATGTTTACAAAACTTGGAGTCAAACAAAACATTGGAGTAAAACAACCCACTGGACACACACTGGTGAATCAACGTTGTTTCCACGTCATTTCAACGAATATACGTTCAATTGACGTCTGTGCCCAGTGGAAGCTTACACCAGTTCAACTAAGCTCATGAGAAATATACTGTTTAAGTGATATTCTTCAAGAATCAGTGGATATATAGGCGATCATTAATGAATGTACTGTAGATACGAAGGAGTCTAGATTTAAGCTAGTCTACTTAGGTTGATTATAGGCCATTTACTATTCGTTTTTTTTTGTGCCATAGATTCTGTGAGATATGGAAGCGATATGGCTGTACCAGTTTCGACTCATCGTCATTGGGGACTCGACAGTAGGAAAGTCGTGCCTGATCCGGCGATTCACCGAGGGACGCTTTGCGCAGGTGTCCGACCCCACAGTCGGTGTAGACTTCTTCTCAAGGCTAGTGGAGATAGAGCCAGGGAAACGCATTAAACTTCAAATCTGGGACACTGCTGGACAAGAGCGATTCAGGTTACGTTTTTAGATTGTATTTTCCTTTTTTAAATCTTCCATTGCAAAGACGAAATCATTTGTCTTTCAATAAATCACGTTTTTTTGTTGTTGATAGTCATCTGTCAATATTATTGTTATAACAATATAGTATTTAGATCTCTGTATTATTCATCTCGGAGCCTTTCGTTGTCTTGATGTTTGAACCTCACCACTTCCCTGTCACATCCTTTGTTTTTCCATTTCCCCACTTCTCAATAAGTATATTTACAATTTCTTTCAATTCTCTCTCTCTTCTTTGCTTAACCCCCTCAACCCTCTCTAGGTCTATTACCAGGGCGTACTACCGCAACTCTGTTGGTGGGCTACTGCTGTTTGACATCACCAACCGTCGCTCCTTCCAGAATGTGCATGAGTGGCTGGAGGAGGCCCGCAGTCATGTCCAACCTCACAGTATCGTCTTCCTGTTGGTGGGTCACAAGTGTGACCTGGAGTCCCAGAGGCAGGTGAGCCAGCAGGAGGCTGAGAAGCTGGCAGGTGCCTATGGCATGCGCTATGTGGAGACATCGGCTCGCGACGCCATCAACGTGGAAAAGGCCTTCACTGAGCTAACGCAGGACATCTTTGAGCTTGTGAAGAGCGGTGACATCAACATCCAGGAGGGTTGGGAGGGGGTGAAGAGTGGCTTTGTGCCCAATGTGGTGCACTCCTCAGAAGAGGTCACCAAGAGTGACCGCCGGTGCCTCTGCTGAATGTCCTGTCTGTCTAGTTGGCTTTACCCCCCCCCCCCCCTCGCTCAGCCCATGTATTCCTGTAACATTATGACCCATTAGCTCCCTATCTTATCACCTGGCATTTATTTGGCTCTCTCACTCCTATCCTGAATACTGGAAGGCCATATCAGCTCTAGTCTACCACTGGAGCAAAAATGGACAAAGCGATTTGGGTCGTTCCATGAAAAGAGTGCCTTTTGTGTCCCTTGGATATTTTAAGTAGAAATTGTGCACCAATATTGAATTTGAATAGCTTGTTGCATTTTGACATGTCCTTCTCCCAACATTTCTCAAAGTAACATTTTTTTGTTGCTTTGCCAAAGTTATTTCTGAAGATTATTATTCATTTCATGTGATTAGTGTTTATGTCCGTCCCTCATTTTAAGGTCAACTGAACTCCCGTTTTAATATGGTGAAGCTATTCCTTTTAAAATATATATATATTTCCTTTAAAGAAACATTGAACATCCTAATAGCGAAATCATAGAGTAAAAGCAGGTGAGCTGGTTCTACAATTTGGGGCCATTTTCTGGTGTTTTGTGGTGGAAAACTGAGCGGGTCGAGCACAACACATCAACCCTGTCACCCATAGATAGACAGGCTAGAAATATTATAATTTTTTTGGGGGGGGGGGGTGAAGCTCGCATTCAATTGCCAATCCCTGTGCACACAACAAGCTTCCATTGCCCCTTCACAAGGGGATTGATGGCTGATTTCAGATGAAATCGTCAACCCTGTTATGGTCAACCCTGTTATGGTCAACCCTGTTATGGTCAACCCTATTTGGCACTTAATAGGCCATTGCTATAGGAATGGGAAAACTCGTTTTTTTTATGAAGTTGAACGTGTGCTGTCACGTTATGACAGAATGTTAAAATTAGGTGAACCCCCCCCCCCCCCTCCCCCAAAAATGTACCAAGTTACACTTCTCAAAAGGCACCGAATTGGTGGAACGACCCAATTGCCAAAGTAACCTTCCTCGCCTCTGTCTTACCTGTTAGATGCACTTGAAAGAAAAGAAATGCCCTGCTTTATGGTGAGATTTTCCTCTCTGTAGTTATGCCTCATCTTGTGCCCTTACGGAAGGAACACACCTCAAACTTTACAAGTCTGTCCTGTAGTCTGGAGCACTCACACAACTTTCGGGAGGACACCTAACCTCCCTAGTCTGTTGCTGGCTGGTGAGTGCAATACAAGGGGACACCAAATCTAGCTCTGCTCTTTAAACCCTCTCTATGGAAAGATCCAATTCACAGAGGGAAGCATGTGTTGTATTAGCACTGCGTGAGCATGCGGGGAATGGCACACTGCTGTGTTCAATGCCTCCTCTGCTTTAGTTTGTGAGACTGATGGCACTACCAGACAAATGAACAACCTGAGAACACATCATTGCCATCATCCCTTTGATCATAGATAAGATGGAACCAAAGTTTGTGTGTACCGATTCAGTTGCCAACTGTGTTTCTATATGAGTATTCACAGGGAATTTGTACCGTTGAGTGTGGGTATGCACTGTGAAATGCCTAACATCAATGTTTTTATTGCGGTTTGCGTCCTCGTTGCTCATATTAAATGCACAGTTGGTGACAGAAGGTACAACATATCACCCCTTATAGCTTCCCTGTCCATCGATCATAATCATTACAGAGAATGTGTCTCATGAGAAAGCCGTTTTATGTACTCCGTTGGCTTAAACTGTACGCCCACCCCTTAAACATTGACATCTACCCATATGCCTCCTGATGAACACTGAAGCTTTAAATGGGGTCGGCTGCACTAGGGTTGTTTGCCTTTAGTGTCTTAAGACCTCCACACTGTATGGTCGTATGCTTGTAGTTTTAACACGATTATAAGCAACATTCTGCATAACGCAACATGTCCGATATTTCTTCCCGCCCTACACTGTAAAAAAAAAAAAAAGATTACTCCAACTGGTTACAAGTAACTAAGTTAGGGTTTCTCAATTGAAAAACAACACATTTGTGGAAACCAAATACAGTCAAATGAAAAAGTGTGGGCACCCCTGACAATTTCCATTTATAAATAATTGGGTGTTTGGATCAGCAATTTCATTTTGATCCATCAAATAACTGATGGACACAGTAATATTTCAGTAGTGAAATTAGGTTTATTGGATTGACAGAAAATGTGCAATATGCATCAAAACAAAATTAGACAGGTGCATAAATTTGGGTACCCCAATAGAAAAATCACATTCATATTTAGTAGAGCCTCCTTTTGCTAAAATAACAGCCTCTAGACACTTTCCATAGCCTCTAATGAGTATCTGGATTCTGGATGAAGGTATTTTGGACCATTCCTCCTTACAAAACATCTCCAGTTCAGTTAGGTTTGATGGTTGCCGAGCATGGACAGCCCGCTTCAAATCATCCCACAGATTCTCAATGATATTCAGGTCTGGGGACTGGGATGGCCATTCCAGAACATTGTACTTGTTCCTCTGCATAAATGCCCTGGTAGATTTTGAGCAGTGTTTTGGGTCGTTGTCTTGTTGAAATATCCAGTCCCGGCGTAACTTCAACTTTGTGACTGATTCTTCAATATTATTCCCAAGAATCTGCTGATATTGAGTGGAATCCATGCGACCCTCAACTTTAACAAGATTCCCAGTACCGGCACTGGCCACAGCCCCACAGCATGATGGAACCACCACCAAATTTTTACTGTGGGTAGCAAGTGTTTTTCTTGGAACGCTGTGTTCTTTTGCCGCCATGCATAACGTCCCTTGTTATGACCAAATAAATCAATCTTTGTTTCATCAGTCCACAGCACCTTATTCCAAAATGAAGCTGGCTTGTCCAAATGTGCGTTTGCATACCTCAAGAGACTCTGTTTGTGGCGTGTGTGCAGAAAAGGCTTCTTCCGCATCACTCTCCCATACAGCTTCTCCTTGTGCAAAGTGCGCTGAATTGTTGAACGATGCACAGTGACACCATTTGCAGCAAGATGATGTTGTAGGTCTTTGGAGGTGGTCTGTGGGCTGTTTTTGACCGTTCTCACCATCCTTTGCCTTTGCCGATATTTTACTTGGCCTGCCACTTCTGGCCTTAACAAGAACTGTGCCTGTGGTCTTCCATTTCCTCACTATGTTCCTCACAGTGGACACCGACAGGTTAAATCTCTGCGATAGCTTTTTTTTAGCCTTCCTCTAAACCATAATGTTGAACAATCTTTGTTTTCAGGTCATTTGAGTGTTGTTTTGAGGCCCCATGTTGCCACTCTTCAGAGGAGAGTCAAAGAGAACAACAACTTGCAATTGGCTACCTTAAATACCTTTTCTCATGATTGGATGCACTTGTCTAGGAAATTCAAGGCTTACTGAGCTCACCAAACCAATTGTGTGTTCCAATTAATCAGTGCTAAGTAGTTACAAGTATTCAAATCAACAGAATGACAAGGGTGCCCACATTTTTGCATAGCCTATTTTTCACATCTGATTTAATTTCATACAACTTAATATTGCTACACTAAAAATATTTGTCTGGACAATACCCCAGTACTCAGCTTTTATTAGAAAATGAATGGCATGCCACTGTGATCATTTTCTGTGATGACAGAGTAAATTATTATGCAGCCTCAGAGGGGTGCCCAAACTTTTTCATACGACTGTATATGATTCAATGACGACAGTTTTATTTCATTATTACCAAACCTATATTTGAAGTTGCAATGTATTTCTTTTAAAACTCAACTTACTTTCCCCCTTTCGGTTAAACCTAATAAATAACAAATACAAACTCATATTTCATGTAAATGTAACCAATTTTTTTCATATTTTTTTCATATAAGTTCACTTTTTAATTTGGAATTACCTATCCAAATCCAATTAAATCAATTCCCTGTAAATCAAGAAATTAAGTTGGTTCGATAACTTGAAATAATGTTTCCAAACATATTCTTTATACATTTAGTAGCCACAATATCATGACCAAGAATTAGCTACCTTAACATAGAAACCTTAACAGGCTCTTTAGTACCATATGCACTCATGCAAGTACCATTACAGATGCTGTCAGTGTACGAGTTTGAGTTTGAATAACAGATACAATAGACCACATTAACAGGAACGACATTTACTCTCACAGGTGGGCAAAAATAACTAACTGAAAGCCACGCCCCCCAATAAGCTATACCTCCAGCGCTTTTGATAGGCTGCCGCCGCTACATTGCCCCACCGCTATTCAATGCACATGCGCTCGCTCATGAGGTGTTGAAAGCAATTTAGAACTTTCATTCAATCATTTTTTTGATTGTCAAATTTGTTATTTGATTTCAGGGAAATTTTATAGAATAGGTTGAATGAACCAAAGTGTAATTTGTTATCATTCCAATCAGTAAATGCACTGCAGAACAACAGCATCTTCCCACCTTTTTTTTTACAGTGTATTAGACTCAGCCATGTGCTTTATCTAACCATTAAGACTTCCAACCTCAACCCTTAGTTCCTCCTAAGCAGTTTTCTTCCTCAATGCCAGTTTCCACCCACCTTATTAAAACTTTTCGGTAAGCTACAAACCCCTTTGCTTCAAGGGCCCCCATGTCCATATTTCTGCAAGCAGACCATGTCTGAGAGCAATAATCAGGAGCCTCCTGGGTTCAAAGTATCTATGCACCGAGAAACTAACCATTTGCTCTAAAGGAAAGCTACAACATGCATTCATTCCTTTTACTGTCCTCCAAACCCTCACAATGTGTTGAACAAGAGGGTTGTTCATTGCCGCACATGTATAGTTGCATTTCACCCATTTTACATTTGATTTTCCAAAGAATTACAAGTGTCTTAATGGATTTCTGATATAACATATTGTAAATAGCCAGGGTGTACTGGGTGTATTTATTTCTAGAACATGAAGGGTAATATTAGCGTGATAGAATTCCAGTTTTACTTTCTCACGATATGGGGAGAAAATGCCATATGTTTCAATATTTGTAGGATGTATCATACAGTAACTGGAGTGGAAAGGGAGAAGGCTTTGAATGGGTGTTGCTCTGTTCAGGGTATTAAGAGAGTTTTGGTTTCCCCCACTTTCACTGAAGTCGTACCCATGTATCATATGAAAGGAGATATATGAGAAATGAACGTCCGCAACCTTCATATTGTCATCCGGAACCTAAATACCCTACATGCTTATTGAGCCTACATGTGCCAGACACATTGTAGTCTGTTGTTGAATGGACTCCTGTCTCCAATCTCTGCTTAAGCCAGGTACCATATCAGCTGCTCATTTTACAATCACAGCACTGGCGCCAAACAACCGTTGTCTTTCTTTCTAAACCACTGACTGACTGTAATAAAGGGTATGTCGAGAGAACATTCAGACAGACGGCTCTCCGTAGTTCATGATCTCTGCTAGACACCGGAGGCTCTGGATGACGCAGCTTACCTGCACAACGTCGCGTGGCCGTTTGAAATGGCGACATATATCTCTAGTCAAAGCAAAGATGGATTTCCAATTAATTTATGTGACTTGTAAATGTTATTTGAAACAAACATAAAGCCATGTTCCTTTAGCGTTGTATAGGTTTGGGGTGCATAGAAGGGGCAGGTTTGATGTCTCATGCTTGTAAGGAATAAACATTTCATCTCAGCAAAGGCACAGTCAATATTACCAATGCTCTATGATGACCATCCAAAATACATGTGTTCAGTGTTAGTTACCTCTGCATGCACACTTATAACCCCAATGACTTAGATATTCCCCCAGCCTGGAAATAACATACTGTTTATTCAACAAGCAGTTTAAAGAATTTGATATTCCGTAAGTGAAACTGGATATACAAGCAGGTCAAACACATGGAGACTAAATTAATGTAATGTCGGTGATGTATCTATTTGTACCACAAAGATACTATGAACTAACTCCCTATTAAATTGTGAACACTTGATACGAAAACATCCGTTTGTAGTCTCCATTAGTGTAATGCTGCAATGCCATGTACAAACACAAGAGGGCAGCACACACTAAAGAGTTGGCCTTGTAAATGGTTGGACGGTAACAATCACAAGGCGCAACATTAAAAGTTAAAGACACATATGGTTCAAATACAGGGTGACAAAAACATATGGGATTCTACCCTAGATCTAGAAAGAATTCCTATTGAATGTGTGTATATAATGTAATCTTAATCATCATCATCGCCCATGCACACAGCGAAGCAGCATGTCCAACTGCATCCAGCGGTGGAAAAAGTACCCAATTGTAAAATTAAAGATGGACAATGACTCAAGTAAAAGTGAGTCACCCAGTAAAATACTACTTGAGTAAAGGTCTAAAAGAAAAGTGGTTTTAGATATACTTAACTGTCAAAAGTATATGTAATTGCTAAAATATAATTAGGTATCAAAAGTACAGTGTGTTCGGGACAAGTATTCAGACCCCTTGACTTTTTCCATATTTTATCACAGCCTTATTCTGAAATTGATTTTAAAAATAATAATAGATCACTCTACACAATACCCCATAATGAAAAAGCAAAAACAGTTTTAATACATTTTTGCAAATGTATTAAGAATAAAAAACAGAAATATTAAATTTACACAAGTATTCAGACCCTTTACACAGCACTTTGTTGAAGCACCTTTGGCAGCGATTACAGCCTCGAGTCTTCTTGGGTATGACGCTACAAGCTTGGTACACCTATTTGGGGAGTTTCTCCAATTGTTCTCTGCAGATCCTCTCAAACTCTGTAAGGTTGGATGGGGAGCATCGCTCCAGGGATGTTAGATCGGGTTCAAGTCCGGGCTCTGGCTGGGCTACTCAAGGACATTCAGACTTTCCCGAAGCCACTGCTGCGTTGTCATGGCTGTGTGCTTAGGGTCATTGTCATGTTGGAAGGTAAAACCTTCGCCCCAGTCTGAGGTCCTCAGTGCTCTGGAGCAGGTTTTCATCAAGGATCTCTCGCATATTGATCTGTTCATCTTTCCCTCAATCCTGACTAGTCTCCCAGTCCCTGCCATTGAAAAACATCCCCACAGCATGATGCTACCACCACCATGCTTCACCGTAGGGATGGTGCCAGGTTTCCTCCAGACATGACACTTGGCATTAATGATAGAGTTCAATCTTGGTTTCATCAGACCAGAGAATCTTGTTTCTCATGGTCTGAGAGTCTAGGTTTCTTTTGGCAAACTCCAAGCAAGATGTCATTTGCCTTTTACTGAGGAGTGGCATCTGTCTGGCCACTCTACCATAAATGCCTGTTTGGTGCAGAGTGCTAAAGAGATGGTTTTCCTTCTGGTACCCTTCCCCATATCTGTGCTTTGACACAATCCTGTCTCGGAGCTCTACGGACAATTCCATCGACCTCATAGCTTGCTTTTTGCTCTGACAACTGTGGGACCTTAAATAGACAGGTGTGTGCCTTTCCAAATCATGTCCAATCATTTGAATTTACCACCAGTGGACTCCAATCAAGTTGTAGAAACAACTCAAGGATAATGGAAACAGGATGCACCCGAGCTCAATTTTGAGTCTCAAAGCAAAGGGTCTGAATACTTAAATAAGGTTTCTGTTTTTTTAAGTTGAATAAATTTGCAAAAATGTATAAAACCCTTTTTTTCTCACTTTGTCATTATGGGGTAGTGTGTGTAGATTTCTGAGGAAAAAATATTGAATACATTTTAGAATACGGCTATAACATATCAAAATGTGGGGGGAAAAAATCAAGAGGTCTGAATACTTTCCAAAGGTACTGTAAAAGTATAAGTAATTAGAAATTATTTATATTTTTACAGTACCTTTGGAAAGTATTCAGACCTCTTGATTTAAGCAAACCAGACCGCACCATTTTCTAGTTATTACATTTACGGATAGCCAGGGGCACGCTCCAACACTCAGACATTTACAAATGAAGAATGTGTTTGGTGTGTCCGCCAGATCAGAGGCAGTTGGGATGACCAGGGATGTTTTTCTGTCCAGCTAAGCATTCAGAATATAACAAGTACTTTTGGGTGTCAGGGAAACTGTATGGAGTAAAAAGTACATTATTAGCAGAGAGAACAGTCTAGGATTAGGGTGGCTGGAGTCTGACAATTTGTAGGGCCTTCCTCTGACACCGCCTAGTTCTGGATGGCAGGAAGCTTGGCCCCAGTGATGCACTGGGCTGTACACACTACCCTCTGTAGTGCCTTGTGGTCGGAGGCCGAGTAGCTGCTGTTTTCACTTTAAAGTATTTTTTACTTAAGTACTTTACACCACTGGCTGCGTCATAAGGTAGATTTTGACAAAGATACTAAACAGAGGAAGCCAAGGCAGCAGGGGCACCTAGAAAGGGGAGAGAAAACTGTCATCATTTTACTGCATATCTAGCTGTATTATAAAAAACTGTGACGACAAGGTTGAAAACCAATGAATAAACACTGCACCTGTTGTTTACACCTTCAATAAGTATTCAGAAACTAACCCTGAAGGTGAGGGCTTCCTTGCTCTCAGGTTGCCTCCAGATGACACAAAAGGGCACAGACCAAGGCCAGGAGAATCTGAACACATATTCATCACATGAACCAAATTAAGAGCGACTGAACAAAAAAAAGTTTGAAAATGGCCTGTGGCATCTATAGGAGTTTATTCTGGTTATTCTAGTGTCAAAATTGACTACGAAGTGTAAATAGGATAACTTGAGTCAAAGTCAGTCTCTTTCAAAAAGTAATTTGCAAGATTATTACGAAATAAGGGTATGTAACAGAAGGAAGGGTACGTACATTTTCCTTGGGTTATTTCAATCCTGCCCACATCTGGCAGCACCCAAGTAATCATTCATTTGAAGCACTGACCATGGTACATTTGGTTTCACTTTTGATCTCAATGGGGCTATTTAGGGACCATCAATAAATGTACATGTACATGGTTTCCCATCCCTTCAAGGCACATTAAAACTATTTTGGCAGTACATGCAACATTCAAAAGTTGTGGATCTGTAGATGAGGGCAATTTGTTTTATGAATGTATTCCCTCCCCCGCTTGATAGGATTATGAATTTTCTAAAACAATTCCATTTATTCTTGAGACTCAAAAAGGCCTAGAATTGATAATTAACCATTTTATTTAGAAAAGAACAATGAAAATACAGCTCATTTATACAGGCAATTACACAAAAGTATGTGGACACCCCTTCAAAAATAGTGGCTTTGTCTATTATAGCCACTCCCGTTGCTGACAGGCATATAACATCAAGCACACAGCCATGCAATCTCTACAGACAAAAGATTGGCAGTAGAATGGCCTTACTGAAGAGCTCAGTGACTTTCAACGTGGCACCTTCATAGGATGCCACCTGTCCAACAAGTCAGTTCGTCAAATTTCTGCCATTAGAGCTGCCCGGGTCAACTGTAAGTGTTGTTATTGTGAAGTGGAAACATCTACAGGAACGCCTCAGCCGTGAAGTGGTAGGCAACAAAAGCTTACAGAACGGGACCGGTGAGTGCTGAAGCCCGTAAAAATAGTCTGCTCTCGATTGCACTCACTACAGGGTTACAAACTGCCTCTGAAAGCAACGTCAGCACAATAAGGCTACCTGAATGCATAGAGCCAACTGTAAAGTTTGGTGGAGGAGGAATAATGGTCGGGGGCATTTTTTCTGGTTTGGGCTAGGCCCCTTAGTTCCAGTGAAGGGAAACCTTAATGCTACAGAATACAATGACATTCTAGACGGTTCTGTGCTTCCAACTGTGGCAACAGTCTGGGGAAGGCCCTTTCCTGTTTCAGCATGACAATGCACCCGTGCACAAAGCGAGTTCCATACAGAAATGGTTTGTCGAGATCGGTGTGGAAGAACTTGACTGGCCTGCAAAGAGACCTGCCCTAAACTCCATCGAACACCTTTGGGATGAATTGGAACGCCAACTGCGAGCAAGGCCTAATTGCCAAACGTCAGTGCCTGATCTCACTAATGCTCATGGCTGAATAGAAGCAAATCCCCACAGCTATGTTCTAACATCTGGTGGAAACCCTTCCCAGAAGAGTAGAGGCTGTTATGTCAGCAGGGGGGGGGGGGGGGAGACCAACTCCATATTAATGCCCATGATTTTGGACTGAGATGATTGACGAGCAGGTGTCCACATACTTTTGGTCATGCAGTGTATTTACAGTATATAAAACCGAAGATAAAACCTGTGTCTTGGTTTACCAGCCAGTGGGATCTTTGAGGTGGTAGGCATTTTTAGGAAACGGTTTCTTTTGGAGATGTCTAACAAACCCTCAAGAAACGATGTTAAAAGTAATGCCAAGAAGCACAACTATAAAACATATCCATTTGTATAATATACAGCATTCTACTAATAAAAATACAGCTATACACACTGTACATCTACAGTTATTATCTACAGTTATTACTGTACTACAATACCATATCTATCAATTATCCTCGCCATCTCCAGGGTCTTTGGAGATGAGCAAATAAAGTTCAAATTTAGAGACCAGTTTTTGCTGGTCATACTCATGTTCTTGAACCAGTGTCTCCAAAGCAAAATGTAATTTGGTCAAGCAGCACCACAACTAGTGACTATTAACAAATAGATTCACGAGTAGACCTGTCAATTATTTGGTGAAGCAAGTTTTGCTATATACAGTAACACATTAAAAGCAAGGGGGTAATCAAGAGTACATGTAAAGAACACAAAACATCTATAAAAAGCACATTACTCGATTAAAGTCAGTTGAAGGGCAGAGCAGGAAAATAGATGACTAAAATGATGCAAACTCGACAGCCAAGCTGCCAAGAACAAGTTTCAATGGAAACTAAAAATGTTTGTGAAAATAGGTTCACAAGAAGCTACAACTAAAGTAATATTAGTGGTAATAGCTGACCAGGACTAAAATCACTGCCTTTAAAAAAAAGACTCAATACAGCGCATCGTCTAGATCACGCGGGTCATTTCTTTGTTTGACAGTTAAATCTACGTCTGTAGACAGCTCAAGCAATCGAGGCAGAGATCTCAAACTCAAGTATTTACATATAAAAAGGGTAGCTCGAATTTGTAAATCAAAACGCCAGAGATAAATAGAAATGCATATAAAAGGGGTTTTACAAGAGTACAGAACAGCCCCAATGATGATACCGAAATGAAAGATTATTCAGCAGACAGTGCAGAGGTGCTGGGATGCGTTATCACCCTCCAAAAGGTTGATTTTACCTCAGTCAATTCTTTGGATGGACCTCAGAGGCAAGTAACACAGGGACTTCCATCACCATGAAAATGATAACATACATCATTACTTTGACTATTTTTACCATACGTTCGAAGACAAAATGTACGACAGAAAGAATCACCGGCAACAGATTGTTCATAAACGCCTTTAACATTATAGGATATGTAGTTTGAGGTCTCCGTGGTGATATTTCCATCTCATGCAGCTTACTGAAGAAGCTGACACCACCAACAAAAATTCTCATTTCTGCAACTAGGTGCACAAGGTACTACTGTTAAATCGGTTGCTCTTTGGCAGGTGGAGGACAGCTCGTCTACGACAGTCATCCCAAAAACAAAACGCCCACATCGGGCCTCGGCACGGTTAACAAGTCTACGGAGGCCCTGACCAAGACTGTAAACCCCACAGACGCACTGGTACCCAGTAATACATATGGCCCTAACCAACAGATCCTGTACAGCATATTGCTGCTGGAGGCCCCGGGGGGGCTAACGATTGGAGGCACGGCCACCAACTAGCAAGAGACTAACGGTTAATAAATAAATAAAAAAATCACTAGTAATGTTAATAGCAACTTTAAGTGTTGAAAGTATTACTCATCAACTGTCCAATAAAGTGTAAGACAGATCTCCCAAAAATGAAAGGTAACCAATCTAGAGACACACATTGCAGTGTCAGTTGAATTGTCTGCCTTCCTTTCAGTGGTATAACGTGTGGGGTTTCCTCCAGCCCCTAGCCGTTCAGGTGCTCAACCCCTCCGCCTCACTCTCGTCTCTCCCCAGGTAGATGGGCTTCTTCTTGGTCTGGAGGGCAGGCTCGTATTTCCGGGGGGTGCTGTTGACTGCCTCGCTGCTGTGCCAGATCCCGTAGCAGAAGTAGATTGCAAATCCTGAGGGAAGGAGAAAGAGAGAGGAATTAAGTTGACTGAATTAAAGAAGGAATGTTTAAAATGGTGAATCTGCCACGTCGGTTTGCGATATTACAAAGTTACTGCAAACAAACAGTCCCCCCCCCCCGGCATCATTGCACATGCGATAGAACAGCAGAATATGTACTGCAATTACATTGACCATGGGGCAGACGGTTTCCACTACAGCGGATTCTGTGATTAACATGTGATTCGATTGTGAATTTAGAAACATTTCCTACTCTGTATAAATGTAATCTAACTTACCAATGCCCATCCAAACAGCAAAGCGGCACCACGTAGCCAGGTCCAGCTGCATCATGAGGTAGATGTTGACAAAGACACTGAACAGAGGCAGCCAAGGCAACAAGGGCACCTGGGGGGGGGGGGGGGGGGGTGAAACAAGTGAGTCGTTTTACTGCATACAAGTTGTATTATGAATTGGTTATAAGCCGTGAACAAACACTGAAGTATCCAGAAACTAACCTTGAAGGTGAGAGCCTCCTTGCTCTCGGGCTGCCTCCAGATGATGACGACACAAAGGGCACAGAGCAAGGCCAGTACTACACACACCGTGACCCACACAGGCTGAACCTCGATCAACTCATCCAGCTTCCCCGCCAACACCACACACAGCACAGTGATGAGCACCGCTAGAGAGGACGAAGAGAGAATCAAAATGTGCTTTCTCTAAAAAGAGCCGCTTTGAAAACAACCCGTGGTCAACTGCATTACAACGTCATAAGTGAGAGAGAAAGAGAAGAGGCGGCACTCACAGATAACGGCCGTGGTGGCATAGACGATGTTCCCAGAGATCTTAGTGGGTAGATTCCCGCTGGGGAAGAGGAGGCGGCGGGGGGTGAACTTCTCCCGGAGGGGTCGGTCCTCCAGATCCAGGCCGTCCTCGTCACCGCTGTCTCGCCCGGACACGGCCACCTTCTCCCCTCCCACCAGCTCCACCAGCTTCTCACTCTGACTGGACGAGCTCAGGGTGCCCGGCTGGTACCTGGACACACACGGACAGGAGGGAAGAGCAGGTCAGTTTCCTGGACCATGAGAGGTAATCGCACTGAGAATGTCAAACACCATTAGCAAATCACATAATTGGAGACAAATCATAATTTCAATACCACAAAAAAGCGGTGTTAGGCATTATAGTATATTTAAAAGAAAAAGCGGCACAAGTCGTCACCCACCTGAGGATGAGCACACAGATGGCCACTAGTGAGTAGGCCAGCAGTGTTCCTATGGACATGAGGTCAACCAGGGCAGCCAGGTCAAAGAGGAAGGCCATCAGAGCTACAGGGAGAGGGGACAATGAGCATTACCATCATACATACTATAGAAAACACAAACCACATCCCCTCAGTTGGTTATTTACTCTAGTTATTCCGGCATTCAAAAACAATGAAGAAAAAAAGAGAGAAAAAAAAAACACTTAAAAAGCATTCCACTGATCAAAGGGTCTATTTCCACAGGCTTCCCTCCTGCTGCACATTCATAGTTTCATACATAAACAAAAACATAACCACAGGAGTTGACTACAGTGGAACCCAGAGGTAGTAGAGCAGAACCAGATGAATGAACAGAGAGGGTGGAGGGCTGAACTCACATGCCACACAGCCAGAGACGATGGTGGCCATCAGGGGCGTCTTGGTACGCGTGTTCATGCGGGACAGGCCCCGGAACAGGAGCCCATCCTCTGCCATGGCGTAGATAACCCTCGGCATGGGGAACATGGACCCAAGCAGGCTATGAGGACAACAAAACCAACATTATATACACACACGTAACAAAGGGAGTGCATTTGATAGCTTGAAGGGAAAACCAAGTACTGAGGAGTGTAGAAGACAAGGGAGCTACAGAACAGTAGCCATAGTGCAGTCTATCGGCCTAACTGACCTGGTGGAGAGAGCACAGAGGGAGCCCACAGCCACGATGTAGTGAGCAGCAGGCCAGCCTACGTGGATGAAGGCCTTTGGCAGAGGGCTCTTGGTGTCCAGCAGGTAGTAGGGCATCATGAGTGTGAGGGCCGCAGACACCCCGAAGTAGGCGAAGAAACAGATGAGCAGAGAGGCCACGATGCCCACAGGGATGGAGCGAGTTGGGTTCTTAGCCTCTTCGCCTGGGGGGGGGGGGGGGCAAGGCACAACATTTATTTGTCTGGAACTATGCGAGTGTAACAACCAAGTAGAACTATACATTCCAACTATTTAGCGAAAATTGGCCACCATATTAAAAAAAAGCTACATTTTGATTAAGTGGCATGTCAGTGAGCGCTCAATCTACTGAGAACAAACGACGTGGTCCTATCTAATGTTTAGCTTTGGAGTACAGTAAATAACTCACTTGTAGTGGCGATGCAGTCAAACCCCACAAAGGCATAGAAACACGTGGCAGCACCAGACAGAATGCCACGGAGGCCAAAAGGAGCAAAACCACCAGTGCCAAACGTCTTATCCACAACCCTGAGGGACATAGAGGCGGCAGGGAGACGCGTCAACTATACGGTTTTATTTCTGAAGCCAAATGCAGAGATTAAAACACATCTAGACACATGAAAGCATGATTTAGTCAATGCCAGTGCCCTATAATGGAATCTCTGGCTAAATCTCAGCCGGTATTAATCTGTATTGGAGGACTCACTCTTTGGATAAGCTGGACACGTTGGTGTTACTGGCGTTGTTAAAGTCCTCCAAAGTAAGGTTCCAGTTAACTGTGTCTCCCTTCACAAAGCCTGAGATGATGACGAAGCCCAGCACCACCAGGTTGACCCCTGTGAAGATCTTATTCACCAGAGCCGACTCACTCACGCCAAACGCCAGCAGCCCTGGAAGAAGCAACAGTACGGCATTAGGAGACACAAATCAAGTTGCATTAGGTACATGTATGTTACAATACATGCAAGCTTTTACAATGAGGCTATAACTTATGTGTTGCCTCCCCCAACACTATACATTTTAGTTGACTGAAGTCCTCACCGGTTAATAAGAGCACGAGGATGAGCGCAAACAGGTCCGGGTATTCAGCCAACACCCCACCCGGGGCGCTCATGGCCATGGATGACCTGAAGAAGTCTGATATCCTTTGCTCCACCAGGCTATCAAAATTAGAGCTCCAGGCTCGGGCCACACTGGCTGTACCTAAAAAGGACCATGGAGAAGAAGTTAACGTCATGGAAACCATCGACCAAACTCAAGAGGATAAGGCAGACTAGAGACTAACCACAGTGAACATTGTGGCTCAACGCAAAAGCATTTGAAAACGGAAGCAATATCCAATCTACAAACTCACCGAGGACATAGGAGAGGATGAGGTTCCACCCCGTGATAAAAGCCCAGATCTCGCCAACCGTCACGTAGCTGTACAGGTACGCCGAACCAGTCTTGGGTACGCGGGCGCCAAACTCAGCGTAACAGAGTCCGGCCAGCATGGAGGAGAGCGCAGCGATGAGGAAGCAGAGCACGATGGCAGGACCAGCCTTCTCCCTGGCTACCTCACCAGCTAGGACGTACACCCCTGCCCCTAGCGTAGAGCCCACCCCCAGGGCCACCAGGTCCAGTGTGGAGAGGCAGCGGGCGAATCGGCTTCCCTCATCGGAACAGTCCAGTACCCTGCGTCGCAACAAGATCCGCCCAAAGGAGGCCATCTGGTCTACCATGGTCGCGTCTGCGGAGGGAGCTGCGAAGCTGAAGGGGTTGACTGAGCAGAGCGGCGAAGAGTTGAGACGGAGCGGGAGAGATCCTATGATCAAACAGAAGGGAAGCAGATTAGGCTACAGTTTAAGCTAGCTGTTGTTGCTTTACTTTGTTTCGTGCGGATCCCTTGTTTGCAAACCAACCAACCGTCTCTGGGATACCGAACTGACTGATTAGCTCTCATGTGCGTATTTAGTCAAGTTGATACGTTACATTTCTGTATGGTGCCACACTCGTATTGGTTCCTCCTACTCGGGTAATTCCAGTAATGTTTTAATTCCCCTCCTGCAGGTTTCCAGACAAGCAAACCACATTCTTCTAAGGAACAGCATGCTGCTATTATGAGTCTTCCCAGAATTACATTTCTCCACCTTCAATAGTGCTTTGTAAAAAATGTTTCTAAACATGACCTGACCGGTAGAGAGCTTCGATAAGCAGACACGATAGTGAACACCAATCTCTGTGCCTCGCTATTCACTAATAACCTTACTGGAAGACTACAATTTTAAAAGACATGGGCAATTCCCAATGACTCAGATTCTTCACTTTAAAAATGTATGCCAAACCAAAAGTTTAACAACTTTTGCAAACTTTGGTAACAGAATTACAGTAAAATCTCCCTCGGTTGTATTCTGCTAGCAAATTTTATACCTGCCGTTCTTGTTATAAAATGTGCTTGTGTAAAATGCGTGTACATTTATAGAAAATAAAATAATAATAATAATAATAAAAAAAGTAGTCCTTGTCCATAGAGCGCAATGATTTGTTCAACTTTGAAATCAAAATGGTGGTGGTTTGGCATACGTTTCAAAGTGAACAATCCGAGTCTCGGCGAAATTCCATTACCACCTTTGCCGACCACCTTTAGTCATCAGAAACAATCGTTGTGTAGTCTATTACGTGGTAGTACGCAATAGACTATCTTGAATAGAGGCCCATGTCATGTCAAAATACAGAGTTACAATTCAAAACCAAATGAAGTGATACAACCACTTGGCATTTAGCCTAGATAGATAGATAGATAATTTGAAAAATCTGGTTTAAGTTAAGGTTCATTTGCCTTCCTCCAAGAGCTAGGCAGTAGATTGGCCCTACACTAGCAGAAACACGCCACAACTCAAGTGTTATAACAAGTCTTCAAATTGGTATCCCACATTCTATTACATCTAGCATGTCCCACAAAAAAAGAAAAGTGACAACAGCGCAACATTTCAAGCAAAACTTTTGCTCAGCAATCTCGTGTTAACGACAACAAAATCATAGCATTCACGTCAGCGACGTAGCTTTTTGGCATCACTAGGGGCATCGCTGACTAATACTGATAGCACCAGTTACAACAAACCCCGGCCCCCTTCAGCTCAAGGACAGACAGCATCGCTATCTGTGCAGGTGCCAGACTGCAGGGACACTCACACACAACCACCTCATAAGCATTGGAGGCTCTGGTCACATGACCTTGTCTAACTGGCGGCAGCTGTCCACACAGCTCCATGTTGACATTAAGCACGTTGCACAGAACGTCTGGTCCCTGTCCCGACCAACCGTAAGGTCATCATGGCTACTGCTTATTCGAGATATCTGAGACACTGCCTCTTCAGCAGCACACCAAACACTCCACAAAAGGTTGGTGACTTGGAGGTGTAGCTTAGCCTCTAACACCTATAATAATAAACGTTTTCGGCCCATTCTACGTTGTTATCCATAGGACACTGTGCACAATCACCGGAAGGTTATTGAGAAAACAATTTGCAAACACAGAACAAAAAAAGGAGGAATGTCAGTATAAAATAAACATATCCCCTGGTCTCTGAAGGTAACAGGAAATGAAAACTGTTCAAAAATAACTTTCATGTATCAGGCATTGTTGTCACTGTCACAAACTGTCTACAGGGAAAATAGTCAACGCTGGTTTGATCGGGCAGTCAGCCTAGGCTAGCGTCCGTGATTGGATCACAATGGTGCAACCAACTATATTCCATCCTGCACTTGGGACATGCACAATGGCTTCCTTACTGAAGTCTGCATGGGCTTGGCATATCCACCTTGTAACTTGAACCAGTGTTTAAAAAAATTAAATAAAAAAAAAACACCCTGGCTGTGCTCTCCAGGGATTATGATTGAACAACGGAATAGTTAGGCAAGACTGAAACCGCATACAGGGTCTGCTCTCCTGAAGAGTTGCATTAGCTGTTTTAGGAGGCCGGCGGGCAGGGCAGGCATCATCTCCGGCCCTGGGAAAGGTTCACTTCTGAGAGTCCCCCTGCCTGCGATTAATGTGCGGCGCCTGAGAGGTTTAGTCTGTTCTGCCCACACAGTAAGCTCTGGAGGTAGGCCACCCTGCGTCACCTAGACCAACTAGGCTAATCTTTTCCTTGTGGTCTTCACGAGGGGTGGCTGGCCTCTGTGAAACAGCGGCGGCTTCAGACCAGGTTGTGAAGACACCAACACGCAGCTCCTCTAATTTACCACCTGGATGCTCAAAATCAGGCATGCTCGTTGGAGCCTCCAGGCCAAAGGGTTTAGTGGGACTCTTTTCCTGTAATAGGTAGGCTATAGTATACAATGGGTAGGAGTACTTCAACCACTTAAAAAGCATTAAAAACTAGGCCTAGTCTAATTGCCTAATACTTGGGCTGGGAATTGCTAGGGACATCACAATACGATGTTATCAAAATATTTAGGTGCCGATACGAAATGTTTCGAGATTCGATACTGTAATTTGATTGCGATTCGATGTTCCAAATATTGCTCACCTCTGCCGCAGGGAGACAAGAGAGCCATGGTATTGCTACCTAATACCATAAAGATTAGATTTAGGTGTATGTTATAAGGCTTTTAACTAGGACTTCCAGCACACAAGTAACCACCCAGCGGAAGCTTCCGCAGATACTGTATATTATTTGCCTCACTGAGCTTTTCCAAAGCACATGCTGCAACAGACTAAGAGGATTATCTTAGCTCTGAATCTCATTACAGACCGTTGCTCACTCCACACAAAGCACTTCTTTTTTTTTGACTCACTGTCTAGCCTCAACTCTGCCATCACGATACAGTATTATGATTAGCCTAGTTTGTTATCAGGGTGTCCTAAGCTTCCTTGGCTTTATGATAGCATATGAAATAAACAAAAGTTAAGACCTAGGCCCTCATCGTTAGCTAACCTATGATACTCTATAAAGTGGAAAGAGTGGATTCCCTTATTGGTTAGTGTTCCTGCTCACTGGTAGGTAGGATCACGTTTATTTTTATTCCCTCGTGGCAGTTTCCATCCAGTTATGTCAAACCTTATAAAATAATAAATCACAACAGCTATGACTGAAATAGGATGTTGTTTTGGTACAATTTGTTCATTCGACATCGTGGGATCTTTGTCTGTACAATTAAATCATGAAAGAAATGGTCGTAGAGTCACGCAATGATATGGTGTGTGGTCCTCCCAGAGCGACTTAGAAAACCATGCAGTTTATTAGGCTAGAGATTAAATAACTTATGAGGAAGTTCACAGGGTAGTGAAAGTGCATGGTGATCTTGATGCTCCTTTCCAATAAATATTGAGGGTCTGAATCTGGCGACTTGACAATTGATGCTTGACAAATAAAAACATTCTCACTTATCCAAACTCATGATGTCATCATGTAGACTTGCCTACCCACAATGCAAGCTGGTGGCTAGAGCACATGTGTCAAGACCAGAGTAGGCACATTTGCTATTTGGCGCAACAGTTTTGTGACAAAACTATCGAGAGTTGAAAATGCGATGGAAACACATTGAACTTTAGATGTTTATTCGGTACATAAAAACTTAAGTGAAAAGGTACATTGTGTGCACTGTAATCACCCACTGCTTTGTATCTGCAATAAGTCCATTTGGTGGGAACACGGCACTTGTTTGAGACCATTTGAATGAAAATATGTTGCCAAATTGGATGGAAACCTAGCAATAGACACTGAAATACATGGATATGGACCAAATTTAGACAAATAATTACACACAATTAAGATAAGATTTATTAAAAGGCAGCTGACCTCAAAAACCTACTTCTCTGCTTCAAAACGACCGACGTTACATTGATAGTCAAAAACAGTGTAAAAATGTACTACAAAGTGTAAATAGCACAATTTGTCATAAAGTCAGTATCTTAAATTGAGATTTGAGCGATTTAGGTAGTACCTCCCCAAAATGTACCCTATGCTAAGCCCCATCCCATAATTTTGAGCAACCAACCACAGCGGTCAAATCTGATAGCAACTGTTGTCTAGTCCGACACCTCAGACAAGCGCATGTTTAAAGCCAGTCAGGGCTATGGCAAGAAAGTATTCTCCCCCCCAAGTTAAAAAAATATATATTTTAAACTCCATTCAAAAAATTAAGTAGCAGCCTGTTCGCTCTCTGCATATCCTTCTCCTTTAATTTTTCATTCCATCTTCCATTGATTAGATATCTCCTTACTTTGGCCACACATGGAGGCTCTATGACTGTAGACTATTGCCACTTTGATGACTTATGATTTCCAACAACAAACTACACGTTCCACACCCCACTCATGAAAAGCAAGAGCAGCAGCAAAAATTATCGTGTTCAGATCTGTACAGGCCCTTCCGGACAAGTCAGTTAAAGTAATGCATACCAGAGATAACAATCATTTCCAATCCGTCCCAAAGTATTTTAAAGATGCACTACGCCGAAATCACGCCACAATTTCCTGGTTCCTAAAAAGAGCGTTCTTGCACCTCTCAGTCCTGGAGTGTGGGACAGAGAACGTGAGTGATACGGGTGGTTCTGCCTGTCGCTTGTCCTCGACAGGCTTGCAAAACAGTTTGCTAAGTCCAGGCACCACTGCTATAATCTTCAAAAATGTTCACTGTAACAAGCATATCAATTAATGGGTGCACTGTATAACATAACCAGATTTGAAAATGCCTCAAAATGACAGCTTTACTCCAGCCCTGCATTTTATGTTCAACTAATGACTGCTGACTTCATGACCAGGGGGTACAATTACCATATATTAAACATTAAGCAGACAAGGAAATTATTTTAACACCTACACATGGTGTTTCTTGCCCCTTTTATATGCTTTTTCAGATGTTCATTGGGGGAGTGGATACTTTAATAGGCTGGTGCAGAGTGCCCTTTCAGCATTCTCATCTCAGTGGGCGAGGTCACCCTTGGAGTGATAGGCGGCACACTTCATGCATCACAGACAGTCAATGGTTGTCTAGCTGTTTGACGCTATGGTGCAATCCGTTTTCTAGTCAAAAAAGGACTACTGCTATGAGTGAACTTCAAGCCACTGGAACAGAGCCAACAGGATCCCTTCCTTCTTCCTCAATGTCCAATACCTCTGCCATGACCAGTCTACACAGAGCTTGGGGCAAATTTGCCCCTGAACATTTCAGAAAATGTCCCAGCAAATTTGTATTTCCATCCATCAGCTTAGAATACTAGGGTGACCAAATAAATGCCTTCAATCCCCCTTACAATAAAACAAAAATGTTCCTCTGCATGACGACCAACCTGCACATGAAACAATTACTAAGTAAGGCGGTAAAGTTTATGTTCCTTAAGAGTACATATTGGGCTGGCGATCCATGAACAACCGTCTGACATGAGACTGAGGGCGAACAACTTTCAACACACAGACCAGAAGTCCTGAGGGTGAATGTGACGTGTAACATGTTTGCTAGTTGTGGCTAGTTAACAGCAGCAACTATAAAATCCTGCTAGCTAGCGAACTCAAGATGATGCAATAGCTGATGCAACATGTTAAAAAAATAATGCGGTTAGCTGCAGTAGTCAAGCCAAGGACCCGTCTATTGTCTAGCTAGACTGGTATATTATGAAAGTTGTTTGTGATTAGTTAACAAACCAGTTGCATTCCCACCGTTAAGATAAAGTTTACAGGTTGCACACATGCATGCCTACAGTTCGCTGATGTGTACATTTCTACCTGACGATAGTTATAGCTAGATAATATTATCTAACTAACGTTAGCTAGCAAAGTAAATTTAACTAGTTGACCGAGGACTTTGTTTGATAGCTAGCAAGTAAAACAATGAATGATGGCACGCGGCAGTTTTTACACTCGACAAGATAAATCCACGTTACTGCAACGAACTAGTTTACACAGCACATATTTGATTATAACGTTACCTAGCTAGCTACCGTTAATAGCCAATATGCTAACTGGCTAAATTAACGTTCCCCGCTAAAAACAACCGCCTCGCGAGCAATGCTATTGGTAACTAACGTTTGTTGGAGAACGTTAGGTACCCATCTAACTATTTATTTCAAAATAAACAGCCTAATGACTATTCTAACCCCTAAAATACGTAAACAGTAATGTACGATTTTAAAAGGGAATATCGTTATAATAGTTGGCTAAAGTTAAGTGTTTCTGACAACACACGAGGGTATGATTGCGTCAGAATGAGCGCGAGTAAAAGACTACGGAGTCTCTACACATGGACCACCACATCGAAACGTAAGCACATACTTTTCAGTACAATTAAAAAAAATGTGTGGTGTTTGTTACTTTACCTTTGGGTTTACTTTGGAATGTTCGAAGGCTCGACAACACGACCAAAACAGTTGACTTCACGTTCGCTGATGAAACAACCCCGCGTTCCTTAGTTCTTGTGTGTCGGTTTTTTTGGTTAACAGGGCGGACACAGTGACGTGGATATTCGTAGTATAAACAACCCTCGCCTATGTCGGGTGGCGCAAACCATTCATGTATTCCAGGGTGCATCTCCAATGTACTACAGTGTCTTCCTCGATTCGCCTCCACTCTACCAATTGCACTGATCTTAAAACATACGAGGCGAAACGCAATTACGCTTTAATTTCTCGACTTCTTTCGCGTCGGTGCAAATGAAGGAAATGCAACAGGGAGAGGAAGCTTTTTTGAAAATGATTGAGATAGACCCACACTGATCTTTACATAGTTTTTTAAAAGCAAAATTCAGAGAAATTCTACTACAAATCCAGGAGAGGTGTGCAGTCATTATGCCCTTTCAAGCCCGTTGTGTTGTGCATGTCATTCCCCTTTCAAAATCTTTCACTCCAGCAACTGAGCTAGCTCCAAGGGCTTTTCACTATATCCGCTGTAGCTTTGTCAACCGGATTAATAGAAGGGGGGAATTGTTCTTCTTCATCTCTGCACTCAATGCCCTCGTCTGGAGTGTTAGAGGTGCAATGACCATGTTTAATGAGGCTATACTGATGGTATGACATATGCCCTTCCCAGTCCTGAAATCTCACTGGCATGCAAACTCCACAACAGGAGAGGTATATTACTCCCACCAATCAGACCATGATAGGAAAGAAGAAAACACAATTATTCTTTCTACTGTAATATTTTGAGTTGAAAGGGCAACTCTAATACTTTTCAAACTCATTTTCATTATCTCCCCATCATAATATCAGCGTCTACCAGTGGTGTAAAGTACCTTAGTAAAAATATTTGAAAGTACTACTTAAGTAGTTTTTTGGGGTATCTGTACTTTACTATTTCTATTTTTTACTATTTTTAATGAACTACATTCCTAAAGAAAATATTTGGTGCTGTTTCCACCAAACGGACTTCACTGCATTATGATGTAGTTCACACAAAATGTATTTTTTTGCTCATGTTCCAAATAATAATCTAAAGATCAATGTGTTTCAATCACATTTTTAACTCCACGGATAGTTTTGTCACGAAAACTGTTGAGTTAAATAGCAAACGTACCTACTATGGTCTTGGCATTTGCGCTCTAGCCAAACAGTGCAGGTAGACTAATCTACATGATGAGATTATTATGGGTAGCCTAAAAACCAGAATATTTTTATTTATCAAACGTCAGTCAAGCATCGATAGATATTTATTGGAAAGGAGCATCAAGATTAACGTGCACTTTCACCACCCTGTGAAGTTCAAGTTATTTTATCTGTAGCCTGATAAACTGCATCTTTTCCCCAGTCACGTGACTCCAAGTTTACTTCGATATGGTTATTAAAGAAATATTTGCACACAAAAGGTGCTTCCACTGCCATTTCTCGCATAATTAATTTTACCGACCCAAAAAGATCCCATCATGTCGAACTAACAAATTCTGTCTGCATTTTTTTTTAAATAACGAAACGTCCTGTTTCAATCACAGATATATTTTCAGTTTTCGCTATGACTTTACTGGCATAAAAACTGGATGGAAACGTGGTTACAGAGAAGCAGTAATTAGGACCTTCTGTCTTGCCTTTTTCATATTATGTAGACACGGGTATTATGCTTGAGATAATGAATATGAGGTTGAAAAGTGTCGGAATTGCCCTTTAACGTTGGGTAATACCCAACCTATTGTCCTTGCTCAGTGACATCTGCCTCCCTTCAGGCCAGCATGGAGTTGCTCTTTCAATTAACTTCCACTTTATCAAGCTAGCAAAACTGCATGTCTCCCTAAATAAAACAAGCGTCACCGCTGAAAACCAGGCTACAGCCTTACATTCTGGGATTGTATCTGCATCTGCGCCATTAACATAACACTGCTAATCTCACTGCTGTCCCATACAGCTCATCCATTCTGTCTGCTTTCATTGAACAGGACAAGGCCTGGAGATCAAAGACAGCCTTGTGGGTTTTTGCCTTCAGTAGATATTCTGAGTCAGTCTCGATTGGCATCAAATGTGCACTCTAGTTTTCGTCATGGGTTCTGCAAAAGCTAAACTTTACTTCACAACCAGATGACCACACATACATTATCATTTTTGTATAGCACTATAGTCCAAGACATTTGACATGGGGACATGAATGCATGTTCGAATGAAAAAGTGTGTTGTGTTTGTAACCCTAGCATTCCCAGGGCCAGGGCTTGACATTAAGGGTTGTACTATTGCCTGGGGCAAGTGAACTGAAGTCAAGCAAGTTGAACCTGCTCCGAGGTTTCCCCATTGGGCAGGTGATTTAAAAAGAATAATGGAAACAACCAAACTGCAAAGAATTCCAATAGCCTAAAAATGACAAGACACAATGGTTCTTACCCATTGTTTAAGTGAAAGACAGGCAAATTGAGCCTGAGATTATATATTTTCTTGACTGATAACTAAAATACAAAGAATTTCAGTACTAAACTTTTTGATTCCTCCCCTGTGTACGTGAAAGGCAAACAATATATGGTACTTCTGCATATTAGACAATTTACATTTTTGGGCCAGTGATCATAATCTTCAAGCAGCCCCTCCCCACCCACCAAAAATACTCTTGACTTGCTCGATGGGCAAGTGCATATCAGACTTTAATGTCAATCCCTGATTCCTATTAATAGTTGTTCATGAACAGCCCTTTGCAGATCATTTCCTCCACCCACATTTTATACCCTGCTAAAGTAACTGAGTGACCACTGCATATGCGGGTACAAAGGAGTGGAAAATCCTACTAGTCTTAATGACACTTTCAATTAAAACTTAACAGACGGTTATTTGGGAAAATTGTGTGTTCTTTTTGAACCATGCACTATACAGGTCAAGGCACACATCAAAAGCTATTTTTGGGGTACATTTAATCCACCTGACTACATTCCCCTCCTCCCTGTTAATCCTGTCGATTCCTGGAGTATGCTACTAAATTAAATTGAAGAGGTTCAACTTTAACAAAGTAACCCAATACATTCACACAAACTACAGCACTTTGGTTGTCCACGTAATGTAATCGTAAAAACATGCGGACCTATTAAATTGTTATTAAAAGATCTTATGTTTTTACAAGTACTGTGATTGCTGGAAAATACTAGGTTCATTAGAAAATATGGACTTTCTTTCGCCAAGAACTGTGTTTCCATAAGATAATCTCTTGGAACAGAGATGCCATTCTACTTCCATAATTAGCTGGCCACATAAGAACTGGCGACATAAGGAAATGCACTAGAAAAAAATAAAACATACAAGATGCAAATGAGAACCATATACCATCCCCTGAAATTCATTTGAAAAGACCGTTTTGGACATGGCACAGCAGGCAGAGATTTTATTGATAGTACAAACAAGGCAGTTTATATGAAAACTGAAAGCTGCATGATTAAATGTACAGAATGATGAAAAGGTAAAATACATGACAGAAAGCAATTGAAAGAATACTTTGGGTCAATAAACTTCATGCCGAAAGCTTTATCAATAAAAATGTGTGGATTATTGATCAGCCCCTTGTTTTCACAGTGGTTTGATTACCTGACAGTTACCTGACATTCCATAAGCAGACTGAAGACAACTTATGCAGAGCTCAAGGCAAAGTTACAGAAAGAAAAAAAATCATAATACAAAAATCACACTAAGAAGAGCATGTTGACGTGCAAAGAAACATGGAATGTCATGCTACAGGAAGTAAATCTCCCATTTAAAATAGTTGTTTTGATTAACTTTGGAAGGTATAATTTACTGACATCCATCAGAGATGGGAAACATACAATTGGAAGAACAATGTTGGTTACTGTGGGTATGAAGGGACAGAGACATTATGATTGAATACTTAGATGGGATAACACTATTTCTCATGTATTTTTATATATCTCCAACAATGCACCAACTTCCCTGTCACACCCCCCATTTAGTGTTCTTGGAGTAAACAGCCCCAATACAGTGCTGCAGAGGGTCATGCACCATTGTTGCTGGGGCAACTAGCAGAATATACTTTTTGTATACAGTACAAGGCATTAGAGAGTGACGCAGGCAGCTGTCAAAGGTGGTTGCGGCCACGACGGGGATAGGGTGCGGTAGGCTTAATCAGGCCGAGGTGATAAAACAGACGAGTCCTGGTCTGCGTTCGGCACGTCTTGCCTCTGGATTACTGGATCTGGAGTCCAAACAATTGCGTCACATGATCAGATGGTCTTTCCATTACTGAAAGAGATGTTGCAAAAATTGTGAAGTGCTTATCCTCAAAGTGTCAGGTCCAACTCGTTTTTTTTTTGTTTGTTGAGGGGGCCTGAGACTGCGGATTCGTAGGCAACTGTCCTGTTCTTCCCCCCTGAAAAGATCCATATCGTGTTCTGTGTTTCTTTACGAATATTTTTTTTTTGTGGTTTACCATCCCTTCACATTTCTCACTGTCAATCTTGAATTATAATTCTTAGAAAGTTTTGACTGGTGAAATGTCCATGCAGCATCTGCATGCCAACCATTGGATCTCAATCAGTTTCATGGGAATATGCATTATATCCATAATATAAGATCTTCTTGGTTATGTACAGTGTTGTTTCAATTACTGGTATGTGCGGTGAGCAAATTGAGGCGTTGACGTTAATAAACCGCAGTCTACATTTTGCCTAGTGGCGCGCACTGTTGAGCTGTGGCCACATAAAAAGACGGGGGAAAAAAAGTGACCATTCGCACAATCACCTTACAATCTCATAAGAAATGCAGTAATTTGTGTCTTACGGTAACATTAAACTATGCTATCATATTCGATTCTGTTATGTACAATACTATCATAATGTGATGTTGCAGATATTGATTCCGCTTTGATCTAACTTCATTGAACAAGCACCATTCGCAAGAGAAGCTTGTTCTCTACGAGTAGAGCAGAGAAGCTGTGTAAATAGAGAATCCCGCACATGCGCAGACGCTTCGGGACCTTTAGCCCCCCCGGGATAAGGGAGTCCACCTTTTTTTAAACTAATGATTGTGTCCATGCTATGATCTAAACCTTCTAAGATATTTTAGAGTGTAAAAAAAAGTCAAACTTACTTCATTCATACCTGCATAAGAGAGAGAGAATACATTTCAATCAGTAAACTCACTACATAACTTTAGCATACAGTGCCTTTAAGAAAGTATTCAGACCCCTTAACTTCCCCACATTTTGTTACGTTACAGCCTTATTCGAACGGATTAAATAAAAACTCCTCAGCAATCTACAGCACACACAATACCCCATAATGACAAAGCATAAACAGGTTTACATTTTTATTTACATAAGTATTCAAACCCTTTGCTATGAGACTTGAAAATGATCTCAGGTGCATCTGGTTTCCATCGATCATCCTTGAGATGTTTCTACAACTTGACTGGAGTCAACCTGTGGTAAATTCAATTGATTGAACATGATTTGGAAAGGCACACACCTGTCTACATAAGGTCCCACAGTTGACAGTACATGGTCAGAGCAAAAACGAAGCCGTGAGGTCGAAGGAATTGTCCCTAGAGCTCAGAGACAGGATTGTGTCGAGGCACAGATCTGGGGGAGGGTACCAAAACATTTCTGCAGCATTGAAGGCCCCCCAAGAACACAGTGGCCTCCCTCATTCTTAAATGGAAGAAGTTTGGAACCACCAAGTTTGGAACCACCAAGTTTGGAACCCCTAGAGCTGGCCACCCGGCCAAACTGAGCAATCAAGGGAAAATGGCTTTGGTCAGGGAGGTAACCAAGAACCCGATGGTCACGCAACAGAGCTCCTCTGTGGAGATGGGAGAAACTTCCAGAAGGACAACCATCTCTGCAGCACCCTGTACCAAACAGGCATTTATGGTAGAGTGGCCAGACAGATGCCACTCCTCAGTAAAAGGCAAATGACAGCTTGCTTGGAGTTTGCCAAAAGAAACCTAGACTCTCAGACCATGAGAAACAAGATTCTCTGGTCTGATGAAACCAAGATTGAACTCTGGCCTGAATGCCAAGCGTCACATCTGGAGGAAACCTGGCACAATCCCTATGATGAAGCATGGTTATGGTAGCATCATGCAGTGGAGATGTTTTTCAGCGGGAGGGACCGGGAGACTAATCAGGATCAAGGCAAAGAGGAATTTTAGAATAAGGCTGTAACAAAATGTGGAAAAAGTCAAGGTCTGAATACTTTCCAAAGGCACTGTATATATTCCTACACAATATTGTACAGTGGGGCAAAAAAGTATTTAGTCAGCCACCAATTGTGCAAGTTCTCCCACTTAAAAAGATGAGAGGCCTGTAATTTTCATCATAGGTACACTTCAACTATGACAGACAAAATTAGGAAGAAAAATCCAGAAAATCACATTGTAGGATTTTAAATGAATGTATTTGCAAATTATGGTGGAAAATACGTATTTGGTCAATAACAAAAGTTTCTCTCAATTCTTTGTTATATACAATGACAGAGGTCAAATGTTTTCTGTAAGTCTTCACAAGGTTCTCACACACTGTTGCTGGTATTTTGGCCCATTCCTCCATGCAGATCTCCTATAGAGCAGTGATGTTTTGGGGCTGTTGCTGGGCAACAGACTTTCAACTCCCTCCAAAGATTTTCTATGGGGTTGAGATCTGGAGACTGGCTAGGCCACTCCAGGACCTTGAAATGCTTCTTACGAAGCCACTCCTTCGTTGCCCGGGTGGTGTGTTTGGGATCATTGTCATGCTGAAAGACCCAGCCACGTTTCATCTTCAATGCCCTTGCTGATAGGTTTTCACTCAAAATCTCACAATACATGGCCCCATTCATTCTTTCCTTTACACGGATCAGTTGTCCTGCTCCCTTTGCAGAAAAACAGCCCCAAAGCGTGATGTTTCCACCCCCAAAGCGTGATGTTTCCACCCCCAAAGCGTGATGTTTCCACCCCCATGCTTCACAGTAGGTGTGGTGTTCTTTGGATGCAACTCAGCATTCTTTGTCCTCCAAACACGACGAGTTGAGTTTTTACCCAAAAGTGATATTTTGGTTTCATCTGACCATATGACATTCTCCCAATCTTCTTCTGGATCATCCAAATGCTCTCTAGCAAACTTCAGACGGGCCTGGACATGTACTGGCTTAAGCAGAGGGACACGTCTGGCACTGCAGGATTTGAGTCCCTGGTGGCGTAGTGTGTTACTGATGGTAGGCTTTGTTACTTTGGTCCCAGCTCTCTGCAGGTCATTCACTAGGTCCCCCCGTGTGGTTCTGGGATTTTTGCTCACGGTTCTTGTGATCATTTTGACCCCACGGGGTGAGATCTTGCGTGGAGCCCCAGATCGAGGGAGATTATCAGTGGTCTTGTATGTCTTCCATTTCCTAATAATTGCTCCCACAGTTGATTTCTTCAAACCAAGCTGCTTACCTATTGCAGATTCAGTCTTCCCAGCCTGGTGCAGGTCTAAAATGTTGTTTCTGGTGTCCTTTGACAGCTCTTTGGTCTTGGCCATAGTGGAGTTTGGAGTGTGACTGTTTGAGGTTGTGGACAGGTGTCTTTTATACTGATAACAAGTTCAAACAGGTGCCATTAATATAGGTAACGAGTGGAGGACAGAGGAGCCTCTTAAAGAAGAAGTTACAGGTCTGTGAGAGCCAGAAATTCTGCTTGTTTGTAGGTGACCAAATACTTATTTTCCACCATAATTTGCAAATAAATTCATTTTTTCTCTCATTTTGTCTGTCATAGTTGAAGTGTACCTAAGATGAAAATTACAGGCCTCTCTCATCTTTTTAAGTGGGAGAACATGCACAATTGGTGGCTGACTAAATACTTTTTTGCCCCACTGCATACAAAATATCAAATAAAAAGTACTGCACCACTTTGAATGGCAAAGAGCTCTATGTATAAACAACAATGAAAGAGCAGAGCAGAGGGACAAGAATAGAAAGCAGTCATTTCCACACCACATTGTCAACCCCAACTCCAAACCCTACAGACGTACCTTTCCGGGAACGTAGTTGCGGTCGATGCTCTCGTCCTGCAAAAACATGTGAAGACAGCGCTCGTTTTGGGCCAGAGGGTGACCTGCAATTCTAGAAAAAGAAAAAAATAATAATTTTTATGAATTCATGTCTTATATGTGCAGTTAAAAAAATGGTGTCTAGAAATTAATACATTTTAAATGACCCACACCAGCAGAAGCCAATTCCAAATCTGCCACACTAAAAAACTTCAAGTTTATGCAGGTTATTTCACATCATTACTTCTGTAATGTTTAATAAATTGGAGGGCCACCTGTTGATGAACTGCTCAAGACCCACACGCCGCTCTTCAATGAAAGCATCTTCAAAAATGCCTTCATCCCCACGGAAAGGTAGCTGTCTCTTCAGTGCCTTCCCAGGCAAGGGAGGCACTACAATCTGGGGGAAGAAAATCAATAGCAATGCATTTAGGACATAGCAGATCCACTTAATCATGATTCATTAATTATTGCTCTAGCTAAATGTATTTAGCCTAACTTATGGAGACATCACATTGGAGTAAAATCCTATTGTGTAGTGTAGATATAGTTGAAGCCAAATATATTGGCACCCTGGCACTTTTCTTAAATAGTTCCACCTTTTCTAAAATACGTTTTAAAAAATAAAATAAATAAATGGGTCACCACATCTTGTAATTGGATTTAACATTGCAGAATCATTTTATTTTTGTCAACTTAAGTTAAATTTGAATTTTTTTAATTAAACCAAAATGGCATGGACAAAATTATTGCCACCCTGGAGCTTTTACTTGGTTGCACAGCCTTTGTCCAAGATAACTCATTGTAGCCATCATTGAGTTTGCTGCACCTTTCTGCTGGCAGTTTGGCCCACTTTTAGCAGAAAACTGCTCTAATTCTTCAATGTTTTAGTGTCCTCCACCAACTGCTGCTTTCAGATCTCGCCATAGGTTTTAGATGTGATTCAGATCAGGGCCGATTTCCTAAAAGCATCTTATGGCTTAGGTCATAGTTAGAATGCTGAGTAGCTTCCCAAAACCTTCGTTACTAAAGTTTCACTAGAAAATCCTTGTTTTTTACCGACTGCCTCAGACCACTCGTAAAACAACCAAAAAAAGTGTTGTTATTCTGAACAAAAATAAACACAACATGTATAATGTTGGTCCCGTGTTTCACGAGCAGGAAAAAAAAAATCCCCGAAATGTTTACGTCCCTGTTAGTGACAATTTCTCCTTTGCCAAGATAATTCATCCACATGACAGATGTGGCATATCAAGAAGCGGATTAAACAGCATGATCATTACACAGGTGCACCTTGTGCTGGGGGACAAAACAAACAACTCTAAAATGTGCAGTTGTCACACAACACAATGCCACAGTTGTCTCAGGTTGAGGGACCATCCAATTGGCATGCTGACTGCAGGAATGTCCACTAGAGCTGTTGCCAGAGAATTGAATGTTAATTTCTCTACCATACGTTGTTTTCGAGAATTTGGCAGGAAGTCCAACCAACCTCACAACCTCGCCAGCCCAGGACCTCCACATCCGGTTTCTTCGCCTGTGGGATCGTCTGAGACCAGCCACCCGGACAGCTGATGAAACTGAGGAGGATGTCTGTCTGGGAAAAAATCCTTCCGATTGGCTTATGTCATCCCAGACCCACCCATGGCTGCGCCCCTGCCCAGTCATGTGAAATCCGTAGATTTGGGCCTAATAAATGTATTTCAATTGACTGATTTCCTTATATGAACTTTAACTCAGTTGAAATTGTTGCATTTATATATTTTTGGATACTTAAGTTAATACCTGCAGTCAACTTGTGCAATACCTTAGGAGTAAAGCAGATTGCATTCTTAAATTCTACCCAGCAAATTATTTTACATAATGAAGCTTACCGTACATACTTCTCAAGAACAGTTGAGCCAGTCACATTTGTAAATAGCACAATGGGAGAAAGTGGGAGCTGGTGAGTCCAAATAGTTATTTTTTTTTATTGGCGAGTCTGTTGAGAGGCACACGAGGTGATGAAGTTACACGTGTATGCAATTCACTACTAAATGTTAGCCATCAGATATCTTATAATGGATTTCTGCCAGAAGTCAAAGAGCTCTGGATAAGTTCAGTAATTGCCATTTTTCCTGTGTGCTTCCTACTAGCATTTTCTTCCTCCTCCGCTCTACTCAGTGTACACATGCTGCTCTTCCTTCAGAAAAGCATACATCACAACTCTGTTCATTTGCACAATTTCGCTCATAAACTGTCCACACTCACCAAGGTTGTTACAAGCCTAGCTTGTATACCTTTATGAGCTGGATTTGTTCATTTTTCGCATCTTAGCATTTTGCGATTTATGTGATTTCGCTATTAGTTTATGCCAATTTTGTTAAAATTCTGGTAATAGAGGCCCAATGGGCTTTTCTTGCATTTTTAGCACCCCCTTGTGTGCTCTGCCGGTAAATACTGTAAATCCCAGGATGAGCGAAGGACAGGATGAACATCTGGATACCGTCCAAGCCTAAATCGGTAGCCACCGTTCGTTATACCCAATGTCCCCTCAAAGCTGAGCATGTGAGCAGGCGCACACTTCCTCCGCTCAGAAGAAATGCCATGCCGCGCAGAGAAGCAAGAGATTGAAAGTCACTGCGTTTGCCCCATTTGTTTTCACAATATAGATCAATGTTTTTTCTGTGAACGACTCAACATTACAGCAGCCCCTTTTCAATGCATCAAACCAAACCCAACTTCGCAAGATTTAGTCTGATTTTCTTGTAGGCAGAGCACAACAGAGAATAATTCTATTGGTGGGGGTAACCCACGGACTGTCTTTCAATAACCCTCAAGTGAATGTGCTTTTCGGATCAGTTCAAGAGCGCAGAGCCGTGCATGTGCACATTTGTTTATATTCTTTGCTAGTTAGCGAGTTATTCGCCCAGTTATAGATAAGTATAGGTCAGCATTGGGAAGTTACTGCTTCCTAAAGGAACACAAAACGAGTAGGTCCCAATTCAAGCTGTCTTTGAAAAGTCAGGTAAAAAGCTTAGATCTTAATTAAAGGGGCAGTGTTGTATTTTCAGACAGGCTGGAATATGCAAATAAGCCAATAGGCAGAAGGGTAGTCGACATCGTCTAATTTTCTGAATAATAATATTAATAATTCATTTTATGAAGTGGTTTCTTGCATCATACAACACAATACAATTTACAGTCACCTATTTGGCCCATGGTGTTAAAGACCAAGTAAAAAAATAATTTAATTAATGTCAAACTACTGTTAGCTATATCATAGAAATCAAAAGCTATTTCCATGTGAAAGTGTTATGGGATTTGCTCCATTGGTTTTGTTTGTAGGCCTTCATTATGTTCAAATAGCTACAATAGTCTAATGCCTAAAACTGTAAGGGCCTGTGTTCACTGTAAACACACACTGGAAGTTGCAGAAAATTCTCAACATTCAAGTTTCCGCTCGCAAGACCTCAAATTTGCTCTGTGCCTCCAAGACAATGAGGGAAAATTAGTTACTTGCATACATTTCCTTACATTTTGCATCATTCCATTCCATTGTTAGTTAACCTTTCTTTCCTCCGTCACGTTTGTGTGGTTGTTCCTGAGGATCGATAGCAATAGTGGATCATATTAGGCTAACGTATTACAAAGTTGTGTACTTATTTGGGACATGTAGCCAATTTGAATCATTATGGAACGCACACCAAAGGTAACAGTTTAAACCTGGAGTCTGGCGCGCGGTTCACAACGACTGGACCGTTGTCAACAGTTCCATGACTAATGAAGATTATTAGGGTAGATGTATAAGACTACTGCTCAAGCCCTGTTGTACACTTTTCTCATCTCTCATTGCGCCATGATTGAAAAATGTAATACGGCAACTCTGGATGAATCAAACCACTATTTTTGATTCACCAATATATTTAGTCCGTAAAGGCTTTTCAAACCAGTTTTTTATTATTCATAAAAAATACTTCCTAACCCTAAATTAATAGATTTTTTATTTATTTTTTAACAACCAAATTGCTCCTGAAAAGTAGACAAATATATATATATTTTTTACCTTTATTTAACTAGGCAAGTCAGTTAAGAACAAATTCTTATTTTCAATGACGGCCTAGGAACAGTGGGTTAACTGCCTGTTCAGGGGCAGAACGACAGATTTGTACCTTGTCAGCTCTGGGGTTTGAACTTGCAACCTTCCGTCACTAGTCCAACGCTCTAACCACTAGGCTACCTGCCGCCCCAATATATGCACATTCTCTCCATATAGTAGTCAGTTTGTCGAGAAAATTCTAATTAAAGGATCACCAAATTGAAAGGGATGGCTTTAGATAAATGTACTGAAAACTCGAATGAACTCCATGAGAATCTGTTGGACAGCAAGTGGGAAGGTATTCAGCTGTTGATTTTATGTACTCAGTGCACGCAAGGCAACCACGCCTGCAAAGCCCATTACGCACCTGCGTAAGGTAAGTCTGAATACCAGCTACTGAGAAGTGCGTAGGAAAGTCTGAATCGGACTCCAGGAGCTGATCAATCACTATTGTGGAACAATTCTAATGCTAAGGTAAGATTTGAATGGAGAAAGTGGATTTGAGAGCAGAGCTGGCTTTCTTTCAATCCTATCAGTATCAAATGCCTCAACGTCACACTTAGTGAACGTTTTCTCTGCGTGACGTTTTGGGAAACGCATTGTTTCCCCGTTACATTGTTAAAACACTTGTAAGCCTAAATTTCAAAGCTGTTGTTGGACTATTCTGGAGTGGCCAACATCTCTTCTTGAACCATCCCTGGGGGTTTTTGGTGTGTGTTTTGGGGTCATTGTCCTGCTGGAAGACTCAAAACCTTCAATGGAGACCCAGTTTTTGGACACTGGGTTGAACATTGGACTTCAAAACATGATCATCTGCTGATTTCACACCCTTAAGGCCCCCAGTACCAGAGACAGCAAAACAACCCCAAAACAACCCCAAACAACCCCATAGCATTATCAAACCTCTCCCATGTTTGATTGTAGGGAGGGCGTTCTTTTCATGGAATGCTTCATTTGGTCGGCAGTTAACACAGCGCTGATCTGTATTGCCAAAGAGCTGTAATTTTGGTTCATATTTTTTCTTCAATCAGGCTTCCTTGGGTCTCCTTCAGCAGTGGGGTCTTCCTATGTTTACCAAAGACCAAATTAACCATTCAAAGAAAAGAACACAAACATGGGAGAAGTTTGCGAGGTTGCTTTGCTGTCTCTGGTACTGGGGAGGCATCATTAAATCATCAGATTATCAATGTGTTTAGGAGTGCTATGTCCAACCAAGTGTTGCTGTTGAAGGTTGTGGGTCTTCCATCAGGACAACAACCCAAAGACACATCAACAGAACCTTGGAAATATTCAGAAAGAAACGCTGGACTGTTCTGGAGTGGTCAGCGAAAAGTCCAGATCTGAATCACAACCTATGGCAAGAGCTAAAAACAGAAGTTGGTGGAGGCCACCCCTCAAATTAATTTGTGTATCACAGTCTGATTAATCAGGCAAGCCAGAGCTACTATCTTTCACTCACCTTACTGTCTCGCTCCAACTCATTCTTCAGCCACTCAAAGTCACTGTATCTTCTTCGCACAGTAGAATCCTTCAACTTAAAAATCGGCAGGTTTGTCTGCATTTATTGAAAACAAAAACAATACAATTATATATTCTCGTCAATAGACAGCCATCAAGTAAACGCTAGCTAGCAAGCTAGCTAACCCATCTTAGCTTAAAAAGGCTCCCTGACGTGCAATTTTAAACACTTCCTTAGCTCACAAAGCTAACTAGCTAGTAGGCCAGAACAAGTCCTGGGCCTCGATTTTCATCCATCTAACCTTAGCAAAAGCTACAAACATGTTCAGCTAGCTAACTATGTCGTGACGACAGACTTCTAGCTATAATAACCTACCCGCATACGGACTTCGTACGTTGTGAAACGGTTCCGCCCGACTCCAACAGTTTGGGGGTCATAAACATCCATTTCAAGAAAATTGCTGGGGGGACCATAAGCATCCGTCAGGTCCTGAGGTTTTGAATTTAACCGGCGAGTATCAGCCACCGTGGGATCTGACATCTTCCTTGTCCGACAACCCGCAGGATGTTCACGTTATAAAACTCAATAGCGAGGAACAATTCTCAGCTAGATCTCTCCTATTGATTTGATGTGTTCAGCAAATTTCAACGCGGCGTAAACACACACACACACACACACACACACACACACACACACACACACACACACACACACACACACACACACACACACACACACACACACACACACACACACACACACACACACACACACACACACACACACACCGGTAATCTTTTTCTTCTATGGTATATATATATATATTTTTTTTTTTGTGCGATGGAATATGCTCTCCGCCACCTACTGTCCGGGATGGAGACAGGATTCGCAAAAATGGAACAAAATACCAAAATGTGGTGTATTGACAAATGTATGTGTTAATGAGTTTAGAGTTTAAATGGTTGCAAATAGCCAATGGGGTTTGTGTGCAGGGGTTGAGTTATTTTAATTAACAAATGACAATGGGGTTTCTGTTCTTGCATTGAAGTGATTGGATTACGAGATGCAAGCAGTAAAAGTTCAATGAAATATGGGAGAGTTGGCCTGAAGACATTGTATAGAGTAGTCGACTGTAACAGGCTGACTACAACTACTGACTTCTGCAACGCACGTGACGCGAGCGTTGCAAAATAAATGTAGAAATCTATATATTATTCAATTATTGCACCCACACTGCTCGCTCAACGGAACCCAAACCGGCTGTGCCTGCACCATCGTGCATACATTTATTTTGTCACCCTACACCAAACAGGTTAAAATATCAAAACAAACTCTGAACCATTTACATTCATTTGGGGACAGGTCGAAAAGCATTCAACATTTATGGCAATTTAGCTAGCTTGCACTTGCTAGCTAATTTGTCCAATTTAGCTAGCTTGCTGTTGCTAGATAATTTGTCCTGGGATATAAACATTGAGATCTTCTAGGCTTTTTCTTCTCTAGACTTTATATTGCGATTGGCAACTTTCATAAATTAGGTGCATTACCGCCACTGACCTCGTTCGTCTTTCAGTCACCAACATGGGTACCTGCTTCTATAAACCAATGAGGAGATGGGAGAGGCAGGACTAGCAGCATGATCTGCATCACAAAAAGAACTGACTTCTATTTTAGCTTTTGGCAACGCAGATGCAACGTGAGCGGTGTAGACAGCCTGTAAAATAGAAGTCAGTTCTATTTGTGACGCAGATCTCTCTGCAAGTCCTGCCTGAGTCCCCAAAGAATTTCTGCTGCAGCCACAATAACGTCCAGTTACTTAGATTTCTTTGAGACTTGTGCCATACAGTTTATAACTGTGTCAATTAATGCCACAAAATCTACCTTTTTAACACACAGGGTATCTTTTGCCTGGCAGCAAACATTTAATACAGGCTGTGATGCGTCCACTACCATATCTTCACTAGCGTCACTTGTATTCTCAATTATTTGAATCGCCTCCGCATAGAAGATTCGATTGACCGCTCTAACCTTTGCTACCTCAAGATTTTTCACCCTTACAGGGCACTCCAGGAACTCGGGATCATGATACCCACGCCAGTTGCAACACCGTCCGTAATCCTTCTACTCACCGTTCTTCAATAACTCTGTCCGTCTGCACACACTTGAAACATGGCCAAATACTTTACAATTCTTACACTGCAATGGCTTGGAGACAAAAGCTCTTACAGCGTATCTTACATAACCAAGCTTCACATGCATAGGTATTTGCTCTTCATCAAAAAAAAAAAACAGGACTGACTGTCACGACTTCTGCAGAAGTCGAAGCCTCTCCTTGTTCAGGCGGTGCTCGGCGGTCAACGTCACCGGTCTTCTAGCCATCATTAATCCATTTTTCATTGGTTTTGTCTCGTCTTCCTACACACCTGGTTTCAATCCCATTCATTACCTGTTGTTTATGTTTGCGCCAAATCCAGGCTGGTCTGGACCTCACCAAATCTGAACCAAAGATAGACATCTATGATTGGCTCAGATTTTGTCTAGACCAGACCAAAAACCAATGTCTGTGGATGAGGAAATCAAGAACCCAAAAAATATGTCCAAAAGACATTGGCTCGTGCTTACTGGGGTGTAGCCTACCATGTCTGCAAAAATGTGAATCAATTTGTCTATTTAAGCTCGGAATATCAGCTACCCAACTTCATCAGGAGGTATTGTGAGCCTCTTTGCAATGTGTTTACACAGCGGGAAATTCAGAAGTTTTCATTTTTTTTCTGGTCAGCTTATCAAAAATGTATGGACTTAATGGAAACCACTGATCATGACAATGGGGGTGAAACTCGTGGACAACAGTTGTGATTGTCCATTCCATATTGTCCATTTTACTTTGACCTGTCCTGTTTTAAGGACATGTTGTTTGTTGTTAACATGACAAAGCATTTTTCTTTGATTGGGCGCCATTTAGGTTATGCTATTTGATTGGATAAACCTGCATAATGTAAAAAGTGTCCGTCTCATACATTGTCATACATTTTATCTCCAGCCTGGAGTTACAAAAAAGACCACCTACTTTTTATACCATATCCTATATCTGCTACATGATTTATGTTAGACAATGTAGGCTTCTACACAATCGCCCAACCTTAACACACACTGTGTGGTTACAGTAGGCTAATGTATGTCAATGGTTTTAGGAACAGCAGTAACATCAGGCAGGATTTAGGCTACCAACTGTCTATCCAGTTATAGCTCAATCTTGGGTGCAATGATTACGTTCCTGCACTGACTGACTATGTGGAGGCTCATTGATTTAACGTTACGTTAGCTTACATGATACACTAGTAAAGTAATAAAATATATAGCTGTCGGCTATATTAGCCACGACTTACCGTTCATTGTGCAGCATCAAATGTCTGTAATTTTCTTCCTGCATGTTTTGCAAGTTGCAATCCGTTTTTTGTTGATACAGCATTGTCTTTATGTCCAAAAATAATAATTTGGTGTTATCATCTTTCCAAGGGCTCCATCTGAATTCACCCGCCGACATTCCTCTACACTGCCACGCACAGCTTTTTCTCAGCTGGCACAATTTGATTGGCTGCTGTCCGATTCAAACTGTAATCTGTTAAATGAAGAGTTGATGCGCTGCACACTTTTTTTAATAGCATCATTTTTAATATTTGGGCTTGGGGAGGGTATCAAGTCAGGTCGAGTCATAAGACTCAAGTCCAAGTCAAGTCACGAGTCATTGGTGTTAAAGTCAAAGTCGAGTTGCAAGTCATCATATTTGTGACTCCAGCCCAAGTCATGCGACTTGAGTCCACACCTCTGGAAATCGATCTCCATACATTATGCCCCTGGGCTTGAGTGAACTACTGTATCTTTATCCAGACATACTGTATCTGGCAAGCCGATACTAAAATGGCCCAAAAAATGTAACTTTAATTTTTTAAAGTATTTTTGATGTGTCACCAACCGAAGTGTTTCAGGTCCCACTTGCATTTAACGACTCAACAACAGGCCCATTTTTGTGCAGTTCATGAGAAAAGCTGCACTAATAAGTTACGGTATTTAGGCCTAATGATGAGCTACATTTTTTTAATGCATTTAATAATTCCAACAGGATGTTCTGAAGTTTGTTAGGCTGGCGGAACAGTGTGAACTCGAGTCACAAGTTACTAGCCAGCTGGTTAGCATTCTCAATCCGAGTCTTTTCGGTGTGGAGCATCATTTGGCAGAATTTGTGTCTCCCGACCCCTCCTGTCTCAGCCTCCAGTATTTATGCTGTAATAGTTTGTGTCGGGGAGCTAGGGTCAGTCTGTTATATCTGGAGTATCCGGTGTCCTGTGTGAATTTAAATATGCTCCCTCAAATTCTCTATTTTTTTTCTCTCTTTCTCTTTCTTTCTCTCTCTCTTTCTCTCAGAGGACCTAATCCCTAGGACCATTTCTCAGGACTACCTGGCCTGATGACTCCTTGCTGTCCCCAGTCCACCTGGTCATGCTGCTGCTCCAGTTTCAACTGTTCTGCCTGTGGCTATGGAACTCTGACCTGTTCACCAGACGTGCTACCTTGTCCCAGACCTGGTGTTTTGGACTATCGCTCTACCGCACCAGTTGTCTCTAACTCTGAATGATTGGCTATGAAAAGCCAACTGACATTTACTGGTGCTGACCTGTTGCACCCTCTACAACCACTGTGATTATTATTATCTGACCCTGCTGGTTATCTATGAATGTTTGAACATTTTGGCCATGTACTGTTATAATCTCCACCTGGCACAACCAGAAGAGGACTGGCCACCCCTCAGAGCCTGCTTCCTCTCTAGGTTTCTCTAGGTTTGATTGATTGATTGCTTGATTAAAAATGCCGCATCATTTGGCTTCCAAACGGCACTTCATTCAAAATGGTTGAAAATCGACTTAGAACCAAAGACAGTACAGTATGAAGATTGGAGAAGCAGTTTTTGCCTATAGAAATCCTTGATCACAGTGTGGTGCCAGGAAAATAACCTCTCACTCAACATCAACAAAACTAAGGAGATGATTGTGAACTTCAGGAAATAGCAGAGGGAGCACCCCCCTATCCACATCAATGGGACCGAAATGGTCCACCCACATAGACAGTGTGGTGAAGAAGGCGCAACTCCTAAACCCCTCTAACTTGTACAGATGCACAATTGAGAGCATCCTGTCGGGCTGCATCACCCCCTGGTACGGCAATTGCACCGCCCACAACCGCAAAGCTCTCCAGATGGTGGTGCGGTCTGCCCAACGCATTACTGGGGGCAAAGTTCCCACCCTCCTGGACAACTACAGCACCCTATGCCATAGGAAGGCCAAAAAGATAATCAAGGTGTAATGGATGTTGAAGGAGAAAGACCAAGGTGCTGCGTGGTGAGCGTACATATTCTTTATTTAAGATGACGCCGAACAAAACAATAAAAACTACAAATAAACCGTGAAGCTAAAGGCTATGTGCCCTAAACAAAGTCAACTTCCCACAAACACAGGTGGGAAAAAGAGCAGCCTAAGTATGATTCTCAATCAGAGACAACGATAGACAGCTGTCCCTGAGTGAGAACCCTAACCCTACCCTAAAACATAAAATACCCACCCCAACTCACACCCTGACCAAACCAAAATAGAGACATAAAAAGGATCTCTAAGGTCAGGGCGTGACACAAGGACATCAACCACCCGAGTCACTGCCTGTTCACCCCGCTATCATCCAGAAGGCAAGGTGCAGGTGCATCAAAGCTGGGACCAAGAGACGGAAAAACAGCTTCTATCTCAAGGCCATCGGACGGCTAAACAACCATCACTAGCACATCAGAAAAATGTAGACAAATAGACATAGATTAGGAATCACTGGCCACTTTTAGAAATGGATCACTAACCACTTTAATAATGTTTCAGTATCTAGCATTACTCATCTCATATGTATAAACTGCACTCCACAATATTCTACAGTATCTTAGTCACTTTTAAATTGTGTTTACATATGGCATCACCCGTTTCACATGTACATACTGTATTGTATTCTGTACTACACCACTGACTGTTAAACAGCCATCTCCAGGACATCAGAGGCTGCTGCCTATAGACATAGATGAGGATTCACTGGCCACTTTAAGGAAATGAAACACTAGCCACTTGTCTCCGTATCTTGCATTACTCATCTCATATGTGTTAACTGTACTCCATACTATTCTACGGTATCTTAGTCACTTTAATTGTTTGTAAATATTGCATCACCCATCTCATATGTATATACTGTACTCTATACTATACCACTGTATCTTAGTCCAGTGCCGCTCTGAAATATATGTATATATATATATATTCTTAATCCATTCCTTATTTAGATTTATGTGTATTTTGGGTTTATGTTGTCAAACTGTTAGATATTACTTGATATATATTATTGCACTGTCGGAGCTCGAAGCACAAGCATTTCGCAACACCATCAATAACATCTGCATATGTGACCAATAAAAACTGAAACGGATGGAGGAGCTTCTGGGTGGCGCTGAGAACATGACTTTTCACAATTTTCTCAAGGCATTCCATTACTAAGGTTGTCAAGGCGACAGGGCGGTAGTCATTCAGCCCAGAGGGATTAGATGCTTTAGGAATGGGTATAATTATTGAGTTTTTCCACAATACTGGCACGTGTTGCTGGTCGTTGACTCTCGCTTTGAGTCAACTACTCACCACATTTTAGCCACTGCAGTGCTAGCTAGCTGTAGTTTATGCTTTCAGTACTAGATTCATTCTTTAATCCTTTGATTGGGGAGGTCTGATAGGTTGAAGGACATCCTCCGGAAGTTGTCATAATTACTGTGTAAGTCTATAGATGGGGGTGAGTACCCAGAGCCTCCTAGGTTTTGTGTTGGAGTCAATGTACCCAGAGGGGGACGGAAACTAGCTGTCCTCCGTCTACACCATGGTGCTACCCTACAGAGTGCCGCTGAGACTACTGTAGACCTTCATCCCAAAACAACGTGTGATATTTAGTGTAGTTTTATCTAAAGGATAAAGGATAACTTTTTTATTTTTATGAAATTCACTGAGGAGGTGAATAGTCCTCTTCCTCCTCTGAGGAGCCTCCACTGGTACACATATTTACACACAGGTACGCACACGGTTTCACCCTACCTTTCATAGGTGAGTCTATCACATGCTTGTGTGTGTGTGCTTTGTCCTGCAGTTTTGGCGGCCATGTTGTTGTGTAGGAGGACTCAGGCTCACTACACCTTCAACGACCTTTCGTCTGACTCCCAGGACAGAGTCCAACCGGTACTGGAACAGATGCCAGTCTATTGGTCTCTAAAACCATGCTGTTGGTTTTTGTTAGACAATGCCTGGCCTGACATTTGAATTTAGATTTTTGGTGTTAAAATGTTCATTTTTCATTAGATAAACACAACAGTTCTAGCCATAACAATCCAGTGTTCAACTTGGACCCACCATTCGGGAATCACTGTTCAATGGTGATTGTATGTACAGAATAGTGCAGTGCAGATGCAATGTTAAACATTATACGCTAGAGGGCACTCTTTGAATTTTGTTTGCAATGTAAAGGAAAGTCAGTTCATGTGATACACAATCAATGAAAATATGACGAGAGTGCCTTTATAGAGGTTATTCCTTTATTGATGATGATTGTGCTCAGACTACTACAAATCAAGTGCAGCAGTTTCATACAGGAAACCCGACTGTTTCATTAGCTGATAGCATCACATCAAATAGATTCATCACACTACCCTTAATATGTTGGTCTATTTAGCCGACCAGGTTGAGCACACATTCTCTGATGGCTGGTGTTCTCGGTGACATTCTAATGCTGTAACATGCGTTACTCGCAACGCTTATCTGTTTTCTGCTTTCCCACCAACCACCCCGGCCTCCACCTGTTTGGGATCTGCTTTTGTTTCGGTCAGGGGGATTGGTATAGCATGCCTTGTTCACTGCCTGCTATTATTATATCTTACATGATATATGCTCTGGCAGTGAGCTACCCCAAAGGAGCCGAGCCAAAAGGCCAAGACTAATGTATAGTAATCTCCTAATGAATTGCTAAAGGAATCCGTGGCGTTTTGAGGATTAGATCTCTTGATAGTAGCCTCCTCCAGCTACCTGAATCCGCTGTTGACTCACAGCGGCCCACCCCTTACTGCCACCCTGCCAGGCTGCTGTGGCCCCTTGGCACGCTGTCTCACCAGCCCTCAGGCATATGAGGTGAGTGTTCACAAGCAAACACACTCCCACACACACTGGTAATGTAATGGTAGTGGTTCTTGATTCGTTCTCTGTCCAGAATGAAGGGCGCCTGCACAATGATGAATCTGACGAACTGAATGACGGCAATGCAACCATGTATTGTGACGTTACAATGAGCACCGATGCCTCAAGCACCCGCACCACCAACCGCAAATGCCTGTCTGCCTCCACAAGGGGTGTGACCTCCTTGAACCAGGTGGTGGTGTTTGGGGAGCATGAACTGATCATAAGGGGAACATGTCTGGTTCTGCCCATGGACGACACCCCTGAGCCTACTGTGATTTGTACATATTAATGAATAATTTACAGTAAATCATTTGGATTATTATAACTTGAAACCCAGCTCAATGTTATACCAATACACTGTGGAATATAATGTGTATGAGCAGACTTATTCATAAGCAGATTTATGTTAGGAGATCCCTGCCTACTCAAGTCTTGCTCTGTGCACTACAATGTCCTTATCCATAAGCAGATGCGTTGATACTGAATCTATTGACCCAAAGAAGGGTTTGGTATGACACTGTACAGAGCTGCTGTCTATGGAGTACACCCTGGCTTAATCTGTGTATGGGCTCCAAGACAGGAAGCTGGAACTGTAACTCCGAGCTCCCGCTATGCAGGATATGTTTTTGTTTTCAAAGAATTATACCTGGCCAAACCCTTTCTTTTTTAGTCAGGTAGGCAGAAACTAAATCTAAATCAAATCATATTAGTCACATGCGCCGAATACAACTATAGACATATTCTGACATTTGTTCTATACTACATTTTTGTATTTTCTTTTATTGTCATCTTTATTTAACATAAGCCACTTGCGCTAACAAATTCTACCCTACCACAGACAGTAGATAGTGTAACCACATGTTATGAGTACTGTAACTGTACCAGTGTATTGTAGTCAGTATATATGAATGGAATTCTTCACATAGTCTACCCTGGAACAAATCTAGTCTGTAAGTAGGGTTGTGGGTGGGGTTGTAGATATTTAGTATATAAAATGCCATTTGTCGAAGTAGCAGCAAATTCAACCTGAAAAGGTGAGGCATTCTTTATTTGTTCCAACCGTATTTGGGTGTATGATATTGATGTATATTTTGTTTTTGCCTTGAAATGTGAATTCAAAAAAGAAAGTTAAATTGGTGGATGTGGGGAGAAACAAAACCTTAGATCTGTATTATTCATTTGTACATGACAAAGTTACTAACAGCTCAATAAAATACTTTATTATGTGAACTTAATGTGAACTTAATGGTGAATAAAAATATGTTAAAAATGTTGCTATTACCAAAAAAGGCAAATCCATCTCACTGTGTGTGTATTTATGTGCAAGTATGTGTTAAACGGTAACTTGTTTTATATCACATAGGCCAGGGGTTTTCAAACTTTTCTTGCCCAGAATCCCCTGCCCAGGCAAATCAGCGACCCAGGGACCCCAATTTATGTTAGCATAACAAAACAACATCACGTCTTGTTTTATCATCAAGTGAATGATAATGGCAAGTAGAAGTAACGTTAATCAACATTATAAAATTAATATATTTGGTAGACAGTCATTATTTGAACTCCCCACAGTTCATTGGAAGAGCAAGTGTGAACTCAGTAATCTAGCTAGAAAGGTATATTGGCGGAGTAGAGAAAATGTTGCTATTGTAAAGCAAATTTTCTGCAATTCTTCAGGTTTTTCTATTGAGCTGAGAGAACACTTTGCAGTTTTGAATCTAATTTCCAGCAAGTTTGGCATGGAGCTGAGAGACATTTTAGCTCTATGCATTTTGCCATGGCTAAATGTTCCTCTGCTCAACAAAATCAATGGCCATGTGCCTTGAATGCCTGTTTTTTTAACGTTTTTTTTTTAAACATGTTTTGATTCTTCCTTACTGTCGAGCTTTTATTTGATTGTTAGTTCTCAAAGATGGTATTAAATATATATAGATATATCTATATATATTATTTTAAAATCTGCTTGCTTTCTATCTGTTTTTGGTCATTTAACTGTTTTTCCATCCCGAAAATTACCACTTCTATGCAGAAACAACCCTGTAATTAGCGCCAGTAATTTCCTCCATATTAAAGGGATAGTTCGAGATTTTGGCAATGAAGCCATTTATCTACTTCCCCAGAAGTCCGTTGAACCGGAACAGCTAGCATGCTAACTTCCAATCATTGCGCTAACGCTAGTCAACATTGGCTCATGAAACTACTTCTAACTTCTTTCATACTGGATGCAAATACATAGAAATGTTATCCATGATGGTATTCTTTTGCACCTAGCGTTATTCATAATTTTGTTTTTTAAATCACCAAAAAATCCTCCCCCAAAAGTTTCCCAATGATATATTTTTAAAAATCGCAGACCACCTGCAGTACCTCCGCAGATCCCAGTTTGAAAACCCCTAAAATAGGCTACACTTTCAGTTTAAAACAATTGTGTAAAGAATAGTGCTACAATTAAAAACAAAGATCAATCAACATTTCAGACCAATAAGTAGGCTTATTGTTAATTCAACCATTTCCTGAAGACCTGGCCAATATATTCTGCATGGAAATACAGTACTTTTGCGTTTATTCGAAGGCAGTCATATCCTGTCATGATTTATTACCCTATATCCTGCCTCCAGAGTGGTTTGCATTTTTTTGTAGGTGCCTTATACAGTAGTAGGCTATATCCTGTGCAGAATAACTGGCGCTTGTGCAGATCAGGGTGCGCGTCCCACAACTTTATTTGAACTTGGTAAGTTGCATGGACAGATCCAAATCTTGTCGTTATTGATTAATACAAGGACATTAGAAAGTATTTGTAGACATGTTGGCAAGGCATGTTTTTCGATTCAATTGTGAATGTAAAAGCTATGTAAACACGAATGTACCGTTAGCCAGTCCATATAATGCAACATGGCAACATATACTGATATTGTTTCTGATGTGCATCTTCGACTTCTGCATTTCATGTCTGTCTTTTATTCGAGAATCAGCAATATATACCGCATTTTAACAAGCCTATTATTAATAGTTTTCTGCACATGAATTGGCTCCATGATAATTACATAGCAAACTCTGGCGACTTCGGTTAAATCACCGGCGTTAGTAATAGGAATATGCCTGCTTTAATAGATCGTCATCTTTCTTTAAACACCGAATACTATTTCCTTTGTATCAATTAGAGACTTTAAAAAATGCTGTAGGGCTATTTGCAGTAATGTGTTGAGTTGGTTGGGGCGTTGGCTGAAATATCATATGCAACATGCTGACTTGTGAAAATCTTCCTCCAAAATCTGTTTCTTGTTAAGATTTTTCAGTGTAGGGATGGACCTCTGGGACTGAGGCATGTGATGGCAGAAACATGCATCACCAAGATCAATTAAATGGATTCCTGTCCTCTCTCTCTCTCTCTCTCTCTCTCTCTCTTTCTCTCTCTCTCTCTATCGCTCTCTATCGCTCTCTCTCTTTATGCACTCATTCTCTCACCTCCTCTCTCTCCGTCTCTGTGTGTCTGTGTTTGTCTGGTTTAAAGTCCAATTGTGCTATCGGACAGATGTTGGGCCATAGAGCGCGTTCTTTCAGCAGCTTTCCCGCTCCCTTAAAAGAGCTAACGTCAGAGGTTGCACGCAGAAAATTAATTACTATGAGCTCAGTGCTCCATAAAATCTTAATTTGCTCATATTTCTGTATGGCTGCTATATAAAGCTGACTCTTATCCATCCTGTAAAATGGTAGGCAGTATACCCCAAAGATCTAGACACTTAGAAAGTTTGTGTGTATGCATTGATATGTTTGTGTGTATGCATTGATATGTAGGCTACGTGTGCGTTTTTAAAATTGTATGTAGTTCTGTGCTTGAGCTGTTCTTGTCTAATGCTGTTCTGCATTATGTCATTCTGTATTATGTTTTGTGTAGACCCCAGGAAGAGTAGCTGCTGCTTTTGCAACAGCTAATGGGGATCCTAATAAAATACCAAAATACCTACAGTACCAGTCAAAAGTTTGGGCACACCTACTCATTCAAGGGTTTTTCTTTATTTTCCTATTTTCTACAATGAAGAATAATATTGAAGACATCAACACTATGAAATAACACATATGAAATCATGTAGTAACCAAAAAAGTGTTAAACAAATCCAAATATATTTTAGAGTTTAGATTCTTCAATGTAGCCACCCTTTGCCTTGACAGCTTTGCACACTCTTGGCATTCTCTCAACCAGCTTCAACTGGGATGCTTTTCCAACAGTCTTGAAGGACTCCCCACACATGCTGAACAGTTTTCCTTCACTCTACGGTCTAACTCATCCCAAACCATCTCAATTGTGTTGAGGTCAGATGACTGTGGAGGCCAGGTCATCTGATGCAGGACTCCATCACTCTCCTTCTTGGTCAAATAGCCCTTACACAGCCTGAAGCTGTGTTGGATCATTGTCCGGTTGGAAACAAGTGACAGTCCCACTAAGTGCAAACCAGATGGGATGGCGTATTGCTGCAGAATGCTGTGGTATTCATGCTGGTTAACTGTGCCTTGAATTCTAAATAAATCACTAACAGTCACCTGCAAAGCACCTCCTCCTCCATGCTTCACGGTGGGAAACACACATGCGGAGATCATCCGTTCACCTACTCTGCGTCTTACAAAGACATGGCGGTTGGAACAGAATCTCACATTTGGACTCATCAGACCAATGGCCAGATTTCCACCGGTCTAATGTCCATTGCTCGTGTTTCTTGGCCCAAGCAAGTCTCTTCTTCTTATTGGTGTCCTTCAGTAGTGGTTTCTTTGCAGCAATTCGACCACAAAGGCTTGATTGACGCAGTCTCCTCTGAACAGTTGATGTTGAGATATGTCTGTTACTTGAACTCTGTGAAACATTTATTTGGCCTGCAATTTCTGAGGCTGGTAACTCTAATGAACTTATCCACTGCAGCAAAGGTAACTCTGGGTCTTCCTTTCCTGTGGTGGTCCTCATTAGAGCCAGTTTCATCACAGCGCTTGTTTGTTTTTGCGACTGTACTTGAAGAAACTTTTAAAGTTCTTGAAATTTTCCTGATTGACAACCTTCATATCTTAAAGTAATGATGGACTGTAATTTATCTTTGCTTATTTGAGCTGTTCTTGCCATAATATAGACATGGTCTTTTACAAATATCTTCTGTATACCACCCCTACCTTGTCACAACACAACTGATTGGCTCAAATGCATTAAGAATGCGTTAACTTTTAACAAGGCACACATGTTAATTGAAATGCATTCAAGGTGACTACATCATGAAGCTGGTTGAGAGAATGCCAAGAGTGTGAAAAGCTGTCATCAAGGCTAACGGTGACTACTTCGAAGAATCTCAACTATAAAATATATTTTGATTAGTTTAACACTGTTTTGCTTACTACATGATTCCATATTTGTTATTTCATAGTTTTGATGTCTTCACTATTCTATAATGTAAAAATAAAGAAAAACCCTTGAATGAGTAGGTGTGTTCAAACTTTTGACTGGTACTGTATATCTTTACATACAGTGAGCTTCAAAAGTATTGGGACAGGGACACATTAGTTGTTGTTTTGGCTCTGTATCTCACGGCCGTCGTTGGAAGGAGACCAAAGTGCAGCGTTGTGAGCGTACATTTCTCTTTTATTTAGTAAATGTCGCCAACAAACGAAAACAACCTTGAAGCTTACAGGGCTATAGTGCCACTAACAAATATAACCTCCCACCCTAAAGGGAAAGGGCTACCTAAGTATGGTTCCCAATCAGAGACAACGATAAACAGCTGTCCCTGATTGAGAACCATACCCGGCCAAAACATAGAAATACAAAATCATAGAAAACAAAAACATAGAATGCCCACCCCAAATCACACCCTGACCATACTTTAAAGTACCTAAGTAATTTCTTTGGGTATCTGTACGTTACTATTCATATTATTTACAACTTTTACTTTTACTTCACTACAGTCCTAAGGAAAATAATGTATTTTTTATTCCATACATTGTCCCTGACACACGAAAGTATTTGTTATATTTTGAATGCTTAGCATGACATGAAAATGGTCCAATTCACGCACTTATCAAGAGAACATCCCTGCTCCTCTCCATTAAGGTGAAGCAACTACTCCCAGTGGTCCCAGCTTGCGTGGCAGAAACCCAACTCAACTGGGACAAGCTCTTGTCCAGCAAGGTCCAAACCAGACACTTTGATAGGCCTTGGCAAGCTGCCGGTGGTGAGCCGTCATTGGCTAGCCACCTCAACCCCAGTTTCTCTTCTATGACCACCACTGCTCTCCCTGGGAATACGGAGCGCTTCACAGTCTCCATATTCAAAAAAGTTTACGTATTTGCGGCACGTCCAGTACAGGCGTTGAACGTAACATCCCCACTGTTGGTTTACCAGGCAGATTTGTTACAAGAGATGGGCAATCTCTTAATCAAAGACAGCCAAACCAGGACCTATGGGACGAGATCTGCATCATTGCAGATCTCAATCTCCGGGCCTCCAGAAGCGCCATCCAAGGCTGTGGGCGTGCCATGATCCTTGGGGTGCTGGGGGAGAGAGCCTTGTGGCTCAACTTGTTTGGACCTTGTTTGGACCTCTTGTTTTGACCTTCTGTCGCCACCATGCGTCAGAAGTGTGAACTTCGCAGTAAGGAAGGCGAGTGCCCCGCTGACCTGGGTACCGTGACAACCCGGTGTCCCCCTCCACGAGCCAAGGCTTCGCGGCATGGAGAGGGCAATTAGCTTGTCCCATCCTGGACATACGGGTCCTCAACTTCTTTCTGAGACATGTTGTCTTGCTCTATTCACCGAGGCGACTGGTTTACTTCAGTTGACATGCAGGACACTTACAGTGCCTTGCGAAAGTATTCGGCCCCCTTGAACTTTGCGACCTTTTGCCACATTTCAGGCTTCAAACATAAAGATATAAAACTGTATTTTTTTGTGAAGAATCAACAACAAGTGGGACACAATCATGAAGTGGAACGACATTTATTGGATATTTCAAACTTTTTTAACAAATCAATATCAAAGTATAAATGCACCTGCACTGTGATAGTCTCAGAGGTCCGTTAAAAGCGCAGAGAGCATCATGAAGAACAAGGAACACACCAGGCAGGTCCGAGATACTGTTGTGAAGAAGTTTAAAGCCGGATTTGGATACAAAAAGATTTCCCAAGCTTTAAACATCCCAAGGAGCACTGAGCAAGCGATAATATTGAAATGGAAGGAGTATCAGACCACTGCAAATCTACCAAGACCTGGCCGTCCCTCTAAACTTTCAGCTCATACAAGGAGAAGACTGATCAGAGATGCAGCCAAGAGGCCCATGATCACTCTGGATGAACTGCAGAGATCTACAGCTGAGGTGGGAGACTCTGTCCATAGGACAACAATCAGTTGTATATTGCACAAATCTGGCCTTTATGGAAGAGTGGCAAGAAGAAAGCCATTTCTTAAAGATATCCATAAAAAGTGTCGGTTAAAGTTTGCCACAAGCCACCTGGGAGACACACCAAACATGTGGAAGAAGGTGCTCTGGTCAGATGAAACCAAAATTGAACTTTTTGGCAACAATGCAAAACGTTATGTTTGGCGTAAAAGCAACACACCATCCCCACTGTCAAACATGGTGGTGGCAGCATCATGGTTTGGGCCTGCTTTTCTTCAGCAGGGACAGGGAAGATGGTTAAAATTGATGGGAAGATGGATGGAGCCAAATACAGGACCATTCTGGAAGAAAACCTGATGGAGTCTGCAAAAGACCTGAGACTGGGACGAAGATTTGTCTTCCAACAAGACAATGATCCAAAACATAAAGCAAAATCTACAATGGAATGGTTCAAAAATAAACATATCCAGGTGTTAGAATGGCCAAGTCAAAGTCCAGACCTGAATCCAATCGAGAATCTGTGGAAAGAACTGAAAACTGCTGTTCACAAATGCTCTCCATCCAACCTCACTGAGCTCGAGCTGTTTTGCAAGGAGGAATGGGAAAAAATGTCAGTCTCTCGATGTGAAAAACTGATAGAGACATACCCCAAGCGACTTACAGCTGTAATCGCAGCAAAAGGTGGCGCTACAAAGTATTAACTTAAGGGGGCTGAATAATTTTGCACGCCCAATTTTTCAGTTTTTGATTTGTTAAAAAAGTTTGAAATATCCAATAAATGTCGTTTCCACTTCATGATTGTGTCCCACTTGTTGTTGATTCTTCACAAAAAAATACAGTTTTATATCTTTATGTTTGAAGCCTGAAATGTGGCAAAAGGTCGCAAAGTTCAAGGGGGCCGAATACTTTCGCAAGGCACTGTAAGTATTCAGTCAACACAGGAGGTTTCTCAGGTTTGCCTTTTGTTCCATTCGGGCTCGCCCTGGCTCCCCGGACGTTCAGTGAGTGTGTACAGGGAGCTCTAGCTCTGCCTAGATCGTCGATTACCTGCTTGGCTTCCCTACGCAGGAGCAAGCGGTACGTGACACGGCTTCCCTTGTAACCCACCGCACCGAGTAAAGGTCCAAGATCAACCAGAAAAAGAGCTGTTTGGTGCCCACACAGAGAATAGAATACCTAGGCATCAAGCTGGGTTCTCTCTCTTATCGAGCTACTCTTGGACGACCACATCACGTTGTTCCCGACAGTGCCTCTACCTGTTCAACAGGGTGCACTCGGTCACACTCAGAACATGTCTCCTAGCGCTGCAGTCTGCACAGGTCATCACAGGGGGCAAACTACCTGCCCTCCGGGACACCTACAGCACCCGATGTCGCAGGAAGGCCATAAAGAACATCAAGGACAACAACCACCGGAGCCACGGGCCTGTTCACCCCGCTATCATCCAGAAGGCGAGGAGAGGAGGAGAGGCGAGGAGAGACTGAAAAACAGCGTTTATCCCAAGGCCATCAGACTGTTAAATAGCCATCACTAGCACAGAGACGCTGCTGCCTACATACACATACTTGAAATCATTGGCCACTTTAATAAATGGAACACTAGTCACTTTGATAATGTCACTTTAACAATGTCTACACCAATACGGCTGTGGTGACATATCTTGCATTACACATCTCATATGCATATACTGTATTCTATACTATCTACTGTATCTTAGTCTATGCCTTTCTGACATTGTTCATCCATATATTTATATATTCTTAATTCCATTCCTTTACTTAGATTTGTGCGTATTAGGTTTTTGTTGTGAAATTGTTGGATATTACTTGTTAGATATTGCTGCACTGTCGGAACTAGAAGCACAAGCATTTCGCTACATCTGCTAAACACGTGTATGTGACCAATAGAATTAGATTTTATTTGATGGCGTCCACCATCTCACTAGTACAGCTACGATGACTGAGACTGAGAGACTCCCAGCGTTGGTTATCTGCCCATTGCCCGTGTCCATGACAGCACCTTGATTGAAAGATAACGTTGAGCACAGATTGTGGTTAATTCCCTAATACACTTTCTGCCCTTTCTTCGAAACTGTCACATCCTTGTCAGGACAGACAATACGGCTGTGGTGACATACATCAACCAACAGGGTGGAACTTGCTCTCTGCATCTACACAGACTAGCTGTCAAGATTATTCTGTGGAGCAACGCACACCTCAAATCAAATCAAATGTTATTTGTCACGTGCCGAATACAACAGGTGTAGACCATACAGTGAAATGCTTACTTTACAAGCCCTTAAAGAAAAATTCACGTCCTGGGTGTACTGAATGTAGGGACGGACTAGTTGTCCAGAGGGAATCCCCTTTACGGGGATTGGAGACTCCATCCCCAGATGGTGAACCAGATCTGGGAGAGATATGATATAGCCACCATAGATCTCTTCGCATTGCACAAAGATATGCTCTGTCCTTTGTTCTTTGCAATAGCAGGATACGCACCACTGGGATTGGATGCGCTGGCTCTACTCTTTTCCTCCTCCATGCTTGATACTCCCCACCCTGAGCAGAGTGATGGAACACTGATTATTCCTAATCTTGGTAGCCCCTCGATGGCCAGGGAGGCTTTGGTTAGCAGAGATCAGTCTTCTGCTTTACGACAATCCCTGGCAACTACCATTACGAATTGAGAGATTTTCCATCCTCACCTAGGAACCATGGCCCTCTGGGCCAGGCCCGTGACAGGAGAAATCTGAATGCAACAGGCTGCACTCTCAGAGTCACTGAGACTATACAGTGCCAGAGCCACTTCTACACCCTCACTGTATGGAAACATGTCGTGGGACCGAAAACAGATTATTCCTTACCAATGCTCTGTATCCGAGGTTTAATGCTTCTTGCAGAACCTTTTGGACAGAGCGAAGGCTTTATCCAATGTTAAAGTCTAACTAGCTGCGATCTCATGTAGGCTTCGACATTAACAGAATAGGGAAACACCTTCTGTTATGTTACGCTTACCCCCATTCTCCAGGCCTTTAGCCCCATCTTGTGATCTGTCTATTGTGCTTGAGGCAATTCCACAGCAACCTTTTGAGCCTCTGGAAGGTTTGGAGTTGAAATATCTCTCCTTCAAAACATCTTTGCTGATTGCCCTTACATCTGCAAAGCGAGTGAGTAAGCTACACGCACTGTCAGTCCACCGCTCGTGCCTAAAGTTTATCCAAGGTAACATTTACTCAATCCCGCCATTACACCTGAGGTCCGTTTCAATTGCAATTGTCTCGCCTTAGAGCTTATGGCTTTCCACCCGCCGCCCTTGACTTCTACAGAAGGAGTGGTGATGATGTTGGGACTACCCTGGCTTTGGAGAACATGTCTGTAATACGGGAGTTAGCCATATCCCATTGTGAGAATGCTTTTCATTTACTACAGCTCAGCGTTCAACAGCATAGTGTCCATAAAGCTCATCACTAAGCAAAGGATCCTGGCACTAAACACCTCCCTCTGCAACTGGACTTCCTGACAGGCCGTCTCCAGGTTGCAAGGGTCACATCTTCCACGCTGATCCTCAACACAGGGCCCCTCAGGGGTGCGTGCTCAGTCCCCTCCTGTACTCCCTGTTCACCCACGACTGCGTGGCCAAGCACAACGTCAACACCATCATTAAGTTTGCTGACAACACAACGGTGGTAGGCCTGATCACATACAACGATGAGACGGCCTATAGGGAGGAGGTCAGAGACCTGGCAGTGTGGTGCCAGGACAACAACCTTTCTCTCAACGTGAGCAAGACAAAGGACTACAGGAAAAGGATGTCCGAACACACCCCCGTTCAAATTGAAGGGGCTGTAGTGGAGCGGGTTGAGAGTTTCAAGTTCCTTGGTGTCCACATCACCAACAATCTATTATGGTCCAAACACACCAAGACAGACGCCTTTTCCCGCTCAGGAGACTGAAAAGATTTGGCATGGGTCCCCAGATCCTCAAAAACTTCTACAGCTGCACCATTGAGTGCATCCTGACCAGTTGCATCACCGCCTGGTATGGCAACTGCTCGGCATCCGACCGTAAGAACCTACAGTGGGTTGTGCACACAGCCCAGTACACACTGGGGCCAAGCTTCTTGCCATCCAGGACCTATATACTAGGCGGTGTCAGAGGAAAAAATTGTCAAAGACTCCAGTCACCCGAGTCATGGACTGTTTAGTAAATATTTTCTTAACTCTTATTTTCTTAAAACTGCATTGCAGGCTTGTAAGTAAGCATTTCACGGTAAGGTCTACACCTGTTGTATTCGGTGCACGAGACAAATAAAATGTGATTTGATTTGAGCGTCAGACATCGAAGCGGTTCTACGATAATATGAGTAGATGTCTCACCGCATTTCCATGCTCGAAAGAGCGCAAGGAACAGAGGCACGCTTGAGAATGACCAGTGGGTGGGCGAGTGGCGTCTTATTCGGAGGAGAGGGGCTCACCTCTTTCGCCACTCACCTTGTCTGTCTCCAACAGACATTGTGTGAGTCATTACTCGAGCCATAAGTGATCCACTGAGTGAATCCGATTGTGAGACATCTCACTCACATTATCGTGGAACCAGGGTTATGCAAGTAACCCCAAGGTTTTGTTAGCTGTTTAGTGTCTGCTCTTTTCTGTACAACCTAACTTCTCAGTTACTGAGCTACTGAGTTCAGGTGAGCTCTTTAGGGAAAGAGGTACTGAGAGAGAGCAAGAGAGACCGAGAGGGGAGGGGGGGGGGGGGGGGCATACATTGCCTGTTTTGGCCTACTTTCAACCTTTTTTACAAGTATCTGTGAAAGTGATCATAACGTATGACTCACACAGATGTCATACGGAGCCCCTTGTAAAATGCCCATGTTGGTCGGTGTCAGTCAGCTGCTGATAGATATCTGGCTCATGTCTAGTAAAAGTGTATTGCTGGAAGGATAGTGTGTACTTGTGCGTGAACTAGACTATAGGCAGTTTCTGAAAATAGTTTGGCAGTTTTTGCAGACTGTTGACAGCTTGAAGCAGACTGTGCCACCAGTCTACCAGACGTCCTGTTTCTCAGCTTTCCTCCACATTCTTTAGTGATAAGCTCATGCCAACATACCAGAACCGTACAATGCTTCCCCAGCTGCTGAATTGTCTTCTCTCTGTTTGTGTGTGTGTGTGTGTGTGTGTGTGTGTGTGTGTGTGTGTGTGTGTGTCTAAAAGCTGTTTGAACCACAGGATGATGTCATTGTCCCAATTCTAATTAGGTCTCCCTCATTTGTGCCACTGGTTAGGGTGAGGTAAAGCACCAAACCCTTTTCCATGGCCAGAAGGATAAAAACAACTTTACTACAGAGAGAGAGGGAGGGGGAGAGAGGCCACAAGGCAGTATATGGCTTGCCAACCACTTTGGAATTTCCGTAGAGTCCCGTGGCTGATGCATATCCCCTGCTGAGAGAGACCTGGCCACAGATGCTCTGGTTTTGCCGTGTCCCCTCTTTGGCTGTAGCCCTTCACACATACCCAACCAGGATCCAGATGCTGGCACGAGATGTCAGAGAAGCAAGAGTCTACCGCTCTGTTTCCAAATAACTCTTATCGTTTCCATGGAGATGAGATCAATTCAGATAAAAGAAGTTTGCTTACCTCTGACGTCATCGTCAGAGTCATTGTAAAGTTCATGTGCGTACGTGTCTGCATTTGTCGAGGATTGACCAGAAAACAGTGATGATAGCATGCAGCACAAAGCAGAATGGCTGGCCTATGAATGGCGGTCATTGTTCTGAGTAGCTCAAGTTACCTCTGACTGCCAAACCACCCGGGCTACTGATAATGGTGGTGGTGGCTCACTCAGAGATAAAGTCATTGACTTCTTTCATTTCAATGTTCTCATTGGTCATACCTTAACATAGATGCCAGTTCTCCTTTTTTTTGGGGGGGGGGGGGTAAAGCAACATAAGAGGAGGGGGAAATGTAGATAACGTCACGTGTGTCTATGAAAGAGAGAGAGCAAGAGATGGGGAGGGGGGTAAAAACAACATAAGAGGAGGGGGAAATGTAGATAACGTCACGTGTGTCTATGAAAGAGAGAGATCAAGAGATGGGGGGGGGGGGGTGAGCGATGGTGGAATAGAAGGGGGAAAAAGAAGGATTTCAACCGAGGAAGTGAAGAAGAGAAAAGACAGAGAAGGTGTGGGTTGGCCTCGGCTGTCAACTCAACAGAAGATACATTCGATTATGGAAACTTTCTGTGGGCACTGGCCCCTCTCGTTTTTGTTTTCTCATGTGCTTAAGTGATGCGTCAGTCTTTTACAGGTTACTACGGGAGATGAGGAGATGGTAGGGAAGATAGGTAGAGACAACATGTGACATGAATGAGCTCCAATTTGGTTTGTGCATTCAGACTGTAGTAAAATGTCACTGTCTGAAATATGCTAGTGCAGTGAAAATGGCCGGGCTATTTAAGTCTGTGGTCAGGTCTAAGGAAGTGGCAGACATTCCCTGGGTTCTGACTGTTTTACACTGCACTTACAACAACAAGCTCTTTAACATGATTTTCTTTTTTCAAACACCATCGGTTCTGTATTGTAAGTGTTTGCACACAGCATATTGTATTTTGTTGTGTTAAACATGCATATTTCTGTCCTAGCAACAATGGAATAACCGTACACATTGTAATAGATGAACGTAAGAGTCTAGTTTTTGTGTGCTGTGGGTCCTTAGTACCTCTTCTGCTTCACAGAGGGGGTCCAAAGGGAGGGTACGCTCACTGGGTCTGTCAAAGAGCTGTGTCAACAGTCCAGGTCTCACCACATTCATACCAGGCATTCCTTCATGTGCACACCTCCCTGCACAAACATACCGTTCACACGCACGAACGCATGTTCACACACATGCACACTCACACCTAGTACATGCACAAGAACATGCTGCTAGAGTCAAAAAGGTGTGTGTAGGCTATAATCAGTCTCCGTTGTTTAGGTTCCACTCATTTTACAAATGGATTTGATTTATTTTCTGTCATCCTAACCCTACCATCAGGGATCTATTTGTGATCTATGGCAGGGCACGTGGTGATTTTCTCCAGACCTTTTTATGCCCTTTCAACCAGTCACAGTTCATTCTCTGTTTTACAACATCCCTGCCGGTCATATTAGTTGAAGATAAGCATGATGTGAGGAACATGCACAGTCTACCTCTTGTTTGCTGTGATTACACAGCAAAGCAACCGGGCTCCAACCCAGTTCAATGTTCTCCCTTGTTAAAAGATGTTGAACAAATAGCATCTTATCAACACCTTCAGTAAATATTACGGCATGGTTTCCCTGGGAACGGTTTCAATTGAATAGTGTTCCGTCTCTCCTTGTTCACAGTTCACTTATTTCATTCCCTCATATCGTTAGAGCTACACCACTAGAGCTACGCTGTCCCTCTGTGGCAACAAGAAGTAATGCAAGTGGCCAAGTAATGTAAAACCCAGTCATTACCACATCTGATAGCTTTCAATTGTATTGATGTGCTCTGCAGGACTTACACCATTTTACTCTGACGACAGCTCCTGAAACATACCACTTGTGGTAAACAGAGTAACAGCTCAGTATGTCCTCTATGCCTGTGTGTTTTCCAGGTGTTTGCTACCCTGCTGTTGATGTTGCCATGGCGGACAGTATGAACTGCAAATACTGCCGGGAGGACCTGAGTGGGAAGAAGTACGTTAAACAGGAGGAGAAGCCTGTCTGTGTCCGATGCCATGACAAGTTCTGTGCCAACAACTGCACTGAGTGCCGCCGTCCTATTGGCATCGACTCCAAGGTGTGTGTGTGTGTGTGTGTGTGTGTGTGTGTGTGTGTGTGTTCAGTGACACCTCCCATGTCTAATATACTGCCATGAAATGTATTTTACATATTACATGTTATGTTTTTTTGTGTGTTTCCATATGGGTTTGTCTATACCTGCACACGGTCAGCATGTGTTTTCATGACTGCAGACTGTCTGTCTAGACTTGTTTATGAGTGCACACTGTCTACACAGCAGTTGAGGGAGAAAACCATTCTGCTCCTCCCTTCCTAAAGATAAAAACTTAAACAGGAAGTACCCGTGTAAGGACTGTTCAACTTTGGTCTGACCAGTCGGAATCTATGCTTCAGGATTGTTTTTTCAATTGTCACGTTCTGACCTTAGTTCCTTTGTTATGTCTTTGTTTTAGTATGGTCTGGGTTGTCTATGTTCCGTGTTCTATGTTGTGTTTTGCGTTTGGCCTGGTATGGTTCTCAATCAGAGGCAGGTGTCGTTAGTTGTCTCTGATTGAGAATCATACATAGGTAGCCTTTTCCCACTTGTGTTTGGTGTTTATTTTCTGTGTGTTCCACACGGAACTGTTTTGGTTGGTTATTTCACGTGTCGTTTATTGTTTTGTTTCAGTGTTCGCTTGTTTAAATAAAGAGCATGAACACGTACCACGCTGCGCATTGGTCCTCCTATCCTTACTACTCCTCCTCGTCAGTAGTAGGGGCCGACGTGAGAAAGATATTTAAACGTGTTAACCCTTGCAAGGCTGCCGGCCCAGACGGCATCCCTGGCCACGTCCTCAGAGCATATGCAGACTAGCTGGCTGAAGTGTTTACAGACATATTCAATGTCTACCTATCCCAGTCTGTTGTCCCTATTTTCTTCAAGCTGTTCACCATAGTTTCTGTTCCCTCATCACTAAGCTCGGGGCCCTTGGTCTGAACACCTCCCTGTGCATCTGGGTCCTGGGCTTCCTGACAGGGAATTTCAACCGGGAGATAAGGTGTTAGTGCTGATCCCCACGGTAGAGTGTAAACTACTAGCCACATGGAAAGGACCATATGAAGTACTGGAGAAGTCAATTATCGGATCCGACAGCCAGGTCGACGGCCCCAGGAACAGATTTATCACATAAACCTGTTAAAAGCATGGAGAGAGAGAGAAACACTAATGGTCACATACCCCACACACACTCAGGAGACAGCCGAAGTAAATATTTCACCCACTCTGTCCCCAGCACAAGTACAGGAAGTAAAGACCCTGATCCAGAAAAACAGAGATGTGTTTTCAGAGGTACCTGGCCGAACTGAGGTTACGGCTCATGATATCGTTTCCCTACCAGGGAGAAAAGTGAGCATGAGGCCATATCGGGTACCCCCCGAGGCTCGACATGCCGCGATTAGAGCAGAGACAGAGAAAATGTTGACAGCTGGAGTGATCGAAGAGTCACATAGTGAGTGGTCTAGCCCAATTGTGATGGTCTCCAAGCCCGATGGGTCTTTGCGGTTCTGTAACGACTTTCGGAAGCTAAATGAAATCTCCAAGTTTGATGCCTACCCCATGCCCCGAGTAGATGGAGAAAATTGGTAATGCTCGGTACATTACGACCCTTGATCTAACAAAAGGGTACTGGCAAATTCCTCTGACCCCCAGGGCCAAAGAAAAGACAGCCTTTGCAACCCCTGACGGTTTGTTTCAATACACCTTCATGCCATTCGGCTTACACGGGGCCCCAGCCACCTTTCAACGGCTCATGGACAAAGTCCTAAAACCGCACAAAGCATACGCCGCAGCTTATTTAGATCACGTGGGGATCTACAGCCCAGATTGGGAATCCCACTTACCCCGGGTACAGGCAGTGTTAGACGCCCATAGAAAGGCAGGGCTCACGGCAAACCCTGCCAAGTGTTATGTGGGGTTAGAGGAAACAGAGTATCTGGGATACACTGTGGGAAGAGGGTTAATCAAACCCCAACGTAAGATGGTGAAGGCAATTAGAGAATGGCCGAAACCAGTAAATAAGAAGCAGGTTCGAGCCTTCCTATGGCTGACCGGTTACCACCGGAAGTTCATCCCAAGTTATGCCACAGTGGCCGCCCCACTTACCGACATGACTAGAGCCAGAGGGCCAAACATGGTAAAATGGGATGAAAGGGCCACCATAGCATTTAGGACATTACAGGAGGCTCTCTGCTGTAATCCAGTGCTGGTGATACCAGACTTTGAGAGAGAGTTTGTGGTTCAGACGGATGCCTCAGAGGTCGGCTTGGGAGCAGTGCTATCCCAAGAGGTAGAAGGGGTGGAACACCACATCCTGTTTTTAAGCAGGAAGCTGGAACCACGGGAAACCAACTACTCAGTCGTTGAGAAAGAGGCGCTGGCAGTAAAGTGGGCTCTAGAAAGCCTGAAATACTACCTGCTGGGGCGCCACTTCACCCTCATCAGTGACCATGCCCCACTCACCTGGATGCATAGGGCTAAAGAGAAGAACACTCGGGTGATGCGGTGGTTTTTGAGTCTCCAACCGTTTCATTTTGACTTGAAACACAGAGCAGGGAAGGAAATGGGAAACGTGGATGGGTTATCCCGCATGCACGCATATTTTGCTGCGGTAGCCCGACCTCGGGGGTCCGATCTAGGGGGAGAGATGTGTGGCAAAGAAGGGGGTCGAGTGATAAATGGCAGATATGTGAGAGCAGAACTAATAAACGGGCTCTGTCCGATCACTAAAATGGCCACCCCTGTGAGAACTACAGACCACAAAATGGCCGACCGCCAAAACTACAAGTCCCAGAAGCAAGGGGAACCCTCAGAAGGTGGAGCCGACCGACAGATAAAGGGTCAAGAAAAACCAGGAAGAGGGAGAGAGTGTGCTGGAAGGATCTATGAACAATAGAGAAAGAGACAATAGAGATGGGCTGGATTTACCGTGTATGAGCTGGATTGTTTTGGACTTACCTGTTGGAGTTTGGACCTGGACCTACCGAGAACCCGATTCGTGGACCAAACCCTGCTATCCTTGACCTCGCCTACGGCCTGGGTGGACCAGGACAGAGAAACAAACACACAGGTACTGTTCGAAAGAACTCTCATTCTTGGGTGATTTGGTGACAGTTTACCACTTAATTTGTGACAAACGCTCCTAACCTTGAAGAGGTTTGTCACAATATCCACATAATTTTCCTTACTCATGATGCCACCTATTTTGTGAAGTGCACCAGTCCCTCCTGCAGCAAAGCATCCCCACAACATGAGGCTGCCACCCCTGTTCTTCACGGTTGGGATGGTGTTCTTCGGCTTGCAAGCCTCCCCCTTTTTCCTCCAAACATAACAATGGTCATTATGGCCCAACAGTTCTATTTCTGTCATCAGACCAGAGGATATTTCTCCAAAAAGTACAATCTTTGTCCCCATGTGCAGTTGCAAATCGTAGTCTGCCTTTTTTATGGCGGTTTTGGAGCAGTGGCTTCTCCCTTGCTGAGCGGCCTTTCAGGTTATGTCGATATAGGACTCGTTTTATTATTGATATAGATACTTTTGTACCTGTTTCCTCCAGCATCTTCACAAGGTCCTTTACTGTTGTTCTGGGATTGATTTGCACTTTTCACACCAAAGTACGTTCATCTCTAGGACACAGAACGCTTGAGCGGTATGACAGCTGCGTGGTCCCATGGTGTTTATACTTTCGTACTATTGTTCGTACAGAACGTGGTACCTTCAGGCGTTTGGAAATTGCTCCCAAGGACGAACCAGACTTGTGGAGGTCTACAATTTTTTTTCTGAGATTTTGTCTGATTTCTTTTGATTTTCCCATGATGTCAAGCAAAGAGGCAGTGAGTTTGAAGGTAGGCCTTGAAATACATCCACAGGTACACCTCCATTAGACTCAAATTATGTCAATTACCCTATCAGAAGCTTATAAAGCCATTACATCATTTTCTGGAATTTTCCAAGCTGTTTAAAGGCACAGTCAACTTAGTGTATGTAAACTTCTGACCCACTGGAATTGTGATACAGTGAATTATAAGTGAAATAATCTGTCTGTAAACAATTTTTGGAAAAATTACTTGTGTCATGCACAAAGTCCATGTCCTAACCGACTTGCCAAAACTATAGTTTGTTAACAAGAAATTTGTGGAGTGGTTGAAAAACGAGTTTTAATGACTCCAACCTAAGTGTATGTAAACTTCCGACTTCAACTGTATATACTGTTTTCTAGTCAAGGCTCATCCTATATAACTACTGCTGCACACACCTTTTCTATTCATATACTGTCCATAATGTCTGTACACACCATTATATACATATATATTTATATTCCAGACTCTGACATTGCTCTTTGAAATGTTTCTATTTCTTAATTTGTTTAATTTTATTTTGGGGGATTTATGTGTATTGTTTTGTATTGTTTGGTATTACTGCACTGTTGGAGCTAGGAACATTAGCATTTCACTACACCCGCGATAACGTCTGCAAAATATGTGTACGCAACCAATAACATTAGATTTGATTTGAAAACATTGACTTTCTTTCCCTCCTCCATTCCTTTCTTCTCTCTACCTCCATCCTCCCTTCCTTCCTTCCTTCCTTCCTTCCTTCCTTCCTTCCTTCCTTCCTTCCTTCCTTCCTTCCTTCCTTCCTTCCTTCCTTCCTTCCTCCCTCCCTTCCTTCCTTCCTTCCTTCCTTCCTTCAGGAGTTGCAACATAAAGGCCGTTATTGGCACGCAGACTGCTTTCGCTGCTACAAGTGCTACAAGCCATTAGCCAAGGAGTCCTTCAGTGCTAAGGATGACCGCATCATGTGTGGGAAGTGCAGCTCCCGGGAGGATGCCCCCCGTTGTCATGCCTGCTACAAAGCCATTCTAGCCGGTAAGGGACACTATGGGCTAAGACTCACTGATTTGTGTTTGACACTAGATGAAGCTAGTGATATTTATGCCCTCTGTATGATTCATTTCTTAGATGCTCTCCATCACGTGAAATGTGCAGTTCAAACAATAACAAAGTGGACACCCCACTACTGTTTTGATAAATAGCTGAGGGTTGGGTCTGGAGAAATGTAACCAGTTTCAAATGCATAGACAGAGCTATAGATGGAATGACTGACCATCCATAAAATTGATGTTTTGAGGCTATTCAGTACTTGTTTACAATGACATTATTTATAACCAAAGGAGTAAAACAATATTTTATTTTGGGTTCTGATGGGGTACGACAACTAAGCTCATAAGTTATATTCAGCAAGAATCAATAGGTATATACAGTCGTGGCCAAAAGTTTTGAGAATGACACAAATATTAATTTCCACAAAGTTTGCTGCTTCTGTGTCTTTAGATATTTTTGTCAGATGTTACTATGGAATACTGAAGTATAATTACAAGCATTTCATAAGTGTCAAATACTTTTATTGGCAATTACATGAAGTTGATGCAAGAAGAGTCAATATTTGCAGTGTTGACCTTTCTTTTTCAAGACCCCTGCCATCTGCCCTGGCATGCTGTCAATTAACTTCTGGGCCACATCCTGACTGATGGCAGCCCATTCTTGCATAATCAATGATTGGAGTTTATCAGAATTTGTGGGGTTTTGTTTGTCCACCCGCCTCTTGAGGATTGACTACAAGTTCTCAATGGGATTAAGGTCTGGAGAGTTTCCTGGCCATGGACCCAAAATATTGATGTTTTGTTCACCGAGCCACTTAGTTATCACTTTTTCCTTATGCTCCATCATGCTGGAAAAGGCATTGTTCGTCACCAAACTGTTCCTGGATGGTTGGGAGAAGTTGCTCTCTGAGGATGTGTTGGTACCATTCTTTATTCATGGCTGTGTTCTTAGGCAAAATTGTGAGTGAGCCCACTCCCTTGGCTGAGAAGCAACCCCACACATGAATGGTCTCAGGACGCTTTACTGTTGGCATGACACAGGACTGATGGTAGCGCTCACCTTGTCTTCTCCGGACAAGCTTTTTTCCGGATGCCCCAAACAATCAGAAAAGGGATTCATCAGAGAAAATTATTTTACCCCAGTCCTCAGCAGTCCAATCCCTGTACCTTTTGCAGAATATCAGTCTGTCCCTGATGTTTTTTCCTGGAGAGAAGTGGCTTCTTTGCTGCCCTTCTTGACACCAGGCCATCCCCCAAAAGTCTTTGCCTCACTGTGCGTGCAGATGCACTCACACCTGCCTGCTGCCATTCCTGAGCAAGCTTTGTACTGGTGGTGCCCCGATCCCGCAGCTGAATCAACTTTAGGAGACGGTCCTGGTGCTTGCTGGACTTTCTTGGGCGCCCTGAAGCCTTCTTCACAACAATTGAACTGCTCTCCTTGAACTTCTTGATGATCCGATAAATGGTTGATTAGGTGCAATCATACTGGCAGCAATATCCTTGCCTGTGAAGCCCCTTTTGTGCAAAGCAATGATGACGACACGTGTTTCCTTGCAGGTAACCATGGTTGACAGAGGAAGAACAATGAATCCAAGCACCACTCTCCTTTTGAAGCATCCAGTCTGTTATTCAAATTCAATCTGCATGACAGAGTGATCTCGTCAACACTCACACCTGTGTTAACGAGAGAATCACTGACATGATGTCAGCTGGTCCTTTTGTGGCAGGGCTGAAATGCAGTGGAAATGTTTTTTTGGGATTCAGTTCATGTGCATGGCAATGAGGGACTTTAGAAATGAATTGCAATTCATATGATCACTCTTCATAACATTCTGGAGTACATGCAAATTGCCATCATACAAACTGAGGCAGCAGACTTTGTGAAAATTAATATTTGTGTCATTCTCAAAACATTTGGCCACGACTGTATATATATATATCATTAATTCAAAAGTCAAAAAATGTATGTACCGATTGCCCCTTTAAACCATCATAGAGACTGATGTGTGTTTTTTTCTTTCCTAAAGGCTCTGAGAATGTGGAGTATAAAGGCAATGTGTGGCATGAGGACTGCTTCACCTGTTACCAGTGTAAAAAACCCATCCGCTCCCAAAGCTTCCTGACCAAAGGCACTGACATCTACTGTGGCCCTTGCCATGAGAAGAAGTTTGCTAAGACCTGTGTCAGCTGTAAGCAGGTAACATAAAGATTTCATTTTTTCAATGACCTCCAAATTCTTGGATATCATTGATGGATGTTCATTGTCAATAAGCCAATTGGACCAAAGTGGTTGATTTGAAACCAATGGTTCTCCTGTATAAAGGACATGACGATTCCCCTCTAAACTGACTTGACTCTCTGCCGACCCCTGTCTAGACCATCACCTCCGGGGGAGTGAACTACCAGGAGCAGCCATGGCACTCAGAATGTTTTGTCTGCAGCTCCTGCCGAAAGCCTCTGTCTGGGACCCGCTTCACCTCCCACGAGGAGAAGGCTTTCTGTGTGGACTGCTACAAGACTACTGTAGCCAAGAAATGCAGCGGCTGCCAGAACCCCATAACAGGTCAATACACGCTCGCACACACACACGCTCGCACACCCACAGACGCACACACACAAGCACACACACACACACTCTCTCTCTCTAACGCCACTATTGAACGATTGTACACATTTGTAATTGTTTGTTGTTTTTTCTCGGTCCCATCCAGGTTTCGGCAAAGCCACCAATGTGGTGAACTACGAGGGCAGCTCGTGGCATGAGTACTGCTTCAACTGCAAGAAGTGTTCCCTGAGCCTGGCTAACAAGCGCTTTGTGGCCAACGGAGGGAACATCTTCTGCTCCGACTGTGCCAAGGACTGAGGTGAACTTGGAACAGAAACAGTGGGTCTGCTATGCCAGCTTTTCAGGGATGTGAAGCTGAAAGCAATTGTTTTACTTTTCATTTTACAGCGATAGCGAGGGATACAAATATTTGGATGAAATCTGTGGATTCGGTGGGGTAATCGAGTATCTTCCTAAAGATTGGGGTCATGTTCTACAGGAGACATTTCAACCCTGGGGAACTTCAAAGCCGTAGCTGTTAATTCAAAAGTCTTAAAGGGAAAAACAGTGTCCCAGAGAGATTGCTTAGCTAATAGTTATTGTGATGGGTAATTATAAGCACTTTTAGTTTGTCACTTTCCGTGCACAAAGCCAATGAAAATATCTGAAAATCCAATATAATGAACTGCATGTCTGGTGTCTTGCATATGTGGGTCTGTAATCAGCAATAAACAAAATATATTTCCACAAAGTTGTGTGATTTTCCTTTTTCTGTGTTCCCAAGCATTGGGAGGGACTCTGGTTTCTTTTGTCATGATCGTTGTAATTACATTGAATTGTCACATGTTGGGTTCAGTATATACTAGGTATAACATCCTTACTCAAATAAAAATACAACATCTCAGACCCATGGACAAATGCCTAATATTATCCAGCAACACAGACGGTTTACTGTACGGCTTGTGTGCCATCCCACCCAAGAGATTGAAAATGTAACAAACATCCATTGATTATAAGCGTTTGGAGAGTGCAGTAAAGTAGGGAAGAGAAGAGCTCATACCCTGAAGGCTGATTCACTGTCACAGCATATAAATCAAAGAAGGAATAGGCGAGGGGGTGGGGGGTGGAGCGACAGTCAGGTCGGGGTTTTCCATGTGTGTACACCTACAGGTCTCACTGACACTAGAAAACATCCATCCAGGGATAGAGACGATGCTTAATAACGCCATACAATAGGCTACTACATATCAGGACCCTCTGCAGTCAGTTGTATGCCTTCTAATGATTTGGTAAGTCAATTTACCATTTATATTACTGACCTTTTAAAATGTACTTTAAGACGATGGTTTACACAGCGGTAAAGTGTAAAGTGATGTTTTAAACTCTGTTCTCTGTTGAGAAAATCCATTTCCAACTCCATTTCATTTGAATCTTAATGTCATCTCCCGTTCATGTCCTACATTGTCATCTTTTATGATTGTCCATAATTCTGTTGGGATTATTATAAATGTTCATTACTGTGAATATTGTCAGTCTCATTTGGAATTAAATTCAACCGTCCCTCGACGGACTAGAAAGGCTTTGACAGTGGAAGCAATATAATAGAAAGAAAATATGCGAACACATGAACAAAGTGTAATTGGGTAGCTACATTTGCTTTGATATTGTATCGTGTCGGATAATAGCAGTCTTGACAACCGCCCTGTAAAGTGTTCACACAAATGTAAAGCTTATACAGTGATAGATTGATACTACAGAGAACCACATTTTGTCCTACAAAATATGATCTTCAAAGAAAAGACATTATACCGATAGATAAAACATCAGAGCAAAAGCTTGAGAACGGGTCTTATTCTTATTTGTGTTTATTTCAGAGCCGTGATGAAGTTCAGTGAGACACTCCTCCTTCTCAGCCTGTCTCTACTAAGCTGTGGCTCTCGCCGGGATCCAGGTTAGCAGCTGGCCACAGCACTGCACAGCACTCAGCACTCTTTACTCACACTCAATAACACACACAACTGATCAATAACACGCCACACGTAGCCAATCCTCTGAGAGACACTGTATCTGTAAGATGTGTAAGTTAATATTGGAGATGTACACGGAGTGGACAAAATATTAGGAACACCTGCTCTTTCCATGACATAAACTGACCAGGTGAATCCAGGTGAACGCTACAGTATGATCCCTTATTGATGTTACTTGTTAAATCCACTTCAGTCAGTGTAGATGAGGGGGAGCAGACCGGTTAAAGAAGGATTTTTAAGCCTGGAGACAATTGTGACATGGAATGTGTATGTGTGCCATTCAGAGCGTGAATGGGCAAGACAAAAGATTTAAGTGCCTTTGAACGGGGTATGGTAGTAGGTGCCAGGCACAACGGTTTGAGTGTGTCAATAAATGCAACGCTGCTTGGTTTTTCACGCTCAACAGTTTCCCGTGTGTGTCAAGAATGGTCCACCACCCAAAGGACATCCAGTCAACTTGACACAACTGCGGGAAGCATTGGAGTCAACATGGGCCAGCATCCCTGTAGGAATGCTTCCGACACCTTGGCGAAAAGGGGGGTGCAACTCAATATTAGGAAGGTGTTCCTAATGTTTTGTACACTCAGTGTAGAAGATAACAAAATCCAAATGTGCCTGTTGACAGTGGCCCATTTACCCTGTGTACACCAGAATGTTCCAGCGTGAGCTTGTGGGGGAAGATGGCTGACTTCACAGGGGAGTGCAGTTACTGGCAGCTGAGTCCGGACCTCTCCATCCCTGCCCTGGAGGAGCTCAGCGTGTGTGTTCACCTCCAGCGGCACATCAGCACACCAGCCTGGACAGCCTTCATGTACCGCCACCCTGACGGGCTGCAGGCTGAGCTGGGCCTGGCGGGTCAGGAGGGCCTGGTCCACACCTGGCTGTTTGGGATGAGGTGGTCAGCCCCCCTCCACCTCCCCCTGGGCCACTGGCACTACGTCTGTATAACCTGGTCTGGGGCTTCTCACCAGCCAGCCCTCTACGTCAATGGGACCAGTGTGGATGTTACAGCCCATGCTAACGAATCCCCCCTGTCCCCGTCCTGCTGCAGGCTGGCCCCGCACGGCACGCTCAGCCTGGGTGTCTCCCACTACTTCATCCAAGGGGAGATGCATGTGGAAAACGGTACCAACCTCAATGGGAGTGTTTCTCTGTTCCGCGTGTGGGGGCAGGCACGCACCCCTGAACAGGTGTCGGACCTGAGCTGCACAGAGGGGGATGAGGTGCGCTGGGATGCTGTTGACTGGCTTACCCTGAGCTGCCCTCCAGTCCCAGACTCCCATCTACAGTGTGGTGAGGCAGGAAACCATTAACATTTTATATACATTTTGATTGTCTATAAATGTATATTGAATGTCATTCTCTATGGAAAAACTGATTGGTGTTCGCTTTAATGAGCAGCCTTTTTTGTCATGTTTCCACGTCTCTGGCGGCCTCATCTCCTGTTCCTGTTACGTGACTGGAAAATATTGATCTTGTGAACCCATTTTAATGGCGCACACACAGGGTGCATAATTAAACTTGTTAAACATCAAAGCTTACTGCAGATGTTTTCATGTTGTTAGAGATGGTCCTTTAACATTGTATTAAGTACACTGAACAAAAATATAAATGCAACATGTAAAGTGTTATTCCCATGTTTCATGTGTAGAAATAGAAGATCCTGGAAATGTTCCATACACACAAAAAGCTTATTTCTCTCAAATGTTGATTTGATTACATCCCTGTTAATGTGCATTTATCCTTTTAAAGCATTTATCCTTTTAAAGCATTTAAATCCTTTCCTTGCATTTATCCGCATATCAAGAAGCTGATTAAATAGCATGATCATTACACAGATGCACCTTGTGCTGGGGACAATAAAACCCCACTATAAAATGTGCAATTTTGTAATACAACACAATGCCATAGATGTCTCAAATTTTAAGGGAGCGTGCAATTGGCATGCTGACAGCAGGAATGTCCACCAGAGTTGTTGCCAGATAATTTAATGTTAATTTCTGTTCCATAAGACGCCTCCAACGTCATTTCAGAGAATTTGGCAGTATGTCCAACACGGCCTGATGAAATTGTAGGTTCGCACAACCAAAGAATTGCGGCGCAAAACTGTCAGAAACCATCTCAGTGATGCTCACCTGCGTGCTCGTCGTCTTCACCAGGGTCTTGACCTGACTGTAGTTTGCTGTCGTAACCAACTTTAGTGGGCAAATGCTCACCTTCAATGGCCACTGGCACACTGGAGTAGTGCCCTCTTCATGGATGAATCCCGGTTTCAACTGTACCGAGCAGATGGCAGACGTATGGCGCCATGTGGGCGATGCGGTTTGCTGATGTCAACGTTGTGAACAGAGTGCCCCATGGTGGGGTTATGGTATGGGTAGGCATAAGCTACGGACAACGAACACAATTCCATTTTATCGATGGCAATTTGAATGCACAGAGTTACCCTGACGAGATCCCGAGGCCCATTGTCGTGCCATTCATCCGCCGCCATCGCCTCATGTTTCAGCATGACATGCACGGCTCCATGTCACAAGGATCTATCCACAATTCCTGGAAGCTGAATGTCCTAGTTCTTCCATGGCCTGCATACTCACCAGATGTGTCACCCAATGAGCATGTGTGGGATGCTCTGGATCGACGTGTACGAACACGAGTGGGACAACATTCCGCAGGCCACAGTCAACAGCCTGATCAACATGCGAAGATGTGCTGCGCTGCATGAGGCAAATGGTGGTCACACCAGATACTGACAGGTTTTCTGATCCTACATTTTTCTTAAAATATCTGTGACTAACAGATGTATATCTGTATTCTCAGTCATGTGAAATTCATAGATTAGGACCTAATCAATTTACATTTCAATTGACTGATTTCTTTATATGAACTGTAACTCAGTAAAATCGAAGAAATGGTTGCATGTTGCGTTTATATTTTTGTTCAGTGTAGATTTATAGGTAAGTTAAGTAGCGTTAGCTACAAATCAGAAGGTAAATGGGCTAAACACCAAGGTAATGCTTTGTCTGTTATACATTGCTACTGATCAATGCCATCATTTTCCTAATTTGTGTCAGCCTGGTCTTTGTACGAACTTAAAGTCAAGATCGCCATCATCTGCTACGATGGAAACAGTACAGATGTATACAAAGCCAGAGACCTTGCACAGAAATGGGTAAGCTAATGGGGTCACATTTCACTTACTGTTTGTTGCACAGTGTTTTAAATGTTTCCGAGATGACTCAGCACATGCAGTGTTCTCAATTTGAATGTCTACATTACCTTTATGTCCTTGCAGCTCAGACACATATTACCATCCAACAAATATCATTTGTACAGAGTCTCTGTGTCTGTGTCAACCAGGTAAGGAAAGTCCAAAATACAAAATGAGTACAGGTGTATCATGGATTTATGCATGTAATATTCTCATCAATAATCTTTTCATCTCAATTGCAATCACCAACACAAGCTATTTCACACTTTTGACAGTGTCGGTGAGACATATGAGGACGAGGCCCATGTAAGTGTTGAACTTGACGGAATGACGATACTACACAGTAACAACAATAACGGGATAGTTACATATACATTTACTCTGATGATAATCCGTGCAACGTTTTTAGAGAACAGATGATATAGCATGTACTACAATTTCAATTCCCCAGGACAAACCAATATTGCGGGCTGAATTTGATGCAAACCGGTAAGAAAGGCATTATTCTGGTGGCGTTCATAAGTTTTGAGTTTCCCTTTTTTTTGAATGGTCTCTGTGACACTACAATTGGCAGAAATGAACACAAAAATATACACACTGTTTAACATGTCCAGGAGCTGATTGAAGCTATAGGTTTGGGAATAAAAGGACTTGCCCTTGTTGTGGTTTGATAATTGCTGTATTCACCACACAGCTTTGACTGCCTGGTCCACCTCAACGTGATCCCCAGCTCTGATGTCAGTACAGTGCAGAAACAGGTCTCTCAGTTGCTGAACACACCTCACAACGTCGGATATCTCACGCTAATGGCTAACCCCAAGAGCATCCAAGTGAACGCTGTAGGTAAGTCACAAACCATTCCAAAAGGAATCCCACCTCTGGAGAAAAAGTCATAACTAAAGAGTAGCCAACTGGGGAAGAACGGTTACTGAATGATTAGGCCCAGAGTTGTTCCTGGTCACATGGCCAGGAGGACAGATTCCTGGCCCTATATATGATATAGAAAAGTGATGCCAATGCAGGTCCATGGTTCCACTGTGATGATGAGAGGGATTGTTTCTTTCCCCAGAGGACTTCCCCCCTGCCACAGTCAATCCTCCCATTGTCATGGCCACTGGAACCTCTTCTGACACAGCCACAGACCTTATTGTCACGACTGGTGGCGAACTCTCAGGTTAGTGCCCTCTTCTGTTTCAGGAAATGATCCAACCACAACCTGTCACGTTCGTCGTATACATAATGAGCGGACCAAGGCGCAGCGTGCGTAGAGTTCCACATACTTTATTACAAAGGGGACAACCTGATCCCCAATTAGAGCCAACGATAATCAGCGGCCTGTAATTGGGAACCATACAAATACACCGACATAGAAATAACAATACTAGAAAAAAAACCTGGCCACACCCTGACAAAAAACACCCCGAGGGCTCTCTATGGTCAGGGTGTGACACAACCAAACTAATTACAGCATGTGATATCATATCTGGCCTGAAATACGTATATTGGTTTCAAATATCTCACACTCTCAGTGTTAAACTACTTAATGTTGTCTTTCATCACAGACATATATTTTGAAGTTGATGTGAACGTGACCCTTACTGGGTTCTGTATCCATCCGGAACTGACAATCATTACCTGGGTATGTAGCCTGAAAGGACAGCTTTTCTTCATTCAAATCCTTGATTTCCTGATGAACCCAGGTTTCCTCTCACACTGCCTGTTCTCTGACAATTTCAGCTGCATGTCACTCTACCTGATGAGATGTCTGTTCTGACCTTCCACCTTTTGGGAAAGGCATACAGGTATGTATCAGAAAAACACTCACTAATACAGGAAAAACAGCATTTTGAATGCACTGGGCCTATGAGGTTCGAATTAAGAGCAAGATAAAATCTCCCATAATTCCATTTGTGGGATTTAGTGAGCTCTTAATTTGACCCTCTTAAAGGCCCAGTGCAGTAAAACATATAAAATGTCCTGTGTTTTGTATCATATTCTAAAAGAGCTGACGAAACTAACACTGTAAAAGTGATTTTTTCCTTTGACAATTTTAATGGGAACCTATTACAGAATGGTAGGTAATTGTTATTCAGAAATGATCTGATACTGAGATAAAAATGGCTGAATTGGGCCTTTTAAGAAAAAACTGATACGCAGAGTATCAATTTAATCAGTAGGTGTTCTATCTTTCAGTGTGCAGCATCCATCTCCACGATCAAACACGGTTGAGTGGGTTAGGTATCGGCAGGACATTCAAATTATGAGTTGAGGCAGCAATACATGTAATTGCGAGAGGTTAACATATTCCTTTTGAAAATAAAAACTGCTTTGACCTTCCACTACTGTTTCTGCTCAAATATTCAAGGTCTGTAACCACTAAACAGTGTAATTCTTTCTTACAGCCTTCCTTGCTCAAAACGTCAAGGTATGATCATACAAAAGAATACCCCAAAAGCCAGACATACACTGAAGACAATCGTTTATGATGAAATGGGAGTGAGCCATATGTATGATTTAACTTAAGGAGCAAGTAGTTTGGCGCACAGATGTATGTAATGTTTCCCCATCCATCCACAGACACGGCTGTCGATTCCAGATGTATGTAATGTTTCCCCATCCATCCACAGACACGGCTGCCGATTCCAGATGTATGTAATATTTCCCCATCCATCCACAGACACGGCTGCCGATTCCAGATGTATGTAATATTTCCCCATCCATCCACAGACACGGCTGCCGATTCCAGATGTATGTAATGTTTCCCCATCCATCCACAGACACGGCTGTCGATTCCAGATGTATGTAATGTTTCCCCATCCATCCACAGACACGGCTGCCGATTCCAGATGTATGTAATATTTCCCCATCCATCCACAGACACGGCTGTCGATTCCAGATGTATGTAATGTTTCCCCATCCATCCACAGACACGGCTGTCGATTCCAGATGTATGTAATGTTTCCCCATCCATCCACAGACACGGCTGTCGATTCCAGATGTATGCAATGTTTCCCCATCCATCCACAGACACGGCTGCCGATTCCAGATGTATGTAATGTTTCCCCATCCATCCACAGACACGGCTGTCGATTCCAGATGTATGTAATGTTTCTCCATCCATCCACAGACACGGCTGTCGATTCCAGATGTATGTAATGTTTCCCCATCCATCCACAGACACGGCTGTCGATTCCAGATGCGGGTGACAACGTCATCAAGTCAAGAGGAGACAAGGACACGGATCCGTACCCTCCTGGAGAGGACATACACCAATGGCACTATAACCATGGAAAACAAGTCCAACGACATTAACATCCGTCATATACGTCAGTTTCACTTTGTTGATATGAAACAAGACCCATGAAAAACGGAAATTGAATGGACTCTGGTGCTGTCTAGACAAGAGCAAAAGAGGTTTAGGGGTCTAAGAACCAGGACAACAATTGCATTCGTTTTGATGTGAATGATTTGAAAATACACCCTTTGTCCCTGTGAATTGTGCAGGAGTTGATGGCTTGTCTTCCTTGTTCCCCCAAGCGCCAGGGAGTTGTCCTGAGCACCGACACCAGACCAGACAGGGCCTGTTTGTGTGGCCAGGCACCTGGGCCCCCCGGACTGCCACGCTGCCATGTCAGGGAGACACCAGCAAGACAGCTAGCAGGCTCTGGTGAGACAAGCTGTCAAGCTAGAACATTGTAGTACATAATGTAGTTGGTATGTTATGCAAGGTCATGAAAATGTCCAACGTATAAAGGGCTCTTGTGGTCTCAAATGGTGTCTCTCAGTGAACAACTTGAGTTGTAGAGGTTTATCGTTTCTGGCTCATTGATTTTATAGCCAATTTCATCTTGTTGTCAGAGACAATGTGCTGTCTGCAACATAATGACCAAGCTGTCTCTCTTTAACATTAGAATAGGGCTATTTGCATTGAACAATTATGACTAAATCAATTGATGACTGTACATCTGGAATATGTCCTGCAATAAAAGCATGGATCTGTTATAGATAATAAGCAGAGTTAATATTTAAATTATAACCATGATCAATTTTATTATGGGTGTTAAATACTGTTTGCGAGGGACGTGATAGTGTTTGTCTCTGAGAGACCTGTTTGCCTCCATAACAATAAATATGTGTAGGGATGAAACACGTCAAATTACATGTGTGGTATCCTAATTTGATCACTTCGTTGTCACTGAGAATTTTCCTGCGCTACAGGAAACTCAAATTGTGATGTAGATACATTTTATGAAAGCCTGCAGTTCTCTTTCTCTCTCACTCGCTGAAACGCTAAAGCACCAGGCAGAATACATGTCCTACTAGTGTAAATCCTACTACTGCAAAAGTCAAATGAACAAAAATGTATCTGAAATGCATCCAAACACATCAACGACGTTGTTTTATATATTGTAGCTTAATAACACAAAATATATATTGGTCTCCACTACGACATACCTGAAATGCAGCCGGAAGCTACACCTAAACTATAGCCTACCATAGCCTATCAAAACTAATTTCCCGTTACAAATTAGCACTTCTTTGAGAATAATCAAATCCTCCTGCCGCAGGATTATTTTACTCCTGCGACGAAACTGGAAGAACAAATATATATATATATTCTCTAAAATGCCATTGGAGGCAGCTTATGGTAGAGAAATTAACATTCAGTTCTCTGGCAACAGCTCTGGTGGACACTCCTCCAGTCAGCATGCCAATTGCACGCTCACTCAAAACTTGATACATCTATGGCATTGTATTGTGTGACAAAACTGCACATTTTAAAGTGGCCTTTTATGGTCCCCTGCACAAGGTGCACCTGTGTAATGATCATGCTGTTTAATCAGCTTCTTAATATGCCACACCTGTCAGGTGGGTGGATTATCTTGGCAAAGGATACATGCTCACTAACAGGGATATAACATTTGTGCACAACATTTGAGAGAAATAAGCTTTTTGTGCGTATGAAAAATGGCCGGGATTTTTTTTATTTCTGCTCATGAAACATGGGACCAACCCTTTACATGTTGTTTAGATTTTTGTTCAGTGTATATTATACTCATTGACTTTGATATTTCTGTCTGTCATCTGTTTGACCATGGGTGGATGACGCCTGACACACCTGTCCTGCTGACAGTCTGTTGGGTTTTCCAATCCATTGGGGTGTCCCAGATCTGCACCAGTGCCCGTTTGTGGTTGAGACCATTCCAGACCTAGACAACATTGATGTCACTCCTGGTGAGTTGACTTCACCTGGGTAGTTCTACTGTGTCCATTTGGGGGGACGCACACTGTCTGTGACCATTATAACCAATGCATTGTACTTTTTGTGTTTTCAGAGAATGCTATGGATGTGGTGGAGATGATAGAGGGCCTGCTGAAAGACCATCCAGACCTCAACTGCACTGAACTGAGCACCATTCTGAAGAAACTCAAAAACATTGTTTTCATCAGCTGTATGACCCCACCTCTGGGCGAAGCTATCATCAACATCATCTCAGACATCTTGGAGTCTAAGAGCTACCTGCAGCATGTCACCAACCAGTGGGTGTTTTCTCTCTGTTCCACTCATCCCACCCACACAGATCAGGTGGTTAAAGAAATGGAGGGGTGATCAGGAGGAGGCTTCCTCAAAACCACACGGTCGTACGAGATACGCCTGGGATCCGATCTAGGATCCATACTAGCCTACCAATTAGAATGAAGGAATGTTTGGGCTAATGTTAGTATGGATATTGGAACGTAGCCCTGGACTATTGAAGCTGTACAAATGGATAACGTGTTCTCTCTCATTTTCCTGTACGTTCTGCTATCAATATTTACTGTGTCCTCAACTTTTCCCCCTGCTCTTTGCTCTGCAGAATACTGGACATTACGGAGATGGTTGGCGACAAGATGTCTTGTTTTGACCAGACAAATTATACTTTGGTTACTTCTGCGATGGCAATCTCCGTGGTGGACGTAGACCGGGGCCAGTTTCAGGTCCTCACTTTTGGCGTCTCGTCTGCTGCAGAGGGCCTAAACCCTGAGGTTAGCGCTAATTCATTGCCAAACATTAAAATGGTTCCCCAGAGTTATGCTTCTAAACACTAGGTGATATAACCCCTCCATTTTACCCATCTGTACAGTCATTGATATTAAGATGGCATTGTTCTGATCCTGGCCTTAATCTTGGTGTTGTAGATTTATATCAACAAGGATCCGTTCAAAGGGACTGTTGCATTCATCTCCCTACCCTCAGCCTTGAAGTACAGATTTCCTCAACACAGTGGAGCCCAGCCGCGGGTTCAGTTTCAGTTTTATGGAGTCCCAACTCTCTTCATGGTAACCAAGTTGTACCCCTGCAGGGCTGCCTTTATTATGTCAAAGCGGCACTGTATTATTGGATAGAATTAAATCGCCGGTCTTGTGTGCTTTAAAATTTCAGAACAACCCGGATGGGAAGATCCTGAACACTTATGTGGTCTCAGCCAGTGTCACCAATGCCAGTGGCCCCATCAAGGACCTAGAGGAGGATGTAGAGGTGACACTACATCACTTGACGTCCAATCCAGTATGTGGAACACTTCCTGACAAGAAATCAACTGAACAATCACTTGTAAAATGATCAATCAAACCCATATTTTTGCTGCCTGATCTAATTGGATGTTCTCTTGAAGCTTGGCAAGGAGGTGCAGTGTGTCTACTGGAACTTCAATCAAAATGGTGGGTCCTATTATAAACCGCAGAGGAATAATCCAGCAAATGAAATCCTAATATTTTGGAAAGTGTGTACTCCGAGTTGATCTGTGTAGTGTGTGTGTGTGTGGGGTACAGAGGAGGCATGGGGTAGATAAATATTGTATTTTACTACAGAAGGAAGGGGAGGATGGGAACAGCATGGATGCAGGAAGCACAACACCAGTGCTGACTATACCACATGCCTGTGTGACCACCTCACTCATTTTGGAGTACTTCTGGTAATGAGCCTCTTTGAAATGCACCAAGGGTGATTACCTTGCATTAAAACGGTACACAAGCTTTGTCCTCACCACGATGTTCTCCTCTACGCCACGATCCTCCCTCGTACTGTAGGATGTATCCAGGACTCAAATCGACATACCAAATGAGGAAATTCTGACCATCATCACTCATCTGGGCTGCGGTGTGTCCTCCGTCTTCCTGGGAATCACTGTGTTGACATACACAGCATTTGAGTAAGAATCAATTCAGTTACATCTACACTCTGCACCTTCAGTTTTTGGAGTGGCACCGTCTTCCTGCTTTCACACTGTATCGTCTTTGTGCGTTTTGTAAAGTGGCTTACAGTGTTCTTTCCACAGCCTCCTTTTTTTTCATGTACTTTAAACCATCTGCTCAAATTTTGCCTTCTCAGCTTTCTCTCAATCTCACATACCCCCATTTTCCCTCACAGGAAGCTCCGCAGAGACTACCCATCCAAGATCCTCATTAACTTGTCTCTGGCGCTGCTGGGGCTCAACATGGTTTTCCTGGTCAACTCCTGGCTCTCCTCCTTTGGCAGCTATGGGCTTTGTGTGGCGGTGGCTTCCGCACTGCACTATTTCCTACTGGCCTCTTTCACTTGGATGGGCCTGGAGGCTGTGCACATGTACTTTGCCTTGGTCAAAGTCTTCAATGTTTATGTGCCCTCATACATCCTCAAGTTCTGCTCCCTAGGATGGGGTGAGATTAACTTCGTTCAATTAGAACAATAGCGAAATGCTATATTTTTTTTAACTACAGTTATCTGTATTTCCCCTTAGTCTTATCAGTTGAACCATATCACGTGTTCTACTTCTCCATCTTCCTCCCCTCTCGCAGGAATCCCTCTGACCATATGCTGCGTAGTTCTGGTTGTGAAGAGAGAGTCCTACGGCAGCTCCCTCGGCAGTGAGTCCATGGAACCACTAGATAACTCCGAGGCGTTGTAAGTATTAGATTCATCCTGTTGTACTTTGATTGTTCCATGTCACTATCATTAGATGAACAGCACCTTTTTCTGACCCTGAATGACATGTATCTGACACTCAATGTCAATTCAAAACTTTCGACAGTTACGTTGGGCTACGTGTAGATCATGAATGATCATTGTGTGGTACTAAAGTCTGGGTATTGTAGATTCTGGCAGGGGGGCAACTTTGGTTTTAGAAGTGGGGGGGACATATATATCTATATTTTTATTTTCCCTTCCAGTCAGATAAACACTCCAAACAGCTCAGAGGCCTGGTACCTGGTCCTAAAGTACACCGCACCTCGTTTTGTATCACATTCCTATGATAAAACTGGGGGGGGGGACAAAAATGCAATTTCAGAATGGGGGGGGGGGGGGGGGGGAATACGAGTCATGTTCCCCCCCAGTCCCCAGTGAAAGTTACACCCCTGGATTCTGGACTGAGGTTGTTATCCAGATGTGTAGATAAAGTCCCTCTATCCTATTATCAGCTGCTGGATCCAGGATGAAGTGGCTTTCTATGTGTCTGTGGTGGGCTACATTCTGCTAGTGATGCTGTGCAACATGGCTATCTTCGTGGTGGTCCTGGTCCAGATCCGCCACATGCGGGTCAATCAGCCGGCTGGCATCCACAGCGGCCTCCTTCTGCAGGACCTGAAGGGGGTTTCCAGTCTCACCTTCCTGCTGGGTCTCACCTGGACTGTGGCTTTCTTCGCCTGGGGGCCAGCCAAGGTTCCCTTCCTCTACCTCTTCTGTGTCCTCAACAGTCTGCAAGGTGAGTGACTCCTGCCAGGCGTTTATTTGTTTAAAGCATGCTAGCTGTTCCTGTAGACTTCCAGTCATGGCGCTAACGCTAGTTAGCAATGGCTCCAGAAATGACCTTAAACTTCCTTCAAACTGCACGCAGAGACGTGAAACTGGTATCCATGAGTTCATCTGACTCTGGGTAAGTAGAACAAAAATGGAATTGCCAAGATGTCGCACTATCCTATCATAGGGTGTAATGTATAGAGGGTATAAACCTGATGCCAGTGTCACTGGTGTGTTTTAGGGTTCTTTATATTTCTGTTCCATTGTCTGATGAAGGAGAATGTGAGAAAACAATGGAGAATCCATTTGTGCTTTGGCCGCTTCAGACTCCAAGACTACTCTGGTAATGCAACCACATATCAATATACTGTAATATAACCACCCAAATCAGAAATGTAATTAGTGTTTGAATAAATAAAACAAATGTTCATTTTTTATATATATATATATATATATATATATAGTACCAGTCAAAGTTAGGACAAACCTACTCATTCAAGGGTTTTTCTCCATTTTTACTATTTTCTACACTGTAGAATAATAGTGAAGACATCAAAACTATGAAAGAACACATATGGAATCATGTAGAACCAAAAAAAGTGTTAAACAAATCAAAACATTTTTTATTTTTGAGATTCTTAAAAGTAGCCACCCTTTGCCTTGATGACAGCTTTGCACACTCTTGGCATGCTCTGTAACGGTTTTCGTCCTCCTCTAAGGAGGAGTAGGAAGGATCGGACCAATGCGCAGCGTGGTAAGTGTTCATAATGTAATTTTAATGAAATATAACTGAACACAGAAAACAAAAGAATAAGAGAATAAATGGAAGCCGACACAGTCCCGTATGGAGCAAACACAGACACGGAAAATAATCACCCACAACCAAAATGGGGAAAACAGGCTACCTAAGTATGATTCTCAATCAGGGACAACGATCGACAGCTGCCTCTGATTGAGAACCATACCAGGCCAAACACAGAAATACAACATAGAAAAAAGAACATAGACTACCCACCCCAACTCACGCCCTGACCAAACTAACACAAAGACATAATAAAGGAACTAAGGTCAGAACGTGACATGCTCTCAACCAGCGTCACCTGTAATGCTTTTCCAACAGTCTTGAAGGATTCCCACATATGCTGAGTACTTATTGGTTGCTTTTCCTTAACTCTGTGATCCAACTCATCCCAAACCATCACAATTGGGTTGATGTTGGGTGATTATGGAGGCCAGGTCATCTGATGCAGCACTCCATCCCTCTCCTTCTTGGTCAAATAGCCCTTACACAGCCTGGAGATGTGTTGGGTCATTCTCCTGTTGAAAAACAAATGATAGTCCCACTAAGCCCAAAACAGATGGGATGGCGTATCACTGCAAAATGCTGTGGTTGCCATGCTGGTTAAGTGTCCCTTCAATTCTAAATAAATCACAGACTGTCACCAGCAAAGCATCCCCACACCATCACACCTCCTCCTCCATGCTTTATGGTGGGAACCACACATGCGGAGATCATCCGTTCATCTACTCTGCGTCTCATGGTGGTTGCAACCAACAATCTCAAATTTGGATTCATCAGACCAAAGGACATATTTTCACCGGTCTAATGTTTCTTGGCCCAAGCAAGTCTTCTGTATACCCCCGCTACCTTGTCACAACACAACTGATTGGCTCAAACGCATTAAGAAGGAAATAAATTCCACAAGTTAACTTTTAACAAGGCACACCTGTTATTTGAAATGCATTCCAGGTGACTACATCATGAAGCTGGTTGAGATAATGCAAAGCTGTGTGCAAAGCTGTCAAAGGCTAAGGGGGGCTACTTTGAAGAATCTAAAATCTAAAATATGTATATGTTTACAACATGATTGCACGTGTTATTACATAGTTTTGATGTCTTCACTATTATTCTACAATGTAGAAAATACTAAAAATAAAGAAAAACCCTGAAATGAGGTGTGTCCAAACTTTGGATTGGTACTGTATGGATTATGTTGATCCTGAAAATCTAAAGTTATGGATGTGTAATTTGTCTTGTTATTCAGAGTGGAGCCAGACTTTTACAGTTGGTGCGAAATCCAGACCTAACCTTCTGGTGCGCATGCCCTCAGTGAGGTCCATCAAGTCCAGTGCCACAGAAAGCACCTCGGCCTCCTCCGACTCCAGTCAACGACAGGTCTCCATCAGAAGACCTAACTTGGGTGAGATCCCATTTTTTTGAAGGAAGAACTATTCTGATTTTGAATTATTCTATGACTCCTGTGATGACGTTATAATGAGTGATTTGAGCTCGAGCGCCTGGTGTAGAAATATATTTTCTGCTTGTTTTCGGCAGACCTTGTGTATGAGAATAACTTGACACTACCACTTGTCCAACGCAACTCCACTCCTCTACCTCACAAGAGTGCCTCTTTCCCAGAGGAGGGGCACTGCGAGGGGCCCTCTTGGCAAGACGGATCTCACCCAAGACACCGGCTACCCATTCCTTAAGACCTTTGAAATACGGCAAGGAGGAACACCTTCATTTGTGTTAAATGAATGAATAGAGAAACAAAGATTGTAACTTGTGCAATCTGAGATATCAGACCAGGCTTGGTTCTGTGTAACAAGGCAGCTTTCGCTTTGACCTCAATCTGGGACATGAATGCACATGTCTGATAAAGCAACATTTAGGACACAATATGAATGGTGTTTTTCATTTCTACTTTGGAGCAAATTAAAAATGAAGTTCTTTGTGATGATCTATCTGATGAATGATGTCCTGTCCATCTTCACTGATCTATTTATTGTACTGAAGGTGTGACAAATTAGACTAGTATGCATGTGTGCAAAACAGACAATAAATGACATTGGCTGCAATCTTTTTTTAATATTAATATTTGTGTATCAAAGTTTTATGCGAGATGAAAAATACCAGTATGTGCCTGAAAAGTTGGGATGGGAGATTTTATTGATCTGTGGTTAACGGGTGGTGCTCTCTACTGCCCCCTGCTGCCATGCATTATATGCACGGGCAGAGAGCAAGTTTCGAAGTGAGAGGCTCCACACCTGTCAGAATCTGTCCATGTGAGAATACAGTGGTAAGCAGACCGACTAAGGATTCTTTGTATGAGACTGTTGGATCTGATTTGATCAAATAGTTTTGTAATGTTACGGTAGTTACGAATGTACTGATATAAGTGGACGCACGTGGCATCAACAAAAAGTTGTCTGCTGTGCACACGTATCTGCCCTCTCATTTGCTAGAATGTTCCCACCTGATCTCGCCTCCTGCCGCCTGCCTTTCCGCCTTCTATTTATGGTGCATTACCGAAAATCCACATAATCCTCAATTTGTCTACAGTCGGTTTCTGACGCCCGACCACTCAATCGAGCCCAGACAATTGTTATCCCCATAATGCAACACACATTGAAAGGCGGTGACCAATGATGGTCACGACTTGATAAAAGTGATCCGCTCGAACACGCCCAACGACTCCTATTTTTGAGGGACGAGACAAGACGATCTGTGTCATGGGCGTGTTCGAGGGGATCACTTTCACACACATACCAGCAACAGTACAGCCACCATCATCAGTACTTTTAATCAAATATAAACAATTGTGAGTTTTATTAACTGAAAAATATACAAGAGAGTAAAAGTAAAATTCAACTCAGACAAAACAGAAGTCCAAACTCTCGTGGTATGGTAAGAAAAAAATAACTGCTCACTCAAAACCGTCTAACAAATAACAGAGCGCAGATGTTACACCCATTGCTGTTGATCCATCCATTTCTATCACAACACCCACTTTCAGACACACTCTAATGCTGCGTTCTTAACAAAGTGGGAAAGTAGTATTTAATGGAAAAATAAACTTGAACGACCCTTCAACTGGCAATTACTAGTCTATCATCCCTGAGCTCCGACTTCTCCCACCTCTGATGTCAACTACTAAAGAAATTACCTTGATATCAGTATTTTCGGCAGATTTTTTTGTAACTGTATTTATTTATATATATATTTTACCCCTTTTTCTCCCCAATTTCGTGGTATCCAATTGGTAGCAGTTACAGTCTTGTCTCATCGCTGCAACTCCTGTACGCACTCGGGAGGGGGAGGTCGAGAGCCATGCGTCCTCCGAAAACACAACCCAACCTAGCCGCACTGCTTCTTGACACAATGCACATCCAACATGGAAGCCAGCCGCACCAATGTGTAGGAGGAAACACTGTACACCTGGTGACCTGGTCAGCGTGCACTGCGCACTGTCCGACACAGTCGGTAGTGTCGCTAGTGCGCGATGAGTCGCTAGTGCGCGATGAGACAAGGATATCCCTGCCGGCCAAACCCTCCCTAACCCGGACGACACTGGGCCAATTGTGCGCAGTCCCATGGGCCTCCCGGTTGCGGCCAGCTGCGACAGAGCCTGGGTTCGAACCCAGAATCTCTGGTGGCACAGCTAGCACTGCAATGCTGTGCCTTAGACCACCCGGGAGGCCATATTTTCGACAGTTAACTGCAACAACAATACATTATTTATAAAAAGCAATCTATTAATATAGTTTGATTTGTTTACAAACATGATAGCTGTACTTTTGAGTTGATGGTTGACAAAGCATGTTGGCCATTAGCCAATCAGAGTTTCTCAAGGTGTTCAAAGAACGTGGGCGCGTTTGAGTGATCACTTTTGTTAAGTCGGTGACCCTCAATGGTCACCACCTTTCAAAGGTGTGTTGCATTATGGGCATACAAATTGTCCGACTTGCAACTACGTGATGAGTGTATAAACTTTACAAAAATCATGTGATCAAAGGACATGCAGTTTTTGATGAAGTCGCCTTCAAGTAGCTGCGATTGCTTATCACCAACTATACAATGCAGGTTGGAGACACTATTTGTCAACCAATCATTAGGGTATTTTTGTTTAACCCACGTGAATGTGGCCAAAGACATGACTGAAACAGGAGCCAACTTTGCCACGGTTCTAAAGCTACGGGAGATATACATGAAAGTGATATTTGCGACCTCGCTCTAACCAAATAATCTTCCACGCATTATGTTTGCAGTTTGTGAGTGTGTAATATGGGGGTATATTTGGACATACGGAAACTTTTAGAAACAATAGCAGCTATGTTGACATTGCCGTGTTGATCTGAGCCTTGCTGTTGGAAAACCACCAGTGTCAGACTTTACTCAACTTTCGTCTGCAGTCGGCTTTGTTAGGCGTACTACTAGAACTCACCCCGTGAATGCATTCAACTGGTATTTACGACTTTCCAACTGGGAATTACCACCTTCCTACTTGGTTATGAATGCAGAATTCGTAAGCAGTTACCCATACTTAGATCATCTCGTCATTAGAGTATCACTGGCAAGATGTCCCAAGGATTCTGTTTAGACTCATCCCACTCTGGTATGCCTCATGGTTAGTGTCATGGGTACCTGCATATGTGGAGTGTGTCTGAACGTGGGAGTTGAGAAAGAAGTGGGGGGGATCAACATAAGTGGGTGTATGTATGGAAACCTAACAGCTAAATGTGAAGATTGGTTGCCTCTCAAGACTATTCAGTGGCTGCTTGCTGCTTCCTTGTAGCATTTTTAGCAAATCCTAACGCTTTTCCTAACCTTAACCTTATTCTCCTAACCTGTCACATTAATTATCTTAACTGGCTACATTCATTCTCCTAACCGGCTACATTAATCCTCCTAACCTGACAATTTATTTATGAACAGATAAAAAAAATTGCGCACACAGAAGTCATGAGGATAATTTAGTTGCAAATGGCAGCCTGCAGTACCCGAGTCGGCCTTCAACTAGAGTTAACGCTTAGACGTTGCATGCATCAACTAATAGTTGCGTGCCACGTCATCGACTGTGTCAGCGACTGACAGATTGCTATAACATATAATGTGGTTCGCCATTTTTATTCATTTTGGTTGTGGAACTTCTACCTCTAGATATTCTGAATTATGCAAATTTGTATGGCTTAACCATTTTTAACAAAGAAATCAAAATTTCCCAACTGGCTGATGATTCTACTCTTTTCTTAAGAGACAAAGACCAGGTCGCACATGCCCTTAATGCTATAACTGCATTTTCTATTGCATCAGGATTAATGCTGAATATTTCTAAATGTGAAATCTTATGTTTATTTGACTCTGATGATAAAGAAATTGAAAACATTCCTGTAAAGGACTGTGTTAAATATATAGGAATATATCTGTCAAAAAACCACTTAGTCAGACAACATTTGAATTTCTCTCCTAAAATGAAGAGAACTAAAAATATATTTAATAATTGGCTACAAAGAGATCTTTCTATACTTGGGAGAGTTTTTTATTTATTTATTTTATTTATTTTACCTTTATTTAACCAGGTAGGCAAGTTGAGAACAAGTTCTCATTTACAATTGCGACCTGGCCAAGATAAAGCAAAGCAGTTCGACAGATACAACGACACAGAGTTACACATGGAGTAAAACAAACATACAGTCAATAATACAGTATAAACAAGTCTATATACAATGTGAGCAAATGAGGTGAGAAGGGAGGTAAAGGCAAAAAAGGCCATGGTGGCAAGGTAAATACAATATAGCAAGTAAAACACTGGAATGGTAGTTTTGCAATGGAAGAATGTGCAAAGTAGAAATAAAAATAATGGGGTGCAAAGGAGCAAAATAAATAAATAAATAAAATACAGTTGGGAAAGAGGTAGTTGTTTGGGCTAAATTATAGGTGGGCTATGTACAGGTGCAGTAATCTGTGAGCTGCTCTGACAGTTGGTGCTTAAAGCTAGTGAGGGAGATAAGTGTTTCCAGTTTCAGAGATTTTTGTAGTTCGTTCCAGTCATTGGCAGCAGAGAACTGGAAAGAGAGGCGGCCAAAGAAAGAATTGGTTTTGGGGGTGACTAGAGAGATATACCTGCTGGAGCGTGTGCTACAGGTGGGAGATGCTATGGTGACCAGCGAGCTGAGATAAGGGGGGACTTTACCTAGCAGGGTCTTGTAGATGACATGGAGCCAGTGGGTTTGGCGACGAGTATGAAGCGAGGGCCAGCCAACGAGAGCGTACAGGTCGCAATGGTGGGTAGTATATGGGGCTTTGGTGACAAAACGGATTGCACTGTGATAGACTGCATCCAATTTGTTGAGTAGGGTATTGGAGGCTATTTTGTAAATGACATTGCCAAAGTCGAGGATTGGTAGGATGGTCAGTTTTACAAGGGTATGTTTGGCAGCATGAGTGAAGGATGCTTTGTTGCGAAATAGGAAGCCAATTCTAGATTTAACTTTGGATTGGAGATGTTTGATATGGGTCTGGAAGGAGAGTTTACAGTCTAACCAGACACCTAAGTATTTGTAGTTGTCCACGTATTCTAAGTCAGAGCCGTCCAGAGTAGTGATGTTGGACAGGCGGGTAGGTGCAGGTAGCGATCGGTTGAAGAGCATGCATTTAGTTTTACTTGTATTTAAGAGCAATTGGAGGCCACGGAAGGAGAGTTGTATGGCATTGAAGCTTGCCTGGAGGGTTGTTAACACAGTGTCCAAAGAAGGGCCGGAAGTATAAAGAATGGTGTCGTCTGCGTAGAGGTGGATCAGAGACTCACCAGCAGCAAGAGCGACCTCATTGATGTATACAGAGAAGAGAGTCGGTCCAAGAATTGAACCCTGTGGCACCCCCATAGAGACTGCCAGAGGTCCGGACAACAGACCCTCCGATTTGACACACTGAACTCTATCAGAGAAGTAGTTGGTGAACCAGGCGAGGCAATCATTTGAGAAACTGTCATGTACTGTCATGTTGTGTCTTGTCTCTGTCCTTTCCCTTCACCCTGTCTCCCTCTGCTGGTCGTTGTTAGGTTACCTTTTCTCCCCCGCTTTCCCCCAGCTGTTCCTTGTCTCCTCTTGACTACCTCGTCACCCCTTCTCCCACCTGTTCCCCTTTTCCCTCTGATTAGTCCCCTATATCTCTCTCTGTTTTTGTTCCTGTCCTTGTCGGATTCTTGTTTGTTGTGTTTCATGCCTGAACCAGACTATCGTCATGTTTGCTGTAACCTTGTCTTGTCCTGTCGGAATCTGCCGGTCCGTCTGAGCCTACCTATGTTTGGTAATTAAAGAAGCTCTGTTTAAGTTAATTCGCTTTTGGGTCCTCATTCACGCACCGTAACAGAAGAATCCGACCAAGAATGGACCCAGCGACTTCGGATCCTCTCCACTCAGCCGTCGGGATCCAGGGAGCGATGCTAGGCAGACACGAGCAGGAAGTGTCTGCTGCTCGACATGCCGTTGAGACCCTGGCCACCCAAGTCTCCAACCTCACAGAACAGGTTCACCATCTCCGCCTCGATCCACCGGCCACTTCCAGGGCTTTCGAATCTCCGGAGCCCAGAATCAATAACCCGCCGTGTTACTCTGGGGAGCCCACTGAATGCCGCTCGTTCCTCACCCAGTGTGATATTGTGTTTTCTCTCCAGCCCAACACTTACTCCAGGAGCACTGCTCGTGTCGCCTACGTCATATCTCTCCTTATTGGACGGGCTCGTGAGTGGGGCACGGCAATCTGGGAGGCAAGGGCTGAGTGTACTAACCAGTATCAGGACTTTAAGGAGGAGATGATACGGGTTTTTGATCGATCTGTTTTTGGGGAGGAGGCTTCCAGGGCCCTGTCTTCCCTATGTCAAGGCAATCGATCCATAACAGACTACTCTATTGAGTTTCGCACTCTTGCTGTCTCCAGTGGCTGGAACGAGCCGGCCTTGCTCGCTCGTCTTCTGGAGGGTCTCCGCGCAGAGGTAAAGGATGAGATTCTCTCCCGGGAGGTTCCTTCCAGCGTGGATTCCTTGATTGAACTCGCTATTCGCATTGAGCGACGGGTTGATCTTCGTCACCGAGCTCGTGGAAAGGAGCTCGCGCTCTCCGTCGCTCCCCTCTCCGCATCACTACCATCTTCCTCTGCCGGCTCGGGTGCTGAGCCCATGCAGCTGGGAGGTATCCGCATCTCGACTAAGGAGAGGGAACGGAGAATCACCAACCGCCTCTGTCTCTATTGCGGTTCCGCTGGTCATTTTGTCACTTCATGTCCAGTAAAAGGCCAGAGCTCGTCAGTAAGCGGAGGGCTACTGGTGAGCGCTACTACTCCTGTCTCTCCTTCAAGATCCTGCACTACCTTGTCGGGTTCGTCAGCTTCCTGCAGTGCCTTAATAGACTCTGGGGCGGAGGGCTGTTTTATGGACGAGACCTGGGCTCGGGAACATGACATTCCTCTCAGACAGTTAAAGGAGCCCACGGCCTTGTTCGCCCTGGATGGTAGTCCTCTCCCCAGGATTCAGCGTGAGACGCTACCTTTAACCCTCACTGTTTCTGGTAATCATAGTGAAACCATTTCTTTTTTAATTTTTCGTTCACCTTTTACACCTGTTGTTTTGGGCCATCCCTGGCTAGTTTGTCATAATCCTTCCATTAATTGGTCTAGTAATTCTATCCTCTCCTGGAACGTCTCTTGTCATGTGAAATGTTTAATGTCTGCTATCCCTCCTGTTTCCTCTGTCTCTTCTTCACAGGAGGAGCCTGGTGATTTGACAGGGGTGCCGGAGGAATATCACGATCTGCGCACGGTGTTCAGTCGGTCCAGGGCCACCTCTCTTCCTCCACACCGGTCGTATGATTGTAGTATTGATCTCCTTCCGGGAACCACCCCCCCCCGGGGTAGACTATACTCTCTGTCGGCTCCCGAACGTAAGGCTCTCAAAGATTATTTGTCTGTAGCTCTTGACGCCGGTACCATAGTCCCCTCCTCCTCTCCCGCCGGAGCGGGGTTTTTTTTTGTCAAGAAGAAGGACGGGTCTCTACGCCCCTGCATAGATTATCGAGGGCTGAATGACATAACAGTGAAGAATCGTTATCCGCTTCCTCTTATGTCTTCAGCCTTCGAGATCCTGCAGGGAGCCAGGTTTTTCACTAAGTTGGACCTTCGTAACGCTTACCATCTCGTGCGCATCAGGGAGGGGGACGAGTGGAAGACGGCGTTTAACACTCCGTTAGGGCACTTTGAATACCGGGTCCTTCCTTTCGGCCTCGCTAACGCTCCAGCTGTCTTTCAGGCATTAGTCAATGATGTCCTGAGAGACATGCTGAACATCTTTGTTTTCGTTTACCTTGACGATATCCTGATTTTTTCACCGTCACTCCAGATTCATGTTCAGCACGTTCGACGTGTCCTCCAGCGCCTTTTAGAGAATTGTCTTTTTGTGAAGGCTGAGAAGTGCACTTTTCATGCCTCCTCCGTCACATTTCTCGGTTCTGTTATTTCCGCTGAAGGCATTAAGATGGATCCCGCTAAGGTCCAAGCTGTCATTGATTGGCCCGTCCCTAAGTCACGCGTCGAGCTGCAGCGCTTTCTCGGCTTCGCGAACTTCTATCGTCGTTTCATCCGTAATTTCGGTCAGGCTCCTCTCACAGCCCTTACTTCTGTCAAGACGTGCTTTAAGTGGTCCGTTTCCGCCCAGGGAGCTTTTGATCTCCTCAAGAATCGTTTTACATCCGCTCCTATCCTTGTTACACCTGACGTCTCTAGACAGTTCGTTGTCGAGGTTGACGCGTCAGAGGTGGGCGTGGGAGCCATTCTTTCTCAGCGCTCCCTCTCTGACGACAAGGTCCACCCATGCGCGTATTTTTCTCATCGCCTGTCGCCGTCGGAACGTAACTATGATGTGGGTAACCGCGAACTGCTCGCCATCCGGTTAGCCCTAGGCGAATGGCGACAGTGGTTGGAGGGGGCGACCGTTCCTTTTGTCGTTTGGACTGACCATAGGAACCTTGAGTACATCCGTTCTGCCAAACGACTTAATGCGCGTCAGGCGCGTTGGGCGCTGTTTTTCGCTCGTTTCGAGTTCGTGATTTCTTATCGTCCGGGCTCTAAGAACACCAAGCCTGATGCTTTGTCTCGTCTCTTCAGTTCTTCAGTAGCCTCCACTGACCCCGAGGGGATTCTCCCTGAGGGGCGTGTTGTCGGGTTGACTGTCTGGGGAATTGAGAGGCAGGTAAAACAAGCGCTCACTCACACTCCGTCGCCGCGCGCTTGTCCTAGGAACCTTCTTTTCGTTCCCGTTCCTACTCGTCTGGCCGTTCTTCAGTGGGCTCACTCTGCCAAGTTAGCCGGCCACCCTGGCGTTCGGGGTACGCTTGCTTCCATTCGCCAGCGTTTTTGGTGGCCCACCCGGGAGCATGACACGCGTCGTTTCGTGGCTGCTTGTTCGGTCTGCGCGCAGACTAAGTCCGGTAACTCTCCTCCTGCCGGCCGTCTCAGGCCGCTTCCTATTCCCTCTCGACCGTGGTCTCACATCGCCTTAGATTTTGTCACCGGACTGCCTTCGTCAGCGGGGAGGACTGTTATTCTTACGGTTGTCGATAGGTTCTCTAAGGCGGCTCATTTCATTCCCCTTGCTAAGCTTCCTTCTGCTAAAGAGACGGCACAAATCATCATCGAGAATGTTTTCAGAATTCATGGCCTTCCGTCAGACGTCGTTTCGGACAGAGGTCCGCAATTCACGTCTCAATTTTGGAGGGAGTTTTGCCGTTTCATTGGGGCTTCCGTCAGTCTCTCTTCCGGCTTTCACCCCCAGTCTAACGGTCAAGCAGAACGGGCCAATCAGACTATTGGTCGCATCTTACGCAGTCTTTCTTTTCGCAACCCTGCGTCTTGGTCAGAACAGCTCCCCTGGGCAGAATACGCCCACAACTCGCTTCCTTCGTCTGCGACCGGGCTATCTCCTTTTCAGAGTAGCCTCGGGTACCAGCCTCCGCTGTTCTCATCTCAGTTCGCCGAGTCCAGCGTCCCCTCCGCTCAGGCTTTTGTCCAACGTTGCGAGCGCACCTGGAAGAGGGTCAGGTCTGCACTTTGCCGTTATAGGACGCAGACTGTGAGGGCTGCTAATAAGCGTAGAACTAAGAGTCCTAGATATTGTCGCGGTCAGAGAGTTTGGCTCTCCACTCAGAACCTTCCCCTTAAGACGGCTTCTCGCAAGTTGACCCCGCGGTTCATTGGTCCGTTCCGTATTTCTCGGGTCATTAATCCTGTCGCAGTTCGACTTCTTCTTCCGCGATACCTTCGTCGCGTCCACCCGGTCTTCCATGTCTCCTGCATCAAGCCCGTCCTTCGCGCCCCCGCTCGTCTTCCCCCCCCCCCCCCCCATCCTTGTCGAGGGCGCACCCATCTACAGGGTCCGTAGAATTTTGGACATGCGTCCTCGGGGCCGTGGTCACCAGTACCTCGTAGATTGGGAGGGGTACGGTCCTGAGGAGAGGAGTTGGGTTCCCTCTCGGGACGTGCTGGACCGTGCGCTGATCGAGGATTTCCTCCGTTGCCGCCAGGTTTCCTCCTCGAGTGCGCCAGGAGGCGCTCGGTGAGTGGGGGGGTACTGTCATGTACTGTCATGTTGTGTCTTGTCTCTGTCCTTTCCCTTCACCCTGTCTCCCTCTGCTGGTCGTTGTTAGGTTACCTTTTCTCCCCCGCTTTCCCCCAGCTGTTCCTTGTCTCCTCTTGACTACCTCGTCACCCCTTCTCCCACCTGTTCCCCTTTTCCCTCTGATTAGTCCCCTATATCTCTCTCTGTTTTTGTTCCTGTCCTTGTCGGATTCTTGTTTGTTGTGTTTCATGCCTGAACCAGACTATCGTCATGTTTGCTGTAACCTTGTCTTGTCCTGTCGGAATCTGCCGGTCCGTCTGAGCCTACCTATGTTTGGTAATTAAAGAAGCTCTGTTTAAGTTAATTCGCTTTTGGGTCCTCATTCACGCACCGTAACAGAAACCAAGGCTGTTGAGTCTGCCGATGAGGATGTGGTGATTGACAGAGTCGAAAGCCTTGGCCAGATCAATGAATACGGCTGCACAGTAATGTTTCTTATCGATGGCGGTTAAGATATCGTTTAGGACCTTGAGCGTGGCTGAGGTGCACCCATGACCAGCTCTGAAACCAGATTGCATAGCAGAGAAGGTATGGTGAGATTCGAAATGGTCTGTAATCTGTTTGTTGACTTGGCTTTCGAAGACCTTAGAAAGGCATGGTAGGATAGATATAGGTCTGTAGCAGTTTGGGTCAAGAGTGTCCCCCCCTTTGAAGAGGGGGATGACCGCAGCTGCTTTCCAATCTTTGGGAATCTCAGACGACACGAAAGAGAGGTTGAACAGGCTAGTAATAGGGGTGGCAACAATTTCGGCAGATAATTTTAGAAAGAAAGGGTCCAGATTGTCTAGCCCGGCTGATTTGTAGGGGTCCAGATTTTGCAGCTCTTTCAGAACATCAGCTGAATGGATTTGGGAGAAGGAGAAATGGGGAAGGCTTGGGCGAGTTTCTGTTGGGGGTGCAGTGCTGTTGACAGGGGTAGGAGTAGCCAGGTGGAAAGCATGGCCAGCAGTAGAAAAATGCTTATTGAAATTTTCAATTATGGTGGATTTATCAGTGGTGACAGTGTTTCCTATCTTCAGTGCAGTGGGCAGCTGGGAGGAGGTGTTCTTATTCTCCATGGACTTTACAGTGTCCCAGAACTTTTTTGAGTTAGTGTTGCAAGAAGCACATTTCTGCTTGAAAAAGCTAGCCTTGGCTTTTCTAACTGCCTGTGTATAATGGTTTCTAGCTTCCCTGAACAGCTGCATATCACGGGGGCTGTTCGTTGCTAATGCAGAACGCCATAGGATGTTTTTGTGTTGGTTAAGGGCAGTCAGGTCTGGGGAGAACCAAGGGCTATATCTGTTCCTGGTTCTACATTTCTTGAATGGGGCATGTTTATTTAAGATGGTTAGGAAGGCATTTTTTTTTAAATATCCAGGCATCCTCTACTGATGGGATGAGGTCAATATCCTTCCAGGATACCCCGGCCAGGTCGATTAGAAAGGCCTGCTCGCTGAAGTGTTTCAGGGAGCGTTTTACAGTGATGAGAGGAGGTCGTTTGACCGCTGACCCATTACGGATGCAGGCAATGAGGCAGTGATCGCTGAGATCTTGGTTGAAGACAGCAGAGGTGTATTTAGAGGGGAAGTTGGTTAGGATGATATCTATGAGGGTGCCCGTGTTTAAGGCTTTGGGGAGGTACCTGGTAGGTTCATTGATAATTTTTGTGAGATTGAGGGCATCAAGTTTAGATTGTAGGATGGCTGGGGTGTTAAGCATGTTCCAGTTTAGGTCGCCTAGCAGCACAAGCTCTGAAGATAGATGGGGGGCAATCAGTTCACATATGGTGTCCAGAGCACAGCTGGGGGCAGAGGGTGGTCTATAGCAGGCGGCAACGGTGAGAGACTTGTTTTTAGAGAGGTGGATTTTTAAAAGTAGAAGTTCAAATTGTTTGGGTACAGACCTGGATAGTAGGACAGAACTCTGCAGGCTATCTTTGCAGTAGATTGCAACACCGCCCCCTTTGGCAGTTCTATCTTGTCTGAAAATGTTGTAGTTTGGAATTAAAATGTCTGAATTTTTGGTGGTCTTCCTAAGCCAGGATTCAGACACAGCTAGAACATCCGGGTTGGCAGAGTGTGCTAAAGCAGTGAATAGAACAAACTTAGGGAGGAGGCTTCTAATGTTAACATGCATGAAACCAAGGCTATTACGGTTACAGAAGTCGTCAAAAGAGAGTGCCTGGGGAATAGGAGTGGAGCTAGGCACTGCAGGGCCTGGATTCACCTCTACATCGCCAGAGGAACATAGGAGGAGTAGAATAAGGGTGCGGCTAAAAGCAATAAGAATTGGTCGTCTAGAACGTCTGGAACAGAGAGTAAAAGGAGGTTTCTGGGGGCGATAAAATAGCATCAAGGTATAATGTACAGACAAAGGTAAGGTAGGATGTGAATACAGTGGAGGTAAACCTAGGTATTGAGTGATGAAGAGAGAGATATTGTCTCTAGAAACATCATTGAAACCAGGAGATGTCATTGCATGTGTGGGTGGTGGAACTAATAGGTTGGATAAGGTATAGTGAGCAGGACTAGAGGCTCTACAGTGAAATAAGCCAATAAACACTAACCAGAACAACAATGGACAAGACATATTGACATTAAGGAGAGGCATGCTTAGTCGAGTGATCAAAAGGGTCCAGTGAGTGGAGAGGTTGGTTGAGGGTCACGGCGATTTAGACAGCTAGCCAGGCCATCGGTAGCAAGCTAGCATAGGATGGAGGTATGTTGTTAGCCACCTCTTGCGTTCGGTCAGTAGATTAGTGGGGTTCCGTGTGGTAGAGGGGATTAATCAAAATCACACAACAACAACAAAAATAAGAACAATAGATATAGTTATAGAGGCCCGAGAAGAACTTAGTACTTCTGTCCAAGGCAGAGGGACTGTCTCGTTTGTGTACCCCTCATTATCGTTATGTGTAAATCCAGCTACTTGTAAAGAGATCAATAAGACCTTTCTTGACTTCATCTGGAAAAATAAGTCTCACAAACTAAAAAAAATATGTCCTTTCTAACAAAAGAGCTGAAGGCGGTCTAGAAGTGTTGGATTTTGTTGACATAAATAACACTTTCAAGATAAACTGGTTGAAAAAATGTTTGCTCGATGCTGATTCAATATTGTTGTTTTTTTGGCTCAATTTCAAGATTTCCAACAAGGACTTTGCCTCTCAGATCAAGGCTCATTCGGATGTGACGATGTAAAACGTCATTCAAGGTGCTGTCTTTTTTATTTTATTTAACCTTTATTTAACTAGGCAAGTCAGTTAACCCGCCTAACCAGGACGACGCTGGGCCAATTGTACGACGCCCTTTGAGACTCCCAATCACAGCCGGTTGTGATACAGCCTGGAATCAAACCAGGTTCTGTAGTGACGACTCTAGCACTGAGATGCAGTGCCTTAGACGTTGTGCCACTCAGAAGCCTGTCTACTTCGCGTTGGGACCATAATCAGTAATTGCTTTGTCCATTGTTTTACAGACTATTGCAATTACACATACCATCATCTTTGCCCATAAAAAGTCATGAAAATCGCCATACTTGGACTATATTGGGGGATCGTGTTTTCTGCAAACAATGCCTGCCTGTAGTACCACGGTCGGCCTTGAATTGCGTGGCTTCATCAAATATGTTCTGGCTTCATTTTTTATTTTTTATTATTCATAATACGAAAAATCAACTTACATTGCTACATCAAACATGTCTAGCAAACCAAACACAGGTATTAACAATGCTCAAACATACAAAAAATATAAACACAATTAAAAAAAGAAACAATTTAAGTGCAATTATATTCACTCTGAAAATATCTTATTATAATGATTCATGAAGATGTTATTATTTGTGTTATTCACTAGGGTTAGTGTTTTAATAAGATAATTAAATTTAATCAGAAAAAATGGTAATTTTGGTATAGAATTTTGGATTTTTTGTTTGTTCTGGCTTCATTGAGAGGCAGTTGTTCTCCCTTGGTGACGACACAGGTTTAGGTTATAGCTAGAAAGCCTCCAGCTTTTGTCAGATTTCACTTTTCATAGCAGGTTAGGGGAATTAACGTAGCAGGTTAGGGTTAGCTAAAATGCTTCATTTTTTGTACTTAAAAAAAACATTTGACGTTTTGAGTTGACAAAAGCTGGAATCGTTCTAACCTTGACTCCATGGGTTTATTACTACCAGAAGTTCTTCTTTGACACCGGAAGTGTATCTTCAGTCATCGTTGGCGGCGGACCGTCAAAGCCAAAGGTAGCTGAGCTGGCTAATGTTTTAACGTTTAATTAGCGAACTAATCAATAATCCACATACAAATAATTTATCTTCAAAGACAAGCATTGCTTCCCTTTGGCTCGTTATGTAACGTTACTTTCTAGTTAAATTCCTGGCTAAATACACAAAGCAGAGTTTGCTAACGTTAGCTTGTTAGCTAACTAGGCACACTTGCTTGATTGTCAGCTAACGTTAATTTAGTAGCTACAATTTTTATAAATAAACAAAGCTAACTAGCTAGGTCCAGTCAATTGGCTAGATATTAGTAACGTTAGTAGTTATAAAGATGTGTATAATATACTTTTCATTGTCTGATTTCAGATTGTCACGCAGCACCCATGGGCTACTAGCTAACGTAGCTCACTCGTTAGCTAGCTAACGTTACTGTAGCTATACTGAACAAAAATATAAACGCAACATGTAAAGTATTGATTTCATGAACTGAAATAAAATATCCCAGAAATGTTCCATACGCACAAAAATACGTATTTCTCTCAAATGTTGTGCACACATTTGTTTATATCCCTTTAGTGAGAATTTCTCCTTTGCAAAGCTAATCCATCCACCTGATATGCGTAGCATATCAAGAAGCCGATTAAGCAGCATGCGCATTACACAGGTGCACCTTGTGCTGGGGGACAATAAAAGGCCACCCTAAAATGTGAAGTTTCGTCACACAGAACAATGCCACAGATGTTTTGAGGGAGCGTGCAATTGGCATGCTGACTGCAGGGATGTCCACCAGAGTTAATTTCTCTACCATAAGCCGCCTCCAACGTCATTTTAGAGAATTTGGCAGTACATCCAACCGGCCTCACAACCGCAGACCACGTGTAACCACGCCAGCCCTGGTCCTCCACTTCTAGATTCTTCACCTGCGGGATCGTCTAAGACCAGCCACCCGGACAGCTGATGAAACTGAGGAGTATTTCTGTCTGTAAAAAAGCCCTTTTGTGGGGGAAAACTCATTCTGGTTGGGTCGTCCTGGTTCCAAGTGGGTGGGCGTATGTCCTCCCAGGCCCACCCATGGCTGCACCCCTCTCTGGTCAGGTGAAATCGATAGATTAGGGACTTATTTATTTAAATTGACTGATTTCCTTGTATGAAGTGTAACTCAGTAAAATTGTTGCATGTTGCGTTTATATTTTTGTTCAGTATAGATTTAAAGCTAGTTCACTAACGTTAGCTAACCAGCTAGCTGTCCACATAGCTATCGACAGCTTGCTAGCTGCAACTCTTGACTTGACAGTTCACAAGTCTTACATTTGTTTTAAATTGTTAGCTGGCCAGTTGGCTGGCACACTATTCTAGCTGGCTGGCACACTATTCTAGCTGGCTGGCCGCCTGGCCCACTATTCTAGCTGGCTGGCTGGCTGGCCCACTATTCTAGCTAGTAGTGGCCCATTCAACAACAACACATGTCCTCTAAACAAGCAAGATCTTCAATGTATGTTCTTGTATCCACCTGTGTTCTCCTGTGTTGTTTAGATGAGTGGTGATACTGATGGAAATAAGGAGTTCCATGAGCAGCTCCGGTTGCAGCAGCTGTATGGCCAGAGACAGGGGGACGGAGCTGACCCTAACACCTTCGTGGACCCAGAGGATGGGACAGTGTATGACTGGGACCATGACAAGAAAGCATGGTTTCCTAAAGTGTGTTACCTTCACGTCTTCTGCTTAGCTAAAACCTTTCATTTCTGTCTGCAACAACTTGATGTTGTAATACAAGGATGGGCAACTGGCGGACGGATGCGGCCCGCCTTTTTGTAGGCTTGCAGACCAATTTCCCCCCTTGTGCATCAGCAGTCATTCAATTAGCCCATGTCAGCAAACATTTTTAGATTGGTTAATTAGTCTAGCGGCCAGCTATCATAACGTGTTGTAAGCATGGTCGAAAAACCGACCTTGGTCATCAGTTATCATATAAAAAAAAACTGCAAACATTTTTCTCCATTCTATGACAAAATGTGTATATTTGTAGGAAATTAGCTGTATAACAGCACATTTTTCTCTCCTCCCCATAGCAAAATGTTTAGAATTGCAGCAAACTTGCTTTAAAACGGCAACATTTTCTCTACGCCCCATGGCAAAATGTGCAGAATTGCGAGAAATGGTGGGGGATGACCCACGTGACACTGCGGCCCCTCATGACGAGTTCAGATTTTTTGATGGTCCCCACCCCCAACAAAGTTGCCCATCCCTGTTTTAATGTTATGTTTCTAGAACCTTTTAGAATTGCCATGACCCTCTGTCAGTTTCCATTGATCACCTTTTGGTTGTGAGAATATGTTGTGCGAAATAGTGGTTGGGCTAATTCTGGTCTTGTCCAGATAACAGAGGACTTCCTTGCTGCGTATCAAGCTAACTACGGCTTCACAAAGGATGGGCAGCATGATCCAAATGCTGCGTGTGCACCTGACACGGACACAACAGCCAAGCCAGAGGAGGGGAAGAAAACCGAGAAGCGCACTGACACGGAACAGCCGAAAGATGGCAAAAAGGAGAAAGGAGAGAAAAGGAAGGCTGATACTGCAGGTACAGGATGTTTTACAGACATGTGTTTAGCGTGAAATCGACATGTGACTTGGTGTGCCCTCAAAGGGAATACTCAAACAAATGTCATTGTCTTTGCAGCCTGGTTTGATGTGGAAACCGACAAGAATACCAATGTGTACGTGTCAGGTAAGTCTCCCTTCTCTGAATATGGCTACCAGACCTAAGTTCAAATACTATTTACTGTATTTTGAATACAGTACTTTCAAATACATTTCAAAACAATTATTTAGACAAAGTTTCTTTGAAAATACAAGTAGTTGAATATTGGAATGTATTTGCAGGGCTCCAGATGAACATTTTCTCCTGGTACCACTAAGTTCTTGGTGGCACCATGCTCCAATGTTTTTTGCAGCATCGCGCATTAGAAAACGTGTACTCGTCATATAAAGTTATTCACAGTGCTTTATTAAAAAGTGTAATAGACTAATGAGATGGTATTCAATAAATACGTTGTTTTATTTAACATGTTGTGATTCTAAATATTTAGATGTGCAACCTAATCCATCTAATGTCATGAATTGTGGGTTGACAGTAGGCTTTTGTTGTTATATTTTACAGTTAAAATAGGCCTTTAGAATGTTGTTTTACATTTATTTATTTTTAGAAATCTATTTGCCTGCATCTACATCTACTCGTTCAAGGGTTTTTCTTTATTTTTAATATTTTCTACATTGTAGAATAATAGTGAAGACATCAAAACTATGAAATAACACATATGGAATCATGTAGTAACCAAAAAAAGGGAAAATAAAGAAACAACCTTGAATGAGTAGGAGTTCTAAAACTGTTGACCGGTAGTGTATGTGCACTAATATCAAAGGCCAATTCACGACCTGAGTAAATGGAAACGCAAAACACGTTAGCTAAATCGCTAGCTCTAAATATAATGCCCACTGCTAGTAGCCATGCGTTAATCTAACAATTAATTGAGGCCTATGCGATCGTAATGGCTGATGCCTATTTAGCGCACTCTGTATCTCAAAGCCATATCAAATATGTTGGCTGTAAAATAGTTGCTATTGAGCTCAACATTGAGAGTTCGAAAAAAAATGATACCTATAGAAATCTGAGAACCTCCTCTCTTCAACCGTGACTACAGGATAGCTGTGTTTTACACGCAGTTGGATTTTAAAATGTTTTTTACAAAATTACCTCGGAGCATTTTTTGAGAGAGAGAGAGACTCGCGACTCGCTCAACACAGCATCAGGGCCCAGTGGAACAGGGGCAGGAAGACACTTTCATTACAAATCATGGTTTGAGCCTCCCCCCCCAAAAATAGGATGTATTTAGTGAGGTGGTGCGATTTAAATGGTCGCAGTCTGGATCCCTGATTTGGAAATATGTTTTGAAAGTATTGGCATGTATTTACAACTACTTCAAATATAAGTCGTTGTTTTTGGCTGTGCTTTGGCCAGTGTATTTGAAAATACTCAAATACACAGAAAAATAAGAAATACAAATATTTAAATACACGTGTCTTTTGAACCCAGATCTGATGGCTACCAACACAATTGAGTTTCACTGTTTCGGCAGAAATGAATTGTTCAGGCAAGTTCCTACTGTCCTTTCAGTCAGGGAAGTTATTTTCTATTCCTCAGGTCTTCCACCGGACATCACCACGGAGGAGTTTGTTGAGGTCATGTCTAAGTGTGGCATTGTTATGAGGGACCCCATCTCCGAGGAGTACAAAGTCAAACTCTACAGGGACGGCCAGGGGAACCAGAAAGGCGACGGACTCTGCTGTTACTTAAAGGTGAGTGCTCTGGGCTTAGCGTTGTCATGGTTCTTTGTGGTCTTACGAGGAGTGTAATCGAGACGATTAGTGTTCTCCCAGCGTTAGTGGGAAATGTCTCGCTGGATCTCTTTGTTGCTATGCGTCTATTTCCATGAGAGGATGTGTGTGTGTGTAGTGTGTGGCGTTTCCATTCAGCATGCCTCTCCGTTCCCCCTCCCTTGCAGAAGGAGTCTGTGGCCCTGGCTGAGCGACTGATTGACGAGTCAGAGATCAGGGGGTATCAGCTCCACGTGGAGGCTGCCAGGTTCGAGCTCAAGGGCCAGTACGACGCCAGTAAGAAGAAGAAGAAGAGCAAGGATTACCGCAAGAGGATGAAGGCACAGCAGAAGTATGTCCCGTCCTGACAAATTCTGCAACCGGAATTGGAATAGCTCAATGCTTCTGGGCATTAGGTGTCCCTTAACTGGCTTTTGTGTGGCTCATCTCTCACCGTTGATCTAACTGATAGGCAGCTGGACTGGAGGCCAGAGAAGAAAGGGGAGGCGCGCAAGAGGCATGAACGTGTGCTCATCATCCAGAACATGTTCCACCCCAGTGACTTTGAGGTGAGCAAATACCTCACTCACTCTCTCACTCACGACCACAAAGAGCTGGTGTGAATAGATATAGATGACTGGTGTGAGGACAGCATATACCCCCAGTGCAATGAGTCGTTTAAACTGATTTAGACTCCTTACCATCGACAGCACTGTGGTATTTTAGGGAGTCAGGCTTGAGTCTTTCTCCGTAAGAGATCAGGATTCGTTGTGTTCTAGTTTCACATCCCAACACTTCACCTCCAGTCCTTTTCTGCACTGTAGTAAACCTGTGTACTGTATCTCTGTCCTACAGGAAGACCCCCTGGTGTTAAATGAGTACCGAGACGACCTCCGGACTGAATGTGAGAAATTTGGTCAGGTGAAGAAGGTCATCATTTTTGATGTAAGTGCCTACTGATGGGAATCAGCTCACTTCATTTCTGTCACTCTGGTATAATTAAGCAAGAAGGCCCGAGGGGGTGTGGTATATGGCCAATATACCACGGCTAAGGGCTGTTCTTAGGCACAGCCCTTAGCCGTGGTATATTGGACATATATCACAAACCCCGAGGTGCCTTTATTGCTATCATAAACTGGTTACTAACGTAATTAGAGCAGTTTTTTTTTAGTTTTTGTCGTACCCGTGGTGTACGGGCTGATATACCACGGCTGTAAGCCAATCAGCATTCAGGGCTCAAACCATCCAGTTTATAAAGCAAAATAACACACTCCAAAATCCGAAACATGTCCTCCGTTAAGGTGTCAATTGGGAACCATATCTTTAGTGTTCTGACAGTAGCCATGTTTCTATCCAACCATTTTTATGCAGTGAATGCTCTGTTGCATAAAACAAACTCACAGCAGGCCTGGTGGAAACGGAAAATTGTCGGTGGATAACCATGGAGGTTATTAGGCTATGCAGGTGAACGGACTGAAGTAAGTTATGGTGACAGGGTGGTGAAGGGACTGCATTTTCACGTCACCGGGGTATTTGCTTGCTGGTGACGTGATGATCGGTGCCTCGCTGTCGTGTAGGCTACCATGTCAGAAAAAAATCCAATAGAAACCCTTCAAACTTTTTAAATGGATCAATCAAAGATTCTGCGATTAGTGTTTTGTCACGTGTGACGTCACTGGGTTGCAGCTCTTGATTCGCAAACCAGCAAGTTAGAAGGGGGGGAATTTCGCATTCAAATCATTCGGTCAATTTTGGAGAGGAAACCTAGCTAGTGACATGGTTCCTATGTCCTCCATAGAGACATCCTGATGGAGTGGCCTCGGTGGCCTTCAAAGAGCCACAGGGTGGTGAAGGGACTGCATTTTCACGTCACCGGGGTATTTGCTTGCTGGTGACGTGATGATCGGTGCCTCGCTGTCGTGTAGGCTACCATGTCAGAAAAAAATCCAATAGAAACCCTTCAAACTTTTTAAATGGATCAATCAAAGATTCTGCGATTAGTGTTTTGTCACGTGTGACGTCACTGGGTTGCAGCTCTTGATTCGCAAACCAGCAAGTTAGAAGGGGGGGAATTTCGCATTCAAATCATTCGGTCAATTTTGGAGAGGAAACCTAGCTAGTGACATGGTTCCTATGTCCTCCATAGAGACATCCTGATGGAGTGGCCTCGGTGGCCTTCAAAGAGCCAGAGGATGCAGACGTGTGTCAGATGGCGCTGGACGGCCGCTGGTTTGGTGGCAAGAAGTTATCAGCACAGCTGTGGGATGGATCCACTGACTACCAGGTAAGAACTGTGTGCTGTTGCAACATTAGAAGCTGCTATGGCCCACATGTCAGCACAGATGGGGCTCATGAAGAGGCAGCGACAGGTAGTACAGTTGCTAGGTCACTATCACGTTAGAGTTGAGAGAGGCTCAGCACCTCGTCAATTGTTTCCGGGGAACATATCAACCACCTCGGTTAATGTACCCTAGCGAAAATAACTGTGTTTGCCGTGTGTCTGTCTATAGGTGGAGGAAACCACGAGGGAGCGAGAGGAGAGACTGAAAGGCTGGGCAGCCTACCTAGAAGGTGGGAGCAAGGGGCCTGCACCGCCGGGGGCACCGCCAGGGAGTACAGAGGGACCAACCACAACCACAGAGGAGTCATCCAGCAAGGCAGAGGGGCCTGTGACAGAGCCCTCCAACTCTCAGAGCCAGGAAGCAGGAGCAAAGGCAGCAGTTGACCCTGGGGTGGAACCAAAGACCTCTGAGGACGCAGAAGTAAGTTCCACTGACAGCAGCCTGGCAGGAAGTGACGAAGAAGACACGTAGACAGACACACAGACATCACTGTACACCTCCTTGTGTTCAGCATATAAAAGGACAGTCTTGCCTGACATCTGCTAAACTGCCCCCACACCTTGTTTGATTGGTGGAAAGTGACACGCTGAGGAATAAGGCTTATTGGGATGGAAATACTCTGTTGCATACTTAGTGATGAATAATAAAAAAAGTTATTTGTATATTTTCAATTCTTTCCCTCCACAATGACCTGTTTTATTGATTGACCTCAATAATTTGCAACATCACTTTTATGTCTTTTATACTAGGAATTTGTGTAATGAACTAAATGATCTTGGTCTTGATTTGAATACGCTGGGAATGGATACGCAGTTAGGGACCAAGCTTCGGAGAGGTCTGAAACTGAAAGGATTTACATCCATGTTTCTCATTGTCTCTCTTGAATATAGCAGTGAACTCGATTTCAACCGTAAAAGCTAAAACTCCATCCTGTCCTGTCATGATTTGTTTTGAGATGGAAAATAAACGTAACGTTACCAGTGGCAACCGTGCATGGTATGGTGTGTAATCTTTCACCCATGTTATTGATTTCTGTGTAGCTATTGCCGTGAGGCAGTAGACTTGTTTTGTGTGTGTGTGTGTGTGTGTGAATGTCTCATGAACAAAGTAACAAAATACAATAAGAGTTGTGGAATGTTAGAAAGGGCAGCAGACACTGGGGAAGTAGTGGGAAGTGTTTCTGGCAGTGTTGAGGTTTCAGCCTGTGTGGGAGAAAGAGATATCAGTATACTCTCCCGGTAGCAGGCTGGCTGTACTGAAGGCAGGTTCACTTGGGTCAAGGCCTCCCAACACCTCCAGCTTGACGAGCTCACGTGCAGCCTCTTAATAATGTGCCCTAATGCGCTGTCACGCCAATAGCCATCGTCTTTCACAGACAAAATGCTGCTGCCCCCATCCTCTAACTGTAACAGATTGTCCATCTCCCAAGTAATGTTTTAAAAAAATGTAAAAAATCTTAAATAGCCTGGCAAGCCGGACGTCCGCGTCACAATGCCCCTCCATTGTGTGTAGATGGGAAGCGTGTTGGGTGAGACTGCACGTGAGATTTGTGGTTGTATCCCCGCCCTCAAGATGTGGTGTGCCCACAAGGTTAGTAAAGAAACGAGAGGGGAACGAAGTGTAAAGCGGGATTTCCTTTTCTTCCCGCACACGGCCCTCCGACCCAGTCGAGAGGGTGACAATTCTGACGCCTGCAGGTGCCTAATTGTCAGTTATTTTGTCGTGCTCTGTCCACGTAAAATGGAAGTGGAGAATTCATGACTGTTCTAACTCAGACGGGAACTACAGTGCATTCGGAAAGTATTCAGACTAGAGGTCGACTGATTATGATTTTTCAACGTCGATACCTATTATTGGAGGACCAAAAAAGCCGATACCGATTAATCGGCCGATTTAAAAAATAATATATATATGTATATATAAAATGTATTTGTAATAATGACAATTACAACAATACTGAATTAACACTTATTTTAACTTAATATAATACATAAATAAAATCTATTTAGCCTCAAGTAGATAATGAAACATGTTCAATTTGGTTTAAATAATGCAAAAACAAAGTGTTGGAGAAGAAAGTAAAAGTGCAATATGTGCTATGTAAGAAAGCTAATGTTTCAGTTCCTTGCTCAGAACATGAGAACATATGAAAGCTGGTGGTTCCTTTTAACACCATGTTTCAATATTCCCCTGGTAAGAAGTTTTAGGTTGTAGTTATTATAGGACTATTTCCCTCTATACCATTTGTATTTCATTAACCTTTGACTATTGGATGTTCTTATAGGCACTTTAGTATTGCCAGTATAACAGTATAGCCTCCGTCCCTCTCCTCGCTCCTCCCTGGGCTCGAACCAGCAACACAACGACAACAGCCACCACATCGAAGCACCGTTACCCATGCAGAGCAAGGGAAACAACCACCCCAAGGCTCAGAGCGAGTGAAGTTTGAAACGCTATTAGCGCGCGCTAACTAGCCATCCATTTCACTTCGGTCACACCAGCCTCATCTCGGGAGTTGATAGGTTTGAAGTCATAAACAGCGCAATGCTTGACGCACAACCAAGAGCTGCTGGCAAAACGCACAAAAGTGCTGTTTGAATTAATGTTTACACGCCTGCTTCTGCCTACTACCGCTCAGTCAGATACTTAGATACTTGTATGCTTGAATGCTCAGTCAGATTATATGCAACACAGGACACACTAGATAATATCTAGTAATATCATCAACCATGTGTAGTTAACTAGTGATTATGATTGATTGTTTTTTATAAGATAAGTTTAATGCTAGCTAGCAACTTACCTTGGCTTACTGCATTTGCGTAACAGGCAGTCTCCTTGTGGAGTGCAACGAGAGAGAGGCAGGTTGTTATTGCGTTCGACTAGTTAACTGTAAGGTTGCAAGTTTGAATCCCCCGAGCTGACACGGTGAAAATCTGTCTTTCTGCCCCTGAACAAGGCAGTTAACCCACTGTTTCTAGGCCGTCATTGAAATAAGAATGTGTTCTTAACTGACTTGCCTAGTTAAATAAAGATTAAATAACGGTGTAAACATAGTTGTTGTTTTTTTTTTATCCGCAAATCGGCGCCCAAAAATTCGGCCATTCCGATTAATCGGTCGACCTCTAATTCAGACCGATTTACTTTTTCCACATTTAGTTAAGTTACAGCTTTATTCTAAAATATATATTTTTTAACATTCTCATCAATCTACACACAATACCCCATAATGATAAAGCAAAAGCAGGTTTTTAGATTATTTTGCAAATGTATAAAATAAAATCTCCTAGAAGGCCAGCATTCTGGAGTCGCCTCTTCACTGTTGAAGTTGAGACTTAGCAGGTACTACTTAATGAAGCTACAAGTTGAGGACTTGTGAGGCGTCTGTTTCTCAAACTAGACACTCTAATGTACTTATCCTCTTGCTCAGTTGTGCACAGAGGCCTCCCACTCCTCTTTCTATTCTGAGAGTCAGTTTGCACTGTTCTGTGAAGGGAGTAATACACAGCGTTGTATGAGATCTTCAGTTTCTTGGCAATTTCTCACATGGAATAGCCTTTATTTATCAGAACAAGAATAGACTGATGAGTTTCAGAAGAAAGTTATTTGTTTCTGGCCATTTTGAGCCTGTAAACAAACCCGGAAATGCTGATGCTCCAGATACTCAACTAGTCTAAAGAAGGCTAGTTTTATTGCTTTTTCAATCAGCATAACAGTTTTCGGCTGTGCTAACAAAATTACAAAAGGCTTTTATAATGATCAATTAGCCTTTTAAAAATTATAAACTTGGATTTGCTGACACAATGTGCCATTGGAACACAGGAGTGATGGTTGCTGATAATGGGCCTCTGTACTCCTATGTAGACATTCAATAAAAAATCTGTCGTTTCGAGCTAAAATAGTAATTTACAACATTAACAATGTCTACACTGTGTTTCTGATCAATTTGATATTTTAATGGACTAAAAATGAGCTTTTTTTTCAAAAACATGAAGATTTCTAAGTGACCCCAGACTTTTGAATGGTAGTGTATATCCAATGCCAAAAACATCTACGTTTAAATGGTATTAATATTAATTTCCATATATTTTCATTATTTCCCATATATTCCCGTTAATTCCCATATATTCCCGTTAATTCCCTCGGAAGTTTGCAACCCTGAATATTCCCCAAAATGTGCAACCCTTGTCGAGGCACGGATCTAGGGAAGGGTACCAAAAAATGTCTTAAATGGCCAAACTGAGCAAGACTCTTTGGTCTGATTGAACTCTTTGGCCTGAATGCCAAGCGTCATGTCTGGAGGAAACCTGGCACAATCCCTAAGGTGCAGCATGGTGGTGGCAGCATCATGCTGTGGGGATGTTTTTCAGCTGCAGGGGTTTGGAGACTAGTCAGGATCGAGGGAAAGATGAACGTCTCAAAGTACAGAGAGATCCTTGATGAAAACCTGCTCCAGAGCGCTCTGGACTTCAGACTGGGGCGAAGGTTTACCTTCTAACAGGACAACGACCCGAAGCATACAGCCAAGACAATGCAGGAGTGGCTTCGGGACAAGTCTCTGAATGTCCTTGAGTGGCCCAGCCAGAGCCCGGTCGAACATCTCTGGAGAGACCTGAAAATAGCTGTGCAGCGACGCTCCCCATCCAACCTGACAGACCTTGAGAGGATCTGCAGAGAATAACGGGAGAAACTCCAAATACAGGTGTGCCAAGCTTGTAGAATCATACTCAAGAAGACTTGAGGCTGTAATCGCTGCCAAAGGTACTTCAACAAAGTACTGAGTCTGAATACTTTTGTAAATGTGATATTTCAGTCATTTATTTTCAACAAATGAACAAAAATGTCTCTAAACCTTTGTCATTATGGGTTATTGTGTGTAGATAGGGGGGGGGGGGGGGATTTAATCAATTTTAGAATAAGGCTGTAAAGTAACAAAATGTGGAAAAAGTCAAGGGGTCTGAATACTTTCCGAATGCACTGTATTTCAGGAGGTATAGCAGCGTCTTTTCAGCTTAGTAGACATTATCCATGTTTGTCACTGTCACATTTGCATTAAATATAATCTTACAGGAACACTGTACAGTGGGGCAAAAAAAGTATTTAGTCAGCTACCAATCGTGCAAGTTCTCCCACTTAAAAAGCCGCGGCTTTTGTGGCGCGATGGGTAACGATGCTTCGAGGGTGACTGTTGATGTGTGCAGAAGGTCCCTAGTTCGCGCCCGGGTATGGGCGAGGGGACGGTCTAAATTTGTACTGTTACACTTGCACAATTGATGGCTGACTAAATACTTTTTTGCCCCACTGTATATATACGGAGGTAAATAATGATTCTGCATTTGCAATGGTTACTTGAAGGGACTGCATCCCATAATAATAGGCCACACCAACGACCAACCACTAAAATGACCAAAGGGGTAGAATAGAAGAACTTGAAGCCCCCGCCCTTGTCCTCTCCATGACCCTGTGACCAGTCTGGATACCGCGGTGATGAGGACCTTGTATCAACAGATGACCCTGCACACCCCGAAGCTCCAAGACTGGGCTTGGATGGACTATCATACTATCATCCCTATCATACTGTATTTGCTTGGCCAGCATGGCTGCCAGTAATGGAGCCACAGATGGAAGGACAGACATCTCAACATGCCTTCTTGTAGATTATTGATGCCCTGGCACTAATATTAGTTTCCTCCATCTGTTTCATCTAGATGGAGTTTTTAGATGGACAATGACAAGAATTCTTCCGATTTCTCCTGTCCAATTTGACCCTATACCGGTCTCGTGTTCTAGAACATCAGAGACAGTCGCTAGCCTGGCTTGTATTGTTTTATCCAATGCATCCTGCCACTCTGTTACTTTCCTGCTCGCAGGCCAGCCTCATCTGAAATGTCAATGTGGGGTTGACAGTACATGTACAATATGGCTATGTTTGTTATAGAGCACGGTGCTGCCAGACCTACATGAAGAAATACTATAGTTTACTGTAGTATAAATACTCTAGTATTAGTGTTTATGCGGACATTACTGTAGTATTTTTTTTCTAGGTGTTTTGTTGCGGATATGACTAGTATACTGTAATATTCACTATACACTGAGTGGACAAAATATTAGGAACAACTGCTCTTTCCATGACTTAAACTGACCAGGTGAAAGCTATGATCTCTTATTGATGTCACTTGTTAAATCCACTTCAATCAGTGTAGATGAAGGGGAGGAGACAGGTTAAAGAAGGATTTTTAAGCCTTGAGACAATCGAGACATGGATTGTGTATTTGTGTTATTCAGAGGGTGAATGGGCAAGACAAAAGATTTAAGTGCCTTTGAATGGGGTATGGCAGTAGATGCCAGGTGCACTGGTTTGAGTGTGTCAAGAACTGCAACGCTGCTTGCTGGGTTTTTCACACTCAACAGTTTCCCGTGTGTATCAAGAATGGTCCACCACCCAAAGGACATCCAGTCAACTTGACACAACTGTGGGAAGCATTGGAGTCAACATGTGCCAGCATCCCTGTGGAATGCTTTCGACTCCTTGTGGAGTCCATGCCCCGACAAATTGAAGCTGCCCTGAGGGCAAAAGTGGGTACAACTCAATATTAGGAGGGTGTTCCTAATGTTTTGTACACTCTGTACATAATTTTTGTTTTTTTGCATATATTACTGTAGTATAATATAGTATTTACAGTTTACTATAGTATAAATAATGTAGTTAAAAAAGCAAATATAGTATTTACTCTAGTGTTTTGTTTTATTATCTTAGTCATCGAAGTGGGGTCTTTGTTTTTTCCTAAATTCATTACATGTTCTCTGTTCAATCAAAAGCAATAGTCAAATTCAATATTAAGTTTCAAATCAATCAACAGTCAAAACTAAACATCAAATCAATTCTAACACATTAAACCGCCTAACAAACACTCTAACACATTAAACCATCCACATCACCAACAAACTAACATGAACCAAGCACACCAAGACAGTCGTGATGAGGGCATGAGACTGAAAAGAGGAGACTGAAAAATATTTGACATGGGTCCTCAGATCCTCAAAAGGTTCTACAGCTGCACCATCGAGAGCATCCTGACTGGTTGCATCACTGCCTGGTATGGCAACTGCTCGGCCTCCAACGTCAAGGCACAGAGGGTAGTGCGACCGGCCCAGTACATCACTGGGGCCAAGCTTGCTGCCATCCAGGACCTCAATACCAGGCGGTTTCAGAGGAAGGCCGTAAAAATTGTCGAAGACTCCAGCCACCCTACTCTCTGTTGTTATCATCTATGCATTGTCACTTTAATAACTCTACCTACATGTACATATTACCTCAACTAACCGGTGCCCCCGCACATTGACTCTGTACCGGTACCTCCCTGTATATAGTCTCGCTATTGTTATTTTACTGCTGCTCTTTAATTACTTGCAACTTTTATTCTTATCTGAATTTTTTTTTTAAAATGCATTGTTGGTTAGGAGCTCGTAAGTTAGCATTTCACTGTAAGGTCTGTATTCGGCTCATGACTAATACAATTTGATTTGATTTGAAATCATCAACACAACAAAGGTTACTGTCATCCCAGAAGGAAAAAGCAACGAATCACCATCAAAGCAACAAAAAAAACTTCAAAGCAAAATAAGGAAATCAGTAAGATCACTGTTCGTATTTCTGTGTTTCTCTTCAAAGTCTGTTGAGGAATGAATCTTGTATGAGTTTGGTCTGGTGGAGTGGTTAACGGTGTGTCTGTTTCCTTGTGTAGGGGATGGGTTCTGGGCTGGCAGTGGTTGGATGGAGGTGGCAGTTGTAGTGTCTGCTCCTGTGTCCAGGGTTGTTGCTGGGACTGGAACTGGGGATTGGGGCAGGGAACTGGGAAACAGGAACCGGGATTGATGCTGGGTCGGGATCTGGGTCTGTAGAGGGGAGGAAGGACAACCTGAGGAGCAAGCAGGCACACAAGGGCACAAGACCATAAGGTCTGGGCTGGCACTTCCCTTAGGTCCTCTTTTCTTAAGGAAAACCACTGGACATATACTAAAAGAGCACATTTCCCATAAGCTGTAGTAAGTAAGTAAAGAGAATTGGGGCTTGTAGGGATAGCTCAGGGCTTCCACCCCTCTTCTCAGTGTGTCTGTCCAGTCAAGGGTGAGGTTTGGCAAGGGACACAGGGGCTTGATTTGAATTAAGACAAACTTCATTGTATAATTAAACGTAAAGAAGAAAAATATACAGTGGGGCAAAAAAAGTATTTAGTCAGCCACCAATTGTGCAAGTTCTCCCACTTAAAAATATTAGAGAGGCCTGTAATTTTCATCATAGGTACACTTCAACTATGACAGACAAAATTAGAAATAAAATCCAGAAAATCACATTGTAGGATTTTAATGAATTTATTTGCAAATTATGGTGGAAAGTAAGTGTTTGGTCACCTACAAACAAGCAAGATTTCTGGCTCTCACAGACCTGTAACTTCTTCTTTAAGAGGCTCCTCTGTCCTCCACTCGTTACCTGTATTAATGGCACCTGTTTGAACTTGTTATCAGTATAAAAGAAACCTATCCACAACCTCAAACAGTCACACTCCAAACTCCACTATGGCCAAGACCAAAGAGCTGTCAAAGGACACCAGAAACAAAATTGTAAAAATCTTTTTAAGTGGGAGAACTTGCACAATTGGTGGCTGACTAAATACTTTTTTGCCCCACTAGATTAAAAAAAAATATATATATTAAAGAGGGAGGGGTTGGGTAGGGGATACAGACCCGATTTCGGGTAAGGGTTTAGTTTTAGGGTGTAGGGTTGGGAATAGGAAGTGGTTCGGGATTTAATGTATTTAATAGAAGAAGAAGAAAAAACATTGTGGAGGGGAACTTGCTCTTCTGCTGGGAGGACCTGGTGCTTTGATTGTGAGGAGTTGGTTGAGGGGATTATACACAGGTCTTCCCCAGAGCAGCAACACACTGGGCACATGGCGGTTTGGATCGCAGGTAAGTAGTTTGGGATGTATCGGTATTCCTGTTTAAGATGTTTTGGGGTGTTGTTTTTATAATAGGTCACTGCAAGTAAGTATACATGTTTTAAATGGCTGGGAACACAATATATGGTCTATAGGTTTCTCACTCATGGATGGAACATATTGGGATATGGGTATATGCAAATTAAAAATCTGGCATATCCAGTAAGTACTACTTTCTTATATATATATATATATTTACCTTTATTTAACTAGGCAAGTCAGTTAAGAACAAATTCTTATTTTGTGGGTTAACTGCCTGTTCAGGGGCAGAACAACAGATTTGTACCTTCTCAGCTCGGGGATTTGAACTTGCAACCTTTCGGTTACTAGTCCAACGCTCTAACCACTAGGCTACCCTGCCGCCCCACTACCTACTGTACACATGATTGAGGTGTGTAATATACAGTAGTATTCTACAGTATACTACAACATTAGTATAGTAAGTCAGGGCTCCAGACTAACCTGCTGAAAGGTTTTGATGGCACCAGCCAATAAATCCGACTCAAAGTTTTGCCAAGGCATCACACAATAGGAAAAAAATTATCTCATAAAATCTTACACCTAGCAAATCAGCAGGAATGCATAATTCAACATTTTTATGTGCAACCTAAACCAGATTGTCATGAATTTGTGATTGGCAAGTAGACTGTTGTTGCTATACCAAAATAGGACTCCAGAATTTCATTATTTTGCAGTTCCTCAGCGGGGTCAGTTCCTCTCTGCTTTCCTCATGTCAAAATAAAAGTCCCACACAAGTCCTTGCTTTTTTTTGTTACAGGTAAGCGGAGAGGAAGTAGGTCTACAACAGACCCATGTTTGGAAAGCCTGTTTAAATTACATTCTATTAGATGTTTTTTCTCAATTTCCCCCACGCATAAGGACCAACCCTTTAAGTAGCTAGCTTCTTGGTAGCTATTTATGAGGTTGTAAGATTGGGAACTTTTCTGGGCTAGCTAGCGCCAACTTCATAAAATTGCTAAGGGGCTAGTAGTATTACAATCAAGGCACAAGGCGAGACCTAGATGCAGACACAGGAGGCAGATGGTTGGAGTTTAAGATGTTTAATAATCCAATAGGGGAAGGCAAGAGAATGGTCGTGGACAGGCAAAAAGTCAAAACTAGATCAGAGTCCAGGAGGTACAGAGTGGCAGACGGGCTCGTGGTCAAGGCAGGCAGAATGGTCAGGCAGGCGGGTACAGAGTCCAGAAACAGGCACGGGTCAAAACCAGGACGACTAGAAAAAGGAGAATGCAAAAAGCAGGAGATCGGGAAAACCGCTGGTTGACTTGGAAACATACAAGACGAACTGGCACAGAGAGACAGGAAACACAGGGATAAATACACTGGGGAAAGTAAGCGACACCTGAAGGGGGTGGAGACAATCACAAGGACAGGTGAAACAGATCAGGGCGTGACAAACAAAGTTAAATAAAAAAAACTGAGGGGCCCTATGGGCCAATGAAGGGGCCCCCAAGGTCCAACGAAGCCATTTTTATCTGAATATAAAATCATTTCTGGGTAACAATTAAGTACCTTACTGTGATTGTTTTAAATTAAATTGGTAAATAAGAAACAAAAAATAGCTCCTTAGCAAAGAGCAATTTCACAAGCTAGAATTTTGCTTAGGACTGTCTGGGAGTGGTCTGAGTGGGGAGGGGAAAACAAAAAAAATGAGTTATTTTTGGAACAGAAGTTTAGAACTCTTTCTTATTGGTCTATTAACTAATAATGTCAACCAGGCAGGCCAAACTCTGTCCCACCAAAACAGGAAAACATTTCAGGCAGTCTTTTCAAACAGCTCTTACACTGAAATGGCAATGTCATAATTTTCACAATTCTAGAGTATTGTTCCAGCCTCGTCGCGTGGAAATATATATAAAACACGGGAGAGTCACATTTTTGACTGCACTCGGCCTTTACAAGTCTACAGATCCCTGATATTTGCTCCTCATTCCTCTTGCCTTAGCCCCCACCTCCTACATCAACTGATCTGCTGTATTATTCCGGGATAAGTGATTACTTTTTGAGACGATGTTGAGGATTTACAATTCATTACCACTGTGGACGAGCAAAGCAGAGAGGGGATCAAGAAGCTGCACTGATGTGACACCTGGTCTAATAGACTGCTGAGACTGATGAGATTAAGGGTGTATCTCCCTCAAAGGATTACATCCTGACCCCTGGAAGCTTGTGAGCGTTATGGCTCAGAGAAGTTCTTTCTCTCGGATAACAATCTGAAAAGCTTTTGAGCAGCCTCATTGCACATTCTCAGGTTCTCGAAATAAATGTTCGTTTTTTTTTGTACTCTTTCGATGACCAACATACTCAAAGCTAGAGGTACAATAGTATTGTTTACACTAAATGCAGTTCTACTTGACAGCCAGAAGAGATAGTCAGACTATTTCAAGTGTATTGTCTTGCTTTCTGTTTTGATGGGGGACGCGCTGGCATCAGGATTCACATGATCAATAGATAAGCAGTGTGTCTCTGTATGGGGAAAGTGAGATGCCTCATGAGATGGGATAGTATCATGGCACTTCAGACAGAAGATGCCTCTTTCTTCAACCACAGGAAGAAAAGCTCCATTCAAATAAAAGCCTTGGGCCAAAGATCTTCTTGCATGCAGCTATTTTTATATTTACAGGAACATAGGTGTAACATTATCTGACTGTGAAAAGTATGATATATCCAAGTGTGCAGTTTGTGACTAATTAGGGAATTAGCCACTCAACAGAACACCTTGTATTCTGTCATGACTCACGGCGCGTGGTAAAAATACACTCTCTGTGCATTAGTGCAATAGCATGCTTTCTTCATGGAATAGAAACAATTTTGGGTGTTCGTCTAATCACATTAGTCTATTAACCGTAGCCTACCCTTGTTGGTTAATACAACTACACTGAACAAAAATATAAACGCAACATGTAAAGTGCTTGCCCCATGTTTCATGAGCTGAAATACAATGTGTTTACATCCCTGTTAGTGAGCATTTCTCCTTCTCAAAGATTATCCATCCACCTGACTGGGGTAGCATATCAGGAAGCTGATTAAACAGCATGATCATTACACAGGTGCACCTTGTGCTGGAGACAATAAAAGTGCACACAACACAATGCCACAGATGTCTCAAGTTTCGAGGGAGCATGCAATTAGCATGTTGACTGCAGGAATGTCCACCAGAGCTGTTGCCAGAGAATTTAATGTTAATGTCTCTACCATAAGCTGCCTCCAACGTTGTTTTAGAGAATTTGGCAGCACATTCAACCGGTCTCACAACCACAGACCACCTGTAACCACGCCAGCCCAGGACCTCCACATCTGGCTTCTTCACCTGCAGGATCGGCTGAGACCAGCCACCCGGACAGCTGATGAAACTGTGGGTTCGCACAACCAAAGAATTTCTACACAAACTGTAAGAAACCATCTCAGGGAAGCACATCTGCGTGCTCGTCATCCTCACCAGGCTCTTGACCTGACTTCAGTTCGGCGTTGCAAATGCTCACCTTCGATGGCCACTGGGACCCTGGTGAAGTGTGCTCTTCACGGATGAATCCTGGTTTCAATTGTACCGGGCAGACGGCATACAGAATGAGCGGTTTGCTGATGTCAACGTTGTGAACAGCGTGCCCCATGGTGGTGGTGGGGTTATGGTATGGGAATGCATAATCTACGGACACAATTGCATTTTATGGAAGGCAATTTGAATGCACAAAGAGACCGTGACGAGATCCTGAGGTCCATTGTCGTGCCGTTCATCCACATCCGTCACCTCGTGTTTCAGTATGATCATGCACGGCCCCATTTCTGAAGGAACTGTACACAATTCCTGGAAGCTGAAAATGTCTCAGTTCTTCCAAGGCCTTCATACTCACCAGACATGTCACCCATTGAGCATGTTTGGTTTGCTCTGGATCGTCATGTACGACAGCGTGTTCCGGTTCCCACCAATATCCAGCAACTTCGCACTGCTATTGAAGAGAAGTGGGACAACATACCACAGGCCACAATCTTTACGAAGGAGATGTGTCGCCCTGCATGAGGCAAATGGTGGTCACACCAGATACTGACTGTTTTTTTGATCCACGCCCCTACCTTTATTTGAAGGTATCTGTGACCAGCAGATGCACATCTGTATTCCCAGTCATGTGAAATCCATAGATTAGGACCTAATGAATGTATTTAAATTGACTGATTTCCTTATATGAACTGTAACTCAGTAACATCTTTGAAAGTGTTGCATGTTGTGTTTATATTGTGGTTCAGTGTATTTTAGAGTAATGCCCTGTTCTTTGCGTAGCATGGTATTCAATTAAAACGAAGACAGCTGCCAATGAGATAAATAAAGAGTTGGCGTTGAGCTTTTGTCGATAGATAGCCTCGTACTCTTTTGGAAGTGTATAGCTACAGATGTGTGATTTTAATTTGAGCCAGTTTGCTACAACAGTCAAATAAACCTAAAGCAACAAGAAATGTTTATTATGAGTATTATAATCAGGCCGAATGGATATTTGTTGTACTGGTTACATTTTTCGTTAGGGCAAAACAAGTCTGACATTTTAAATTGAATATTACAATATTTCGAAGCCTTTTTAAACCTGGAATATACCTATCATTTTGCATTTCCTTCTGTGCTGGAACATTCTCAGCAACAAAAGAGTGATCAAATTAAGAGCCTACATCTGTAGAGCTGCAAGCGAGAGCAGGAGAAACTGAAATCTGCAGGCGACTGATATTTATTGCCCATGTTTGCACTGACAAGGTGTGAGTGGGAGATCCAGAACAACTCTCCCCCGGCACCTTGAAATTACTCGTCCAGCGCCACCAACTCAGCAAGTGCTACCATGGTGGTTGAGAGCGGCAACTTAAATTTTAGCACCGATGACAGCTCCGGGACGAACCTCAGCCCGAAAGACAGTGTCCGCGACACTCTCACGTCCAGACAGTCCGACCTCGGCAGGACAGGGCACACAGTGGTAGCCGTGTTTCTCGGTGTCATTTTCCTGTTAGGATTCCTCAGCAATTTATTCGTCCTTCTCGTCTTTGCGCGGTTTCAGGTGCTGAGGACGCCCATCAATCTCATCCTGCTCAACATCAGTGTGAGCGACATGCTGGTGTGTATCTTCGGAACTCCCTTTAGTTTTGCCGCGAGCCTCTATGGCAGATGGCTCATTGGAGCCCACGGGTGCAAATGGTACGGTTTCGCCAACTCGCTTTTCGGTGAGTTGACTTGATGATCTATAAGCTTCCTATCCTATCCTATTCATACTGGTAACGTTTCAGAGAGACTGGAATCCGAGGGAGAAAAGTACGTCATCGCATGTTTCAACAGGTCCCCTCACGCCATGCTCTCTGCCCTGTGTGAGAGGTGCTACATGTAGTCTTGAATGTGATGGATGATGAATTAACATAACAGTAAATAAGCTACGAACAGTTTTGATCTTCGAGACACGCTACAGCCTAGTCTGAGTGGTAAAGATACTGTATTTTGAGTCAAATGTTCCCGAGTCAAACCAGTCTTTCTTGATACATGTTTGTATTATTTTGTTATGTAGGCCTAAATTTACTCTGTATTTTGTCCATAGCTCAACAATATACAAACTGTCACCTTGGTTAAGGCGTCTACTAACCATTAGAATCATACCTAGATCATATTTAGCTGACTGGATTTTTTGCCACAGCGGAAATGATCAACATTGTGCTCTTGTGCATGCTCTGCATGCCTTTCATACACCAAGTGTAGTAACCTGGGCTTGCTTAGGACTTAAAATGCTGACATCTGGAGACAAGAGTGTAATTTATATTACAGGTTTTAGAGTGCAAGGGTATGAGTTAAGGATTGCAATGTGAAAACATTTACTTCCTCTATGCTCAAGCATGTGAATGTGTGTGCCACATGCATTGCAATGGCCGATTGGTAATGTACTCCATGTAGACATTCTGGACAGTGTATTGCATAACCTTGGCGTTTGATGAAGTCCACAGCAAGAATGTATCATTATGCTCACCACAGCTACAACTCTACCTCCATCCATTTCTCTGTGCAGGCATCGTTTCTCTAGTATCCCTGGCAATCCTCTCCTACGAGCGCTACTCCACCATATTGTGTTACACAAAGGCTGACCCGTCTGACTACAAGAAGGCCTGGCTGGCTATCGCGGGCGCCTGGCTCTACTCCTTGGTGTGGACGGTGCCACCTTTCTTTGGCTGGAGCAGCTACGGTCCAGAGGGGCCAGGCACCACGTGCTCAGTGCAGTGGCACCAGCGCTCTTCTGGGAACATCTCCTATGTCACCTGCCTCTTCATCTTCTGCCTCCTGCTTCCCCTGCTGCTCATGATGTTCTGCTATGGGAAGATCCTCTTTGCCATCCGTGGGGTGAGTCAGTGTCGTTGGTTCACGCTGTACGGATTATATTGATCACGGTGAGAATTTGGATGATGGTGGTGGGCATGCTTGCGAAGATTTATTTTACCTTTATTTAACTAGGCAAGTCAGTTAAGAAGAAATTCTGATTTTCAATGACGGCCTAGGAACAGTGGGCTAACTGCCTGTTCAGGGGCAGAACGACAGCTCGGGGATTTGAACTTGCAACCTTTCGGTTACTAGTCCAACGCTACCCTAGGCTAGGCTAGGCTACCCTGCCGCCCCATGACAATGGACACAATGATAATCGTGTCAAGGTTGATTATGTCTCTTCGACTGCTTGTCCCGCACACAACGTCGTTGATGTGCTGAAGGAGTCTTCAAATAGCTTTGCCCTGAGTAAACATCTTCACCTCTCTCTGATGGCAGCATCTGTCTCTCAAAAAGCATATTTCATCTCCCTCTCCAGAGAGCCATCAATCTGCCACGGCCCTGTCCCAGACCGCTCCCCAAAGACTCCTCAGAGCGCTTCAGCTTGCTGCCTGACGTGTAAAAAACGGATTAAGATCGAGGCAGCGCAAATACATTTTTTTTAAACGGTCCTTGAATTGCAAGACTTACACTCTCTTTCCTATCATGTCTCTGATGTGTCACTGAAGGGAATTTTTGCACACCTCCTAATGTGTTTTGTTAATAAATAAATAAATAAATAAACTAGACTATGTAGCCTTTATGGCTGTGTGATCTTTATGGATGTGTGGTCTTTAGGGCTGTGTGATCTTTAGGGCGGTGTGATCTTTAGGAACGTGTGATCTTTATTGCTGCGTGATCTTTAGGGTGGTGTTATCTGTATGACTGTGATCTTTATGGCAGTGTGATCTTTAGGAGTGTGCGATCTTTAGGACGGTGTGATCTTTAGGACGGTGTGATCTTTAGGACGGTGTGATCTTTAGGACGGTGTGATCTTTAGGACGGTGTGATCTTTATGACGGTGTGGTCTTTATGGCTGTGTGATTTAGGGCTGTGATCTTTAGGACTGTGTGATCTTTAGGACTGTGTGATCTTTAGGACTGTGTGATCTTTCGGACTGTGTGATCTTCAGGACTGTGTGATCACAGCAGAATGAATAGATTCCACATGTTATGGTGAAATGTTAAAGACAGAGAAAATAATTGAAAAAGCAGGAAGTGGAAATGTCTCAATGTTTATATAGCAGACCTTATTTAAATATATTAGCAAGAAATCCTTGAACCACAGGTTCAGTCCACTGAAACAATTTATCATGTTGGGACAGCTGTGAAATTCTAGTGGCCAACATCATTAAGGCTCATTTCTGCCAGCTTGCAGTCCTCACTCTGAAAGCGAGGCAGGCTTACTAGTCCACCTTTCCACTAGTGCAATAGTGAGACATTTGGGACATAAACAAATGAAAACATAAAGGATGCTTGACTCTCACACATTTTTTTTGTGAAAGAATATATAGAAGATGAGTAACAGCGGTTGTGGCAATGGCACCGTCTGTCTTTCCTCCAGGGGGGGGGGGAAATATGCTTAGAGGGGTCAGGTTTACAACAGGCTGTCAGCCTTAACTCAAATGTGGCTTATCCACAACACAGTGCCCTTTGAGGTGGTGTTCTTCGCCTTGTGGCGGAAGGTTGGAACGGGAGACGGGGAGAGCTGAGTTTGATTGAGATAGCTGCTGATGCCACCTGTCTGAAAGTCGTCCGTCTTGGTGGCCAGAGCTCGTATAGGTCTCATGAATGAATCATCCCGGGGATTATTTTTAATCCAGATTGAAGGTGTCTATCATTGGTCACTAATGACGACAACCTGTGGTACCGCTGGCTTCCTTGTTTTTATACCCATGTCACACAGAGGGACCAAGGACAAGACAACATCAGAAGTGTTTTGTAGAAGACTGACTGCCGTAGAGGACATTCTGAAACCAAACGCTCTGAGGAGTACCTACCCATATTGCCTGTCCTATATCCTAACATAAACGTATAAGTCTTTGTTCACTCTCCTTTCATTCAGATCGATATTCCCTCTGGCCATTTAGGAACACGTTTTCTTGGCGTTGGGCCACAAATGCATGCCGCATGCCGGTATGATTTTGAGCACCAGTTTTGCTACGCTTATACAATGTAGACCTACTGTGGTTTTATGCATTAGGCAGTCTTCAGTACAGCTTGACTTTCTCAGCAAATCCATAGGACTCAATAATGACTGCGCTGTAGGTGGCTGACAAGTTGGAATGACAGCAGAAATTGACACAAGGTTGTTGATTTACCCCCCCCCCCCATTGTGTTTGAGTTCCTTTGTCAGGTGTCAAGGCTTGTTCCACTCCAGTGTGCCGTATATTAGTTGTGGTTCGATTATTAAGATGAGAGATTACTTTTCATTCATGTAAACAAGTTGAGATATCTTTTAGCCAGATTTCTCTGTCTCAGACACGTTTTCTTATTTGATGAAAAATGCGACAACATTTGGTTACTAGGTAGTCTACATCTGCGTTGCTAAATTGTAATTGACGGGGGGTAATATTATTCCACATCCATCAACAAGAAGTTATCTCCACCCCACTATTCTCATCATTACCTATAGTTTACCCTACAGGGAGAACTATCTGTTAAATGCAGCATATTAAATGATTAATGGATTTCATGGGAATACTTGTGCAGGAAAACATTGGAGGTCATGACATCATCGTTTCTTAAGTGGGCAAACAGAATATGTATAGACTTCAAGGAGTAAATCAATGATCGTATAGTTTTACTGCACAACGGGGACTGATGCGCATCTCAGAATCAGTGTTGTTTTCTAGCATTTAACCATTAGATTTTCAGGACTCGAGACTATTCAATGGAGATTTGGCCACCACCCTTTAGCCATTATTAACCATGACCTCTAGCTTCTATGCTTGTTTTTTTTTTTAGGTTAGAGCTCACACCCTATGACTGCCTGTGTAATGGTTATATGATTTCCCTGCGTAAACATGAAATAAGCGTGTTTTATGCGTTCATTCCCTGGCATACTGAAATCACGAGGTAGCCTTCACACTGCTGTCACTGTGACCTAAACCTGACCACTGAGAATGTTAATGACCCGATGGTAGTGAGGCTTTGGTACAGGGTTTTGTAAGTAACTTGAAAAAAAATGTGTTCTCTCCTCAGGTAGCCAAAATCAACCAGTCGTCTGCACAGCGGCGGGAGACCCATGTGTTGGTGATGGTTGTCTCCATGGTGTCCTGCTACCTGCTGTGCTGGATGCCCTACGGGGTGGTGGCTCTGCTGGCCACCTTCGGCCAGGTTGGCCTGGTCAGCCCCACCACAAGCATTGTCCCCTCCATCCTTGCCAAAAGTAGCACCTTTCTCAACCCTGTCATATATGGGCTTTTAAATAACCAGGTAACGGCTTATCAACGGGACACTGGCCATTTTTCTACTTCTTAGCGATCTGATATGGAAGTGGGGAAAAACCTTTAACGTCAGTACTCCGTTATTACACAGTGGACGCATTGATGATGTCATGTGTGCCAGTTCTACAGGTGCTTCCTGGCCTTCATGAGCTGTGGGTCAGAGGCAGCAGGCAGCCACACACTCCACACCCTGCCGAGCAGCCGAGTGGTTGGCCCTAATGGCAACTCTCCAGCCCCAGAGGAGCCTGGTACACGCGAGCCTCTGGACGGCAGTGGGACCTCCTCGAAGACTCAGACACGTGGCCAGCAGAGAGAGAAACGTGACCTGGTCCTGGTTGTGCACTACACCCCTTGAGGAACAGAGGTATTTTGGGCCGTGGAGAAAAAGCCCACTCCCCTGCTCATAAGAGCCTAAACACATGGTGCCCCACACTGCAACATATGATATGATAGAGGAAGTTATCTATTCGGCTGCAAACTGGAGATACATTAAGTATCTCTCTTTTCGTTAGATGGTGTAATTTGTCACCTGGATGTGTAAATGCTCTGTCATTTATATCGCAGCAACCTTTTCCTTCACCCTGCGGTTGAGTGTGTGCTGTTCGGCCACAAGGTGGCAGTCTGCAGTAACATTGACCTTTGCTGGAGTCTGTAGAGATAAAAAACATTAATCCGTCTTAGTAAGATCTCCTGTATATAGTCTTTGTACCAAGTGGTCGGTGAGTTGATGTGGCTGCAGAACTTGATGGCAGTGTTTCCGATGTAGATTATGAGATGGCAAGCCATTGTTCATCACGGGTTCTCTCTCTCACATGTAACTAGAACCCGGATGCCTTGTTGTGTACGCATGTTCAAACACAGTAACATTCAACGCTCCCACTATTCATGTTGAGAATCACCATTCTTTTACAAGATGGTTGTCACATTATAAGGGGCTCCTAACCTTTTCTTCATCTATGAACATTGTTACACTTTGACATTGAGTTATCATTGATGTGGTGACCTGTTTAATAAAGATGTTTTACAAAGATCATGTGTAAAGGAAGATTCAGTGTTATTTGGACCGTCACACTGCTGAAAGGCTGCCCGCTGCATCTCCTTTTCACCACTAGATGGCACTATGAGTCCCAATGGGCTTTTATCACTTCAATGAACCACACCTCAAAATGGAATGCCACGAGCAGAGTCATTGATTGGGCCAGTGCTCTGAGCCCAGCAGGTGGTCAGGGGTAGATGTGTACCTTACTAGCCTGGAGGCTTGGTCTGGCAATGAGAGGAGAGACAGTTGAAAAGTAATGAAGGGAAGTAGACACAAATGCATGCACGCACACACAGAGACGGGGAAAAATACTTTGGAATCAGAAAAGCGGAGCGACATTTTGGAATGAATGATGAGGACCTATAATGTTTTACAAACAGTGAATTTTTCTCTTTCTCATCGGTCTTCAGATAACCAACTAATAGTTGACTATAAACGGTTTTGTGAATGCTAGCTCTCTTTAACTTCCCTTCCCTCCTCGTCCGCCTCAACTGTAGATGGAATTTCATATTTATTCATCAGTTTCTCCTCTCCCAAGTTTTCCAAAGAGGTGGAAGATTCATTTTTGTTCAGTTGAGTGAGTATGAGAGATGAGCCAGTAGGAGGTCTTAGTCTGTGACTGGTTAGGCCCCTCACCTCCTCCTACCCCCCCTGGCTGTTTCCATGGTTGCAGGGTCAGGGGCCCCCCTCCTGCTGGGCCCTGATCCAAGACAGGCCAGCACCTCAGCAGGGGCGCAATTACTGCAGGCTCGAGTCTGTCACCACAACCTTCACCACCACCACCACCATGGCTGACTGCTCCTCTCCTATGACAGGAGTCTCCTCAGAACAGTGTCGTGGAGGGCAATGAGGATGATTATGGTGAAGAGGAAGCAAGAGAACAGGGAAGATGAAGATATGGGGGA